>NC_135813.1:37046488-37360114 GCF_964213995.1 Mustelus asterias
TAATGCCAGAGGCCCGATTGGCCTTTGATAAATTAAAAGCCGACATCGCGAAAGCTACGATGCACGCTGTTGACGAGTCCATCCCTTTCAGGTGGAGAGCGATGCATCTGATTTCGCCCTGGCCGCCACACTTAACCAGGCGGGCAGGCCCGTCGCATTTTTTTCCCGCACCCTCCAAGGCCCCGAAATTCGGCATTCAGCGGTGGAAAAGGAGGCCCAGGCCATTGTGGAGGCCGTCAGGCACTGGCGCCATTACTTGGCGGGAAAACGGTTCACCCTGATCACGGACCAGCGGTCCGTGGCGTTCATGTTTAATAACACGCAGAGGGGCAAGATCAAGAATGACAAGATCTTGCGGTGGAGAATTGAACTCTCCACCTATAATTACGACATCATGTACCGTCCAGGGAAACTCAATGAGCCCTCGGATGCCCTCTCGCGTGGAACATGCGCCAGTATACAGGAGGACCGTTTGCAGGCTCTCCATAATGACCTATGCCATCCTGGGGTCACTCGGCTCTACCACTTTATAAAAGCCCACAACCTGCCCTACTCGGTGGAGGATGTCAGGTCCGTAACAAGAAGCTGTCGGGTTTGCGCGGAATGCAAACCGCACTTTTACCGACCTGACCGGGCACATTTAGTCAAGGCCACTCGTCCCTTTGAGAGACTGAGTGTCCATTTTAAGGGCCCCCTCCCCTCAACAGATCGGAATGTGTACTTCCTCAATATAATTGACGAGTACTCTAGGTTCCCTTTTGTTGTTCCCTGCTCTGATACATCCGCTGCCCTGGTTATCAAGGCATTCCGTGATCTTTTTACCCTGTTCGGGTACCCCGGCTATATCCATAGCGACAGGGGCTCGTCGTTCATGAGCGATGACTTGAGGCAATTCCTGCTCTCATACGGGATTGCTTCTAGTAGGACCACGAGCTACAACCATAGGGGTAACGGACAGTTGGAACGTGAGAATGCTACAGTCTGGAAGGCTGTCTTACTGGCGTTGAAGTCAAAAAGTCTTCCAGTCTCCCGTTGGCAAGAGGTGCTCCCTGATGCGCTCCATTCTATTCGCTCCCTCCTTTGTACGGCCAGCAATGCTACTCCCCATGAGAGGATGTTTTCATTCCCTCGGAAGTCTTCCTCGGGGACCTCATTACCGTCTTGGTTGACGTACTCAGGACCCGTCCTCCTGCGGCGACATGTAAGGGCCCGCAAGTCCGACCCATTGGTCGAACAGGTCCATCTCCTCCACGCCAACCCTCAGTATGCCTATGTGGCATACCCTGACGGGCGAGAGGACACGGTCTCGATCCGAGACCTGGCGCCAGCAGGGGACGTAGCAACCCCTGTCGCTCCCATACCCCCTGTTACATACCCCTTTACTCTTGTTTCTCCCCCGGACACGGCGCAGGCAGCATCGGGACCATTGCTTAACCCTTTTACTCCCGTGTACAGCTTGCCTGAGCCCAGAAGATTGTCGCCACTGCAGGGCGTGTCAGGACTCCATGGATTACCGTCACCTCAGGGTCAACCGGCCTGTGAGTCTGTGGAAGAACAGCTGGACGCTGCCTTGGGGAGAACGCCACCGCAAGTGCCTACTCTGGTGTCACCGCCGGTATTGAGGAGGTCACAACGACGGTGTGGTCCCCCTGACCATCTGAACATTTAGACTGGTGACACTTTATTCTGTTTTTGTACCCCGCCGGTCTTTGTTCTCAAAGGAGGGGTGAATGTGGTGAACCATCGTTGGTTCCCACTGGATAGTACTGAGCCAGGGTCTGGCCAGTACTACAAGGATGTACATATGTTACTGTTGGGTTGTGCTATTGTTGCTGTTGGGGTTAGGGTGGGGTTGTTACACCTTTGTACTGTAGTGTTGTGGTACATCCCAGTCGGGCTCCGCCTCCTGGGAGAGGTATAAAAGTCCCTGCTCTGGTTGGGACCCCTTCAGTCTGGGATAGTGTATATAATTATTGGCTGCTTCATTACAGTAAATAAAAGCCTTTTATTTCCCGAGCATCTAGCCTCGTGTTTGAGAACGCGCATCAAGATGGCATCTGCTGTTGCAGCAATAGGTGAACTGTA
Organism: Mustelus asterias; assembly: GCF_964213995.1. Lineage (NCBI taxonomy): Eukaryota > Metazoa > Chordata > Chondrichthyes > Carcharhiniformes > Triakidae > Mustelus > Mustelus asterias. Next base: position 37,048,574 of record NC_135813.1, read on the forward strand.
GTGGATCCAGGCAATCTGGGAGGTCAGAATTGATTTGTGCAATGAAAGCCATTCCAAGCACTTCATAACAAGGAATGTTGGAGCCATCGGGTGACAGTCATTAGGGCACGCTGCCTGGCTTTTCTTTGGTACCGGGATGATGGTCGTCTTCTTGAAGCAGATAGAGATTTCAGATTGGTGTAAAGAGAGGTTAAACATCTCTGTGAATACCCCCGCCAGCTGATCCGTGCAGGATCTGAGTGCATGTCCGGGTACCCCATCCGGGCCAGTCGCTTTCCGTGGGTTGACTTTCGAGAAGGCTGCTCTGGCATCTGCGATGGTGACCTTGGATATGGGTTCAGCCGAGGCTTCCAGGGTGGATGGCATGCTCTCGCTGACTTCTTGCTCAAAATGGGCATAGAATGCATTGAGCTCATTGGGGAGGGGTGCATTGGTGCCGGCGATTTTACATGCCGTTATCTTGTAACCTGTTCTGTCTTGCAGACCTTGCCATAGTCGGTGGGAGTCCGTGTGGCTAGCCTGGGACTCTAGCTTGGTCCGGTTCTGTCTTTTGGCATCATAGAATCCCGACAGTGCAGGAGGCCATGTTTCCCATTGAGTCTGCACTGATCACAATCCCACCCAGGCCCTATTCCCATAACTCCACATATTTACCCTGCTAATCCCCCCGACACTAGGGTCAACTTGGCATGGCTAATCAACCTAACCCACACATGTTTGGACTGTGGGAGGAAACGCACGCAGACACGGGAAGGACGTGCAAATTCCACACAGACAGTGACCTAAGGCCAGAATTGAACCCGGATCCCTGGCGCTGAGAGACCGGCGTTGGACTGGGGTAAACACAGTAAGAAGTTTAACAACACCAGGTTTATTTGGTAGCAAAAGCCACACAAGCTTTCGGAGCTCCAAGTCCCTTCTTCAGGTGAGTGGGAATTCTGTTCACAAACAGCTTTGTGAACAGAATTCCCACTCACCTGAAGAAGGGGCTTGGAGCTCCGAAAGCTTGTGTGGCTTTTGCTACCAAATAAACCTGTTGGACTTTAACCTGGTGTTGTTAAACTTCTTGCTGAGAGACAGGCAGTGCTAACCACAGTGCTACCATCTTTGATGGATCTCTGTAGATCATATCTGTTGAACATCAAATGATAAGTCTAACTTCCAAACAGGACAAAAGTCAAGCTTGCAAAACCTATTTGTATCTCCGTCACAATTATCACCACAATATATTTCCAGGGAGAGTGGGAGGTTTCATTAATAGATCAAGGATTTATTTTCATTTGAACTGAAGAGTGAACAAATCATGAAGCAATATAATGCACTACTGATAGCTTATTTCAACAGGTTGACAAGGCTGCAATGAGAGGACTCAAACACAAGATAATCACAGACAGGAACAGTAGAGAGGTTGGAAAATGAAACCTTTATATCCAAAACAATGACAATAACTTGTGTTTATATAACAGTTTTGATGACAAAGTGAAACATTCCCAAGTCACCTCACAGGAACATTATAAAACAACATTCGACACCCGAGTCACATAGAGATAACAGAGAAAAAGTTTCAAAGTGATAGGTTTTAAAGGTGTAATGTGGGGTAGAGAGCTGGAGAGGGTTAGGGAGAGAAATCCAGAAATCAGGTCGAGGTAGCTGAAAGCATGGCCTGCCAATGGGAGCGGTTAAAATCAACAGACTCAAAGTGCTGAGAGAAGAGCAGATATCTTGAGGGCTGTCAAACTAGAGGGATGCAGAAGGAGGGCTGAAGCTATGGGGTATTTAAGGTGGGGGGTGGGGGGGGGGATGATGGTGATGACCTAGTGGCATTATTACAAGACTATCAATCCAGAAACTCAACTAACGTCCTGGGGACCCAGGTTCGAATCCCGCCACGGCAGATGGCGGAACATGAATTCAATAAAAAAAAATCTGGAATTAAGAATCCACTGATGACCATGGAACCATTGTTGATTGTTGGAAAAAAACCATCTGCTTCACTGATGTGCTTAACGGAAGGAAATCTACCACCCTTACCTGGTCTGGCCTACATGTGACTCCAGTGCCATAGCAATGTGGTTGACTCTCAACTGCCCTCCAAGGGCAACAAGGGATTGTCAATAAATGCTGACCAGCCAACGATGCCCATGTCCCATGAATGAATAAAAGAAACAAGGGTGAGCATCTTATGAAAGAGGAATTGTTGAACTAGGAGCCAATGTAGAACATCTAGCACAGGAGCAATGGGTGAATTGGACTTGGTAGAAGTCAGGGCACAGACGACAAGGTTTTGGATTAACTTAAGTTGATGGAAGGTGGAAGGTGGGAGGTTGGCAAGGAGCACATTGGAATTGAAAGTCTGGAGGAAGAGATGTGCGGGTTAAGTGGATTGGCCATGCTAAATTGACCCTTAGTGTCAGGGGGATTAGCAGGGTAAATACATGGAGTTACGGGAAAGAGCCTGGGAGGGATTGTCATCAGTGCAGGCTTGATGGGCTGAATGACCTCCTTCTGCACTGTAGGGATTCTATGATTCTAAGAGGGTTTCAGCAGCAGATATATTGAGGCAGGACTGAGCTTTAATCAGAACGTGGAATTCTCTGCCACGAACTGTTCATAGAATCGTGGAATCCTCACAGTGCAGGAGGTGGTCATTCGGCCCATCGAGTCTGCACCAACCACAATCCCACCCAGCCCCTATTCCCGTAACCCCACGTATTTACCCTGCTAATCCCCCTGACACGAAGGGGCAATTGAGTATGGCCAATCCACCTAATCTGCACATCTTTGGACTGTGGTTGAAGCAGAGTCCAATCATTGAATAGGAAAAGAGTTGTTGAAAAAGATGAATATTCATGATCTGTGTGAATCTGCAAGAGATTGGACAAGGTATCTCTCAGAATTGATGGCTGAATGGTTTGGTATTATTCTATAACTTAATGGGGACTCTCCCTGCAGTGCCACAGGCTTTACAACACTTTGTATTAGTTAAAGGACCATGACAATGTTTGCAATATGAAGACAGCATAATGCAGTTATGTGATTTGCCATTACTTTCACTAACATGCAACAGCTGGGGAAACACCACCTGGTTAGATGAATGAACGAAGCTTGAAGCGCTACAATTGGCAGCTTTTATATTTGGAGAACGTGTTTGATATTCTCCGACTTTTGCAGAAAATGAGTCAATTAACATCTCAAACATAATTTCATTTTGTGTTCCACTGATGAGCCAAGTCTGCGGATGGATAATCCACTCCAAACGTGAATGATGCTATATTTTTGGAAATTATAAGTTTGAGAGAAGCCTCTTCATTTGCAAATTGTTATGGAGGAATGCAAGTCACAACCAACAGTGAAGAGCTCCATATTCGGAAGAATAATAAGCAAAAGGAGGAAGTGAAGAGAGGAGGAAAGCTGATAAATGAATAGAGCCCATCACTGATTTTAAAAGGAGGACCCATCTGGGTGAATATCGCTCTTCTTGCTATACATGCCTTTATATATTTCGGTTTCAAGGAACCACTTTCAAAGTGATACATGTAGGTGGAGAAAAGTGTCACCAGCTAAAAATATACAGTGCAAAAACGAGGAGACGGCAGCTCAGCCAAGACTCATAAAAACTAGTAGCTAATGTATGGTCTGGGTGAAAATGTCAGTGTTTCATATATCATCTTAATTTGGGGCAGGACAAGACTATTAATCCAGAAACTCAGCTAATGTTCTGGGGACCCAGGTTCGAATCCCGCCACGGCAGATGGTGGCATTTGAATTCAATTAAAAATATCTGGAATTAAGTATCTACTGATGACCATGAAAACCATTGTTGATTGTCGGAAAAATCCATCTGGTTCACTAATGTCCTTTAGGGAAGGAAATCTGCCGTTCTTACCCGGTCTGGCCTATGTGTGACTCCAGAGTCACAGCAATGTGGTTGACTCTCAACTGCCCTCCAAGGGCAACTAAGGATGGGCAATAAATGCTGGCCAGCCAGCGACGCCCATGTCCCACGAATGAATAAAGAAAAATAATCACAAGATGAATCTGATCTGGATGATTCAGATCATTTAGTCTATGCTATGGGTCCAGGATAAAAAATAAACTGCATGCTCCCTATCACCACATATTTTGATGTGATTCAAAGCCTTCAGTCCAATGCAAAATTTGACCACCTTGTAAAAATGATCATTCAAACATACAAATTAGCAACAGGAGTAGGCCACTCGGCCCCTCACACCTGCTCTGCCATTCAATGAGATCATATTAATCTGATTGTAAAATGGACACCATATTCCCAGTGAATGCCTGATAATCTTTCACCCCCTTGCTAATCAAGAAGCTATCCACTTCTGCCTTTAAAATATTCAAAGACTCTGCTTCCATCGCCATTTAAGGAAGAGTTCTCAAGACTCACCACCCTGAGAAAAAAAAATTCTCCTCGACTCTGTCTTAAATGGACAATCCCTTATTTTTAGATAGCGACCCTTGGTTCCAGATTCCTACACGAGAGGAAACATCCTTTCCACAACCACCCAAGACTGATCATAAGTGCAAAACCATTCATAAATACTTTCATCTTATCTTCCTCCTCCCATTCTACAGTTTCCACGTACCTTCTATATTTTATAACCTATCCAATCAGAGAATCATGGAATCCACACACTGCAGAAGGAGACCATTTGGTCCATCAAGTCTGACCACAATCCCACCCAGGCCCTATTCCACGAACCCCACGTATTTACCCTGCTAATCCCCCAGACACCAAGGGGAAATTCTGCATGGCCAATTAACCTAACCCGCATATCTTTGGAGTGTGGGAGGAAACCAGAGCACCCGGGGGAAACCCACGCAGACACGGGGAGAACATGCACGCTCCAACAGACAATCACCTGAGGCTGGAATCGAACCTGGGTCCCTAGCGCTGCAAGGCAGCAGTGCTAACCACAGTGCCACTCATTCTTTCAGTGTGATTGTGTTATCCCACTCTTGATTGAAAGGACGGAGAGATGGCCGGCTTCGTGTGCATGCGTGCATACTACCCTTCTGCTTTCCGAGAGCAAAGCTCTCTCACAATGACAAGACTTGGATCACACCAATCCATACGAAACTTTTAATTCATGCAAGTTAATTCATAAAAGTTAAAATAAAGACAGCCATTAATTGCTTTTGGAGAGATAAGTCGTACTTTCATCACCAGGCAAACATGTCTTAGAAGCTACCTACGACCAGCTGCAATTTTTGTGAACACAGAGATACCAACTTTCATTGGGAGTTTTTTTTTGCGTCAAATAGCTTTCACCACCAGTTAAAGAAGATAAATTTCTCATGAATACTAATAACCACCCGATATTCGAAAGGCATTTTTGCGTGATATGAAAGTCGAGCTGATGGGAGCCTGCCGCATGCAGTGTGTCAAAGAAGCCTATCTCAACAGAAGCATTCATGATTCTGCGATTAGGATAAGGGAGCCAGTTTTTCACTACAATATCCAGGGACACCTTTCTTATGTGTTTCGTCCCACTAGACCGAGGTACTGGCAAGCAGCCAGCACCTGTGGAACAATACCTCAGCGGTAATCGGAGTCAGAGACAGGAGATAATTGGAGAAAGGGGGGGGGGAAATTCTCTTCTGTCTTGCCGGCTACGAAGGTACGGAGGCAGCACTCCCACTCAGAGAGACCAGTGACTGGCTGCAGTGGGAAATGCTACTGCCGCAGTGTGTAGCATTCTCAATTTGGTTTAAGATTATGTTGTTATGGAATATAAAAGGAGCTTTATTCTTCATTTTACTCAGTCATTACATGATCTGGCTTAGCTTCAATGCTGACACTATCAAGACAAATGTAATATTCCGTTCCCAACTCCATACAGGAAATAATGTTTGACCAGTGGTGAAAAAAAACAGCAATTCTTTGCCTGAATGCTATCAGTTCAGGTGCATTAATGCCATCATTATAAATCGTTTTTCTGGCGCTGATCTGCTTTTCTGAACTATCCGCCAACCAGATCCTCTTTGTGTTACTGAACAAACTCATACTCCGAGCAGAAGTGAACAGATTTCACATATCAAGAAGGGAACAATTTTTAAGTACTGTGAGCAAGTGAATGCTTGTAACAGAAATACCCTCGAAACAGATCCAAAAGGAAATGAAAGACTTAGGGCAGAATTTACTGCCCTTCCCCAAGGTAAGTTGGGGAGCAGGGGGCACTTAATTGGAGCTGAAAGGATGGTGGGTGGAGACGCTGCCACCTACCCACCTTTTTCTCTCATTAAGTCCAGGGTGGGAAGACTCATGGACGGCCTTCCTGCCCCAAAAATCATTTGAGGGCCTTAAGTGGACAATTAATTAGGGGGGGGGGAGGAGCCACCCTCCATCCTTGATGCCAACCTTCTTATCCCTATCCTGCAAACATCACCCCACAAGATCCCCATCTCTCACCTATAGCCTGGGTCTCTCGGCGACCCTGGGCCTGAGGTGGGTGCAATACTGGCAGCAGCCACTGCTCTCCCAGTGGTGCTGAGGAGCAATGGACTGCTTTGATTGGCTGGCAGTTCTTTTGGTCCGGGATTTCCACCAGAATCTTTGACCCTGGAGAAGGTTCGCCACTGGTGCTTATTGCAGCGAGCATTCCCGAAAGGAGGCAAAGTTTATTTATTAGTGTCACAAGTAGGTTTGCATTAACACTGCAATGGAGTTACTGTGAAAATCCCCTAATCGTCACACTCCGGCACCTGTTCAAGTATACGGAGGGAGAATTTAGCATGGCCAATGCATCTAACCAGCACTTCTTTTGGACTGTGGGAGGAAACCCACACAGACACGGGGAGAATGGGCAAACTCCGCACGGACAGTGATCCAAGCCAGGAATTGAACCTGGGTCCCGACACTGCGAGGCAGCAGTGCTAACCATTGTGCCACCATCCTGCCCCAATGCAGTGCTCTTGTGAGACCCTTGTCACCTCCATTAAATAATGCCTTCAGACTCAAAGTCCAAATACCCACCTCAGCAAGATGCACCACTTAGGATCAACTGAAGTGGCCTTGATGAAGAACATCACAAGCTTTGTCTGATGATAACTATATGCACAGAAACCCTTCTGCAAGAAAACATCAAAATTCATCAGATGACATATTTGCATCACTCAGTCTCTTTCATTATTCATGCTCGGGAGTGAATTGTCCTGAATAGATATCTTTCATTGAGCTTAACTTTAGCTTCATCAACAATTTGCTTGGGCTTTTCAAAACATATCTAGAGCCCTTCCACAGAGTTGAACAGTCAGACCCTCATCTAAGGCGCTTGTCTTTCAATTAAATGTCAGAGGAAAAAAAATGAAACCAGCCAAAGGCCTCTATGTGTCAGAAACAAAAACCAAAAGCATTTTCTTCAAATGTAGAAATCTCAAGCTTTGATTTGGTGGAAATTAATACTTTCCAGGTGCACTGAGTTACTGAATAGTTGATGGGTTGGCAGACTCTCAGATTGTACGTTAGAAAATTTTCAATAAAGAAGTCAGATAAATAGGCCCGCTGGGTCTTAGCACTACACAAACAGACCAGCCATGATCTTATTGAAGCAGGCCTGAGGGGCGGAATGGCCTGCTTCTGCTCCCATGTCACATATCCATGTAAAAAGCTTTGCTGTGGAGAGTTTCAGTCCAAATGAATGGCTAATATGCCGACTCTCAAACTTATTTATTTTTATTCATTCGTGGGACATGGGCGTCACTGGCTGGCCAACATTTATTGCCCATCCCTAGTTGCCCTTGAGAAGGTGGTGGTGAGCTGCCTTCTTGAATCGCTGCAGTCCATGTTCTGTGGGTTGACCCACAATGCCGTTAGGGAAGGAATTCCAGGATTTTGACCCAGCGACTGCAAAGGAACGGCGATATATTTCCAAGTCAGGATGGTGAGTGGTTTGGAGAGGAACTTGTCGGTGGTAGTGGTCCCATGTATTTGCTGCCCTTGCCCTTCTAAATGGAAGTGGCATTGGCAGAGACACCACTTCTAAGTAAAATTAAGCCTCGTTTATGGCCTGGTGATAGATCTCTGAAATTTCAGGACCTTTTTTAAACACTGAGCATCTGACCACTTGCTCTTCTCTCTCCTGCTTCTGCTGATAGGCAACTGGAAGTCTCTCTCCTCCCTGGGCACCTTAAGCCTCCTCGCACCCACCGACTCCCAGCCCGTGAGGAATTAAAGCAAATAGAGTTAAGCTTAGGGAGGGAGGACATTTTTTAAAAATTCATTCGTGGGACATGGGCATCACTGGCTGAGCCAGCATTTATTGCCCATCCTTAGCTGCTTCTAAACTGAGTGGCTTGCTAGGCCATTTCAGAGGACAGTTGAGAGACAAATTGCTGTGGCTCTGGAGTCACACGTAGGCCAGACCAGGCAAACACGGCAGATTTCCTTCCTTAAAGGGCATTAGTGAACTGGATGAATTTTTCCAACAATCAACAATGGTTTTATGGTCATCAGTAGATTCTTAATTCCAGATTTTTTTTATTGAATTCAAATTCCACCTACTGCTCTGACGGGATTTGAACCTGGGTCCCCAGAACATTAGCTAAATTTCTGGATTAATAGTCCAGTGATAATACCACAAGGCCTCCACCAATTATCCCAGTCAAATGACGAACCAATTAAATATGGTGGGTGGGTTTTTCCGTGCCCTCTGTGGCTTGTTTCATGGTGGCGGAGGGAAAAAGACACTAAAGTCAGAGGTTATGTACCAGCCGACTCAATAACAGCTTCTTCCCTGCTTCCATCAGACTTTTGAATGGACCTACCTTATATTAAACTGATATTTTTCTACACCCTAGCTGAATCTATTTGCTATGTTCTGCACCCACTCCTTTCCTTCTCTATGAATGGTATGCTTTGTCTGTATCGTGCGCAAGAAACAATACTTTTCACTGTATCCCAATACATATGACAATAATAAATCAAATCAAGATTTTGCGTAATCAAACATCCCGCGCCAACAGAAATCATTTCTACTTCAGCACCCACTGATCTTAAATTTCAGAGCGAAGATTCTACACATTGTTTTTTCTAAAAAATGCTGACTGGTTAGAAGTTAAATAAACCACTAATGTTCACAAACCAGCAGCGCCAGGGACCCGGGTTCAATTCCAACCTCGGATAACTGTGTGGAATTTGCATGTTTTCCCCGTGTCTGCGTGGGTTTCCTCCCACAGTCTGAAAGATGTGCTGATTAGGTGGATTGGCCATGGTAAATTGCCCCTGAGTGTCGGGGGGGACCAGTAGGGTAAATAAGTAGGGTTACGGGAATAGGGCTAGGGTGTGATTGCTGTCGGTACGGGGTCAATGGGCCAAATGGTGTCCTTCTGTACTGTAGGGATTCTATGAATTGCCAATTTACATTGTTTTAGGTTGGGGAATAAAAAAAGCAACTTGCGATTTAGAACCCATCTCATTTGGTTTTTGAGAGTTTGTTGTTTGGTTTATGAGACAATAGTGCAGTAATTCCTGTGTTTTGTCCAAAAAACATTCTTCTAGAAAATTCTAGGATGTGCACCCTGGACCTATTTAAATGTACATGTGCTTCCTTGTCAAAAGAAAAGGGAAGATAACCTTGGACAAAACAACTCAGAAGAAGTACCCTTTTAGATCTGTGAGGGCTAAAAACATTGAATCCACTGGGATGGCACAGAGCCTCACACAGACTCAATAACTTTTTCTCTACAATATAAAAGTTTAGATTCCATTTGGTTTTATCCTTGGTTGTACTGATAGAACAGGAATCAAAACGTGGACCATTTCAGTTCTATAAAATAAACCAATAAAATATCAAAGAGGAGTAAAAGATTAAACTTTCAAAGGGGAGCCAAACCGGCTTCTTACTGGAGGTCTAGGTCAGTCCTCAAAGTAATGACTTGGAATCTTTAAAGATTCGGCTGGAGAAGCTTAAAATTAAAACCCGTCCCAATGTGGTAGAATACCAGGTGCTCCTGTTGCATTTGATCTGTTTTATTGGGTTCATAATCTACTTCCATTCAGAACCAATATTGGGCTTGTTTTAAAATATATAATTTAGAAATATATAAGGTGCTATGTTAAGTAAAAACTCCACTCCCTTAATGCTTGTGCATCAAAATGAACAGATATGGTTTTGACCATATCCCTTGCCTAATTTCATTTAAAAAAATGCTCCCCTTGTGTCTCCACTTCTGAAATTAAAGACTCCAGTTGGGATAAGCTGTCACAGCCAGTTTATTTATTCGTGTCACAAGTAGACTTACATTAACACCACAATGAAATTACAGTGAAAATCCCCCAGTCGCCACACTCCAGCGCCTGCTCGGCGAGAGAATTTAGCATTGCCAATGCACCTAACCAGCATGTCTTTCGGACTGTGCAAGGAAACCGGAGCAACCAGAGGAAACCCACGCAGACACGGGGAGAATGTGTAAACTCCACACAGACAGTGACCCAAGCCGGGAATCAAAACTGGCGCTATGTGGCAACAGTGCTAACCACTGTGCCACCGTGCTTTGTAAGAGTTCCTTAAGGCAGTAGCCTAGGTCCAACCAGCTGACCCAAGCCAGGAATCAAACTCAGGTCCCTGGCGCTGTGCGGCAGCAGTGCTAACCACTGTGCCACCATGCCACTCAAGAATTTCAACCAGTGACAATAAGGTTTGAATATGGAGGCCAAGACCAAATCTTTGTTGACCATATCGCCACGGAGACTACATTCTCACAGAAGAGGAGTGAACAGCTTGGCAGACTTTTCTTTCTATTCTAGTATTTTTTTAAAAATCATTTATGAGGTGTGGGTATCAGTTGCTAGACCAGCATTTATTGCCCATCTCTGGTTGCCCTTCAGAATGAAGTAGTGAGCTGCCTTCATGAACTTGAAATTAAGGTGAAGGCACACATACAGTATTGTTAGGGAGGGAATCCCAGGATTTTGACCCAGAGACAGTGAAGAAATGGTGATATATTCCCAAGTCAGGTTGGTGAGTGACTTGGAGGGGAACCTCCAGGCGGTGATGTTTCCAGGTATCTGCTGCTCTTGTCCTTCTAGATGGTGGTGGTTGTGGGTTTGGAAGGTGATACCTTGGTGAGTTCCTGCAGTGCATTTTGTAGATGGTACACATGGCTGGTATACACAGTATTTATATGCCTGGTCCAGTTCAGTTTCGGGTCAATGGTAACCCCCAGGATGTTGATAATGGGGGGATTCAGTGAAGGTAATGCCATTGAATGTCAAGGGGCGATGGCGAGATCCATTCTTATTGGAGATGGTTTTTACCAGGTACTTCTGTGACATAAATGCCACTTGTCAGCCAAAACCTGGATATTGTCCAGGTCTTGCTGCATTTGGACATGAACTGCTTCAGTATCGGAGGAGTCACGAATGATGCTGAACATTGTGCAGTCATCAGCAAAAATCTCCACTGCCCTTATGACAGAGGCAAAGTCATTGATAAAGCAGCTGAAGATGGTTAGGTCTAGGACACTACCATGAAGAACTCCTGCAGCGATATCCAGAAGCTGAGATGATTGATCTCCTTTGTGCCAGGTATGACTCAAACCAATAGAGGATTTTCCAGATTCCCACTAACTTCAGTTTTGCTGAGGCTCCTTGATGCCACACTTGGTCAAATGCTGCCTTGATATCAAGGGCTGTCACTCTCACCTCTGGCATTCAGCTCTTCTGGCCATGTTTAAACCAAGGCTGTAATGAGGTCAGGAGCTGACTGACCCTGGCAGAATCCAAACTGAGCATCCATGAGCAGCCTATTACTGAGTAAGTTCGTTTGATAGTGGTATTCTTGACCCCTTCCATTACTTTACTGATGATCGAGAGTAGGCTGATGGGCTAGTAATTGGCCAGGTTGAATTTGTCCAGTTTCTTTTGCACAGGACATACCTGAGCGCTTTTCCGCATTGCTGGGTTGATGTTGTAGTTGAACTGGAAGAGCTTGGTTCAGGGTGTGGCATGTTCTGGAGCACAAGTCTTCTGGACTACTGCCAGAATATTGTCAGGGCCCCAAAGCCTTTGAAGTATCTAGCACATGTAGTGAATTGAATTGACTGAAGACTGACATCTGTGATGCTGGGGATCTCTGGAGGAGGTCGAGATGGATCATCTACTCAGCACTTCTGGCTAAGGATTGTTGCAAATGCTACAGCCTTATCTTTTGCATTGATGTGCTGGTTTCTTCCATCATTGAGGATGGGGATATCTGTGGAGCCTCCTTCTCCAGTGGTCGGTTTATTGTCCACCCCCATTCAAGACTTGATGTGGTAGGACTGCAGAGCTTAGATCTGATCTGTTAGTTGTGAAATTGCTTAGCTGCCTATTACTTGCTGCTTAAGCAGTTTGGTATGCAAATAGTCCTAGCTCATTTGGCTGGACGGCTGGCTTGTGATGCAGAGTGATGCCAACAGTAAGGGTTCAATTCTCGTACCGGCTGATTCTCAACCTTGCCCCTCACCCGAAGCATGGTAATCCTCAGGTTAAATCATCACCTGTCAGCTCACCCCTAAACTGGGACAGCAGCCAATGGTCCTCTGGGACGATGGCAACTTCAGTCCTGTGTAGCAGCTTCACCAGGCTGACACCTCATTTTTAGGTATGCTTGGTGTTGTTCCTGGCATGCCCTCCTGCACCCTTAATTGAACTAAGGTTGAGCCCCTAGCTTGGTGGTGATGGTAGAGTGGGGGGCTATGCTGGGCCATGAGGTTACCGATTGTGGTCGAGTACAATTCCGTTGTTGCTGGTGACCAACAGTACTTCATGGATGCCCAGTCTTGAGTTGCTAGGTCTGATTGAAGTCTGTCCCATTTCGCACAGTGGTAGTGCCACTTAGGTCACAGGTAATACTCACATTCTTGGCTGGCTAGGATTGGTTGATTCAAAACAAATTAGAGGTCAAGTCAAAGATCCTAATGGTGTATTTTATATTCAGTGTCACACAATACAGGATGTTTATTCACAACAATAACCAAAAGGTGAATGTTTCCCTTGTTATCATGGGGATCACAGTCTCAGAATTTGTTGGTGGAGAGACGGTGGTGCTGTGATAGTGTCAGTGGACTAACGATCTAGAGGTCCAAGCTTATAGGGACAGGGGTTCAAATCCCACCAGTGCAGCTAGTGGAATTTAAATTCAATTAATAAATCTGGAATTATGATCACCGTCAGTGATTGTACCATGAAACTATCATCGATTGTCATCTGGTTTACAAATGTTCTTCAGGAAAGGAAATCTGCCATCCTTACCTGGTCTGGTCTGCATGCAACTCCAAATCCACAGCAGTGTGGATAACTCTTAACTGTCCTCTGCAATGGCCTAGCAAGCTACTCAGTTCAAGGGCAATTAGGAATGGGTAACAACAAATGGCCTTGTCAATGACACCCACATCCTCAAGAAAATGGTTCCTCTATTTTCTGATCAATTGGTCAGTTAGTTGCATGCATTTATTATTTTTTTCAGCCATGTCATCATTCTTCATCACTTCTAGCACCAGGCCAATGAAGCACTTCCCAGCCAGAAGGCAGCAAGACCTCCACAACAATCAGGTTCAAGTTGATAGGTAGCAAGTAAAAATGGTGCCAACATGTCTCCAGTAACTGGGAATCTAACACCAACCTTTGATGTTAAACGGCTATCATCAAATCCCTCACTATTCACACTCTAATTTTAGGCCACCATTGACTAGAAAAATAACTGGACCAGCCAAATAAGTGATATGGCTACAAGAGCAGGTCAGAAACCTGTGGAGAACGATTCACGTGCTGACTCGCCAAAGTATTTCTCCCATTTGCAGGGCAAAGGTCAGGAGTATAATCACATACTCTCTACTTTCCTGAATGCCCCAGCAATAGTCAAGAAGCTCAACACCATCCAGGACAATTGATGCATGGCAGCCATTTGTCAAGGTTGCTTTGTTAGCGCTTTCCAAACCTATGACTTCTACTACCTAAAGGGACAAGGGCAGCAGATGCATTGGAGTGTCACCACATGCGAGTTCCCACAAAAGCTTCCCGATTTGGAAACATATTGCCATTCTTTCATCAGAACTACGGCCCTTACAACGTGGTGGGTTGACCTACACCACAGAGACTTTAGCAGTTCAGGAAAATGGCTCAACACCACCTTCTGAAGGGCTACTGGGAATGGGCAACAAATAAAAGAAAATAAAGACGAGAATTCATATAACACGTTTCATAACCACAGGATATCTCAAAGCACTTTACACCCAGTGAAGTTCATTTTTAAGTGCAGTCACTGCAGCAACATAAGAAATGGGGCAGCTGATTTGCACTCAACAAACTCACATGAAAAGCAATGTGATAATGACCAGATCATTTATTTTCTTGGGAGATAAATATTGATGAGGACATTCCCTTTCTGTTTTGAAAGTAATGCTATAGGCGGCACGGTGGTGCAATGGTTAGCATTGCTGCCTCACAGCGCCAGGGACCCGGGTTCAATTCCAGCTTCGGATGACTGTCTGTGTGGAATTTGCACGTTCTCCCTCGTGTCTGCGTGGATTTCCTCCAGGTGCTCCGGTTTCCTCCCAAACTCCAAAAAATGTGCTAGTTACGTGCATTGGCCATGCTAAATTCTCCCTCAGTGTACCCGAACGGGTGTTGGAGTGTGGTGGCTCGGGGATTTTCACAGTAACTTCATCGCAGTGTTAATGTAAGCCTACTAGTGACATTAATAAATAAAAAAGTGAATAGAATGGATTTTTCTTATTCATTCCTGATACGTGGCCACTACTGACATGTACAGCAGCCCTAATTGCCCTTACCAATCATAGAATCCCTAAAGTGCAGGAGGAGGCCATTCCTTCTATCACATCCACACCAACTCTCTGACAGATATATTAACCAGCCCCGCACTATTCCCATAACTTCCCGTGTTTACCCCACAAACCTCTTAACCTGGATATCTTGGGACATTAAGGGGGCAATTTAATTTGGCCAATCCAACTAACCTGCATATCTTTAGACTGTGCAAGGTGATGGTGTAGTGGTATTGTCACTGGACTAGTAATCCAGAGACTCAGGCTAATGCTCTGGATGCCCCAAGTTCAAATCCCACCATGGCAGATGGTGAAATTTGAATTCAATAAAACATCTGGTATCAAAAGTCACATGATGACCATGAAACCATTGCCGTAGGAACCCACCTGGTTCACTAATGTCCTTTAGGGAAGGCAATCTGCTATCCTTACCCGGTCTGGCTGACATGTGACTCCAGATCCACAGCAATGTGGTTGATTCTTAAATGCCCTCAGGGATGGGCAATAAATGCTGGCCCAGCCAGTGACGCCCACATCTCATGAACAAATTAAATTAAAAAACCACAGCACTTGAAGGAAACCCACACAGATATGGGGAGAATGTACAAACTCCGCACAGACAGTTACCCAAGGTCAGAATTGAACCCTGGTCCCTGGCGTTTTGAGGCAGTAGTGCTAACCACTGTGACACGTATTGCAAGCAACATTCTTGAACTCTACAGTGCATCTGGTGTAGCCACGTGCAGAGTGTTGTTTGGGAGAAATTTCCAGGATTTGACCCAGTGACAGTGAAGGACTGCCGAATATTGAGCTGTGTTGGCTCAGGGAAGAACTTGGAAATGATGGTGTTTCCATGTCTCGGCTGCTCTTGCTCTTCCAGGTCATAGGTTTAGAAGATGCTATTAAAAGTGCCTTCTTGAGATGCATTGAAGGGAAAGCTAGTACATAAAAGGAAAAAGGAATAGAAAGGTAGGGTGATGAGGTTAGATGAAGAGAGATGGGATGGGGCATGAAGAATAAACTTCGGTCTACGCCAGTGCTTATGCTTCACGGTCTGTGCTGTAAATCATTTGTAACCATCACAGAGAGAGCTTGGCTTTTCTTTACTGTGAATTATTGGAGGTTGTTAGACTGCACATGGAATGTTCATTTTTTCCTTCTCTAATTTTCTTCAAATGTGTCAAGTGCAATCAATAAATATCCTGGAAAAAGTGGCCACTTTCTTTGATCGAGACTACAAATGAATTTGAAATAACAATATGAATTATTCCACGGTATTTATATAATTCTGCGCTGCCTTATATTTTATTTAATCTCACAGTTGTAAACAGAGCTGCAGTTTTTTTCTTCCCCAAATGTCAGTCTTGAAAGTTTTTGCTATGGATTTAATCATCACACCCATTTGGCAGTCTAGTTTATGGTCTGGAGTATGCCAATTTTAAATAAGAGTTTTTAAACAAATAAAGATTGGACAACACGATGACGCACAGGTGGCACAGTGGCTAGAACGGCTGCCTCACAGTGCCAGGGGTCTGGGTTCGATTCCCAGCCTGGGTCACTGTCTGTGCGGAGTCTGCATGTTCGCTCCGTGTCTGCGTGGGTTTCCTTCAAGTGTTCTGGCTTCCTCCGAAAACAGTGCTGGTTAGGTGCATTGGCTGCGCTAAATCCTCCCTCAGTGTACCAGAACAGGTACCGGAGTGTCGTGACTAGGGGAATTTCACAGTAACTTCATTGCAGTGTTAATGTAAGCCGACTTGTGACAGCAATAAATAAACTCAATTTTATTTTTAAACAGGGACAAAGCAGAATAACAAAAAGGTTGCACAAAGAAAACAAAAAAATAGCTTTGAAATAGGATAATTAATGCAAAAGACTTTTAACATATTGACAGAATGGTCAATTGATTTGGATTCATGACGTGACTTTCCATGTGAAATGATGGTCAACTGCAGTTATCAAATATGATTCAGCATTCAGGAACAGATTAGACCACGCACTGGGTTTTTTTTATAAATCAAGAGGCAAATATGAAAGTTGTTGACTTTTATAACATTTACTTGCAAGTACTTGTGAAAAAATTGAAACATTTTTCCCGAAGTAATTTGGAATCAGCAATTCTACCATGATGCATACAACCAACTTCGCACCCAAGGAAATGTTACAACACGGTAGCACAGTGGTTAGCACTGCTGCTTCACAGCTCCAGGGACCTGGGTTCGATTCCCGGCTTGGGTCACTGTCTGTGTGGAGTTTGCACATTCTCCTCGTGTCTACGTGGGTTTTCTCCGGGTGCTCCGGTTTCCTCCCACGGTCCAAAGATGTGCGGGTTAGGTTGATTGGCAATGCTAAAATTGCCCCTTAGTGTCCTGAGATGCGTAGGTTAGAGGGATTAGTGGGTAAAATATGTAGGGATATGGGGGTAGGGCCTGGGTGGGATTGTGGTCGGTGCAGACTCGATGGGCCGAATGGCCTCTTTCTGTACTGTAGGGATTCTATTCTATCCTTTGGATTAATCATTTTGGTGGCCAAAGATTTCAACCCATTGGTTCCCAATCATTCTCTCACTCCACCTTTCTCTTCCTCCTGCACATTCTCTCTCTCTCCCTCCCTCTTCACTAAATGTCTGATCTGGTAATCTCCCCTCTAAAGGACTTCCTTCTGATTACACCTCTTTCCAACAACTCACATTTTTTCTTCATGTTAAAGGCAAGTGTAGTAAACATTAAAATTTACTGACATTGATATTAACACAATTTTGGAGAAATCTGCTATCAGTTGCACTGCTATTGATAGATGTGATTGATTGTGTCTTTGACTATAGATACACACGGGGTGCATACACAAACACATCCTAACTAAAATTTTGATTTCTTAAAAAGTACGAGGTGCATACTTGGATTGAAATGCTGAATCGAAAATATTAAGTAAAAATACTATTAAAAGAAAAATGGTAGCTCTTTATTTTTAAACAAAAGAAAAGACCTTGAGAATAAGGCTGGATCATGTGTGGGGAGTGATAAAGATAGAAAGAGAATCATAGAATCCTACAGTGCAGAAGGAGGCCATTCGGCCCATCAAGTCTACACTGACCACAATCCCACCAAGCCCTATCCCCATAACCCCATGCATTTATTCTAGCTTGTCCTCCTGACACTAAGCGTGGCCAATCCACGTAACCTTCACATGTTTGAACTGTGTGTGGAAACCAGAGCACACAGAGGAAACCCACGCAGACACGGGGAGAATGTGCAAACTCCACACAGACAGTGACCTGAGGCCGGGAATCTAACCCGGATCCCTGGGGCTGAGAGGCAGCAGGGCTAACCATTGTGCCACCGTGCCACCCATGGTCTGTATGTGCAAACAAAATCTAATACCATCACAGCAAAAAAAAACAAATTGGGAACTGAAAAAGAATAAGGGGTCTTAACAGGGTGAATGTGGACATTTTGGGGAGAATCTAAAACCAGGGGTCACTGTTTAAATGTAATGGGTCAGTCATTTAAGGTTGAATGTCTTTGGAACTCTCTTCCTCAAAAGGTGGTGGACAGCAGAGGTAGATACGTTTTTGATGAGTAAGGAGCTGAAAAGTTAAAGGGGATAGGTGGGAATGTGGAGAATTCAGATAAGTCTTATTGAGCTCGAGGGGACAATTGACCTATTCCTGATCCTCGTGTATTTTTTTTATTTGTTCATGGATGTCATTGATTGGGCCAGCATTTATTGTTGTGGATCTGAAGTTACACGTCACAGATTTCCTTCCATAAAGGGCATTAATGAACCAGATGGGTTTTTTTTAAATGCAATTGATAATGGTTTCATGGTCATCATCAGATTTTTATTGAATTCAAATTTCAGGGCGGCACGGTAGCACAGTGGTTAGCACTGCTGCTTCACAGCTCCAGGGACCTGGGTTCGATTCCCTGCTTGGGTCACTCTCTGTGTGGAGTTTGCACATTCTCCTCGTGTCTGCGTGGGCTTCCTCTGGGTGCTCCGGTTTCCTCCCACAGTCCAAAGATGTGCGGGTTAGGTTGATTGGCTATGCTAAAAATTGCCCTTAGTGTCCTGAGATGCGTAGGTTAGAGGGATTAGTGGGTAAATATGTCGGGCTATGGGGGTAGGGCCTGGGTGGGATTGTGGTCGGTGCAGACTCGATGGGCCGAATGGCCTCTTTCTGTACTGTGGGGTTTCTATGATTCTATGAAATTTCAACCGCCATGGTGGGATTCAAATCTAGGTTCCCAGAACATTACCCGAGTTCTCTGAATTACTTGTCTAGCGATAGCAATTTGGCACAGCCAATCAACAACTATGCCACTGCCTTCCCCGTATGTTTGTATGTAACTTAATCAGGACAATTTTCCTGTGACATTTATGTCCAAGCACTGGACAGGCAGAACCCACTGAAAATGCCAGAATTCTAATGCCACTGAATATTCATTCAGGTACAAGGAAATCCATTCCAAATTAACTTTCCAGGAATGTTATGAGGAAAGTAAGTCAAATTAGAAAAATATAAAGAAAGACTTTAATTTTTAAGGGATGAACAGTACTCATTAAGGACCTTACCCACTTTGTCTGTCTCTACACACAAATTCTCTCCACTGTCCTTCAGTGGACCTACCCTTTCTTCAGTTACCCTTCCTCCTTATATACGCATAAAAAGCCTTGGGATTCTCCTTAATCCTGCCTGCCAAGGACATTTCATGACCCCTTTTTGCCCTCCTAAGTCCCTGTTTAAGCTCTTTCCTGCTATCTTTGTATTTCCCAAGAGCCTGATCCATTTTCAATTTCCTGAAATTTATGTATGCCTCCTACTTCTTTTTCACTAAGCTCGCAATCTTTCTGGTCATCCAGGATTCCCGAATCTTGCCATCTTTATCCTTCATTTTTACAGGGACATACTTGTCCTGAATTGTTAATAACTGACTTTTAAAAGATTTTCACATATCAGATGTGGATTTACCCTCAAACAGCTGTCCTCAGTCGACATTCCCTAGTTCCTGCCTAATACTGTCAGAGTTAGCCTTCCCCCAGTTTAGTGCTTTCATTCTGGGACTACTTCTATCCTTTTGTACAAGTATCTTGAAACTTATAGAATTGTGATCCCTGTTCCCAAAATGGTCCCGCACTGAGACATCAATCTCATGTCTGGGCTCGTTTCCCAGAACCAGGTCCAAAATAATCCCAGTTGGTCTTTCTACATATTGCCTCAAGAAGCACTCTTGGGCACTGAGCAAACTCTGCCCCATCCAAGTCCCTGGCACTGAAGGAATTCCAGTCTATGTTGGGGGAGTTAAAATTGCCCATCACAACAACCCTGTTGCTTTTATATCTTCCCATAATCTGCTGACAAATCAGTTCCTCCATTTCACGCTGGCTGTTGGGAGGTCTGCAGTACAACCCCAGCAGTGTGATTGTTCCGCTCCTGTTCCTGAGTTCTACCCAAATGGCCTCACTTCATGATCCCACCAAGGTGTCCTCCCTCTGTATAGTTGTGACATTCTCTCTAATCAGTAAAGCAATGCCCCCACCTATTTTGTCACCCTCTCTATCTCGCCTGAAGCATCTAAATCCTGGAATGCTAAGCTGCCAGTCCTGCCCTTCTTTCATCTAAGTCTTCATAGTTGCCACAACATCATATTCCAAGTAGTAATCCAAGCTTTAAGTTCATCCGCCTTACCCGTCATGCTCCTTGCGTTAAAGCAAACACACCTCAGGCCATCTGTCCTGTCATGTTTTGTACACTCTCCCTGCGTTTTATTTCTCTCAGCCTTACTGGACCCATTCACTGAGTTCTCCACAGTTTCTGTACTCTGCACTGTGGCCCTTTTTGACAGAGTCAAAACTCAGAGCAATTTTATCTTCCCTCCCTAATCCAGGGCTACAGTGACCAATTTAAGATCAAGTAGTTCAGATGAAAACAAGATTAAGCCTGTGGCCTTCATTGTCTGTAATCACTGGATAAACTAGTCAGTTGTGGAATAATTATTAATCGTTTATGGGATGTGGGTGTCGCTCGCTGGGCCAGCATTTAATGCCCAACCCTGAGGGCATTTAAGACTCAAGCACATTGCTGTGGGCCTGGAGTCACATGTAGGCCAGATCAGGCAAGGACGGCAAATTTCTTTCCCTAAGGCTATTAGTCAACCAGATGGGTTTTTACGACAGCTGACAATGGCTTCATGGTCATGAGTAGATTTTCAGTTCCATATGTTTTTTTAAATGAATTCAAATTTCACGACCAGCCATGGTGGGATTCGAACCCAGGTCCTCAGAACATTAGTTGAGTTTCTGGATTAATAGTGCCCTACTGATGATTACAAAGTGTTGTTGCAATAGTAATCCTGCTCAGTACGAGAGTTGTAATGGGCAGGTTCGGACATTTGGTGTATGTGCTTGGCTGAGGAGCCAATGGTGCGAAGCTACCATCCGTGGGATTATGACTGAATGCCTCTAAGTCAGAATCCCGCCTAAACGTCTGAGGCCATCGCTTCCATGTCAACCAGATCAAATAAGAATGGCAGATTCCCTTCCCTAAAGGACATTAGTGAATCTGATGGGTTTTAACAACAAACGACAATGGTTTCATGGTCATCAGTGGACTTTTAGTTCTATATTTTTTTATTGAATTCAAATTTCACCACCTGACGCGGTGGGATTCGAACCCGGGTCCTCAGATCATTTCCCTGGGTCTCTGGATTACTAACCCAGCGACAACACCACTACGACACCGCCTCCCCTAAGGCCTCGTATGCACCAATAAATCATGCAAGCATATTTTCCTGCAGCTTTAAATAGAAAAGAAACCCTCGAGCCTGTAATGCACCACATCTTTCAGGCGATACACTTCATTTAATTTAAACATCATCCTCTTTTCAATATGGCCCGCTCTCCCCCAGCAGCTTATAGCTGGAGGACACACTGTCAGTCTTGCTATGGGAGAGGCTTCCTGATTTTTCTGCCAGCGCCTGTTCTGCTGCGCTGCATAATGACAGCTGTGTTTATGATGATTGATTTTTAAAAGCTTGTTTCAAAGTTGCTGGAAATCACTGCTCTAAATTGTACTTTGATGGAGGCTGTGAAAGTGCATCAGGCACCTGTGCAATGTTATAAAACATTGAACGTAATGGCTGTAAATCTCTGGTAATGGCTTAGGCTTGATTTATGCTCAGTATTTACAGCTTTCAACCCTTTCTTCGCCTATTAACTTTTTAAGTGGAGCATTCATTAATAAATAGTAAAGTTTAAAAATTTACCATGACTTCACCTCTCACTCTTGTGCACAATTACATCGGGGCAACTGTTTTAACTTCAATATCACAGGATCGTTCCCTATTAGTTTATCTATTTATTAGTGTCACAAGTAGGCTTACATTAACATTGCAATGAACTTGCTGTACCAAACCATCAAAATAACTTCTCGATGGAGTAATGAGCTCCAGAATTATTGAAGACACCATTTTCTAAGTATCAATGTTGAGTGATTTAAAGTTTATTTATCAGTCGCAAGTAGGCTTACATTAACACTGCAATGAAGTTACTGTGGAAGTCCCCTAGTAACCACAGTCCAGCACCTGTTTGGGTACACGGAGAGAGAATTTAGCATGCCCAATGCACCTAAACGGCACGTCTTTCAGACTGGGAGGAAACCCACGCAGACACAGGGAGAATGTGCAGACTCTGCACAGACGGTGACCCAAGGCAGGAATCAAACCTGGGTCTCTGGCGCTGTGAGGCAGCTGTTCTAACCACTATGCTACCGAGCTGCCCCATTGAAACATTGAGTGATTGAGAGAGAGCTACAAGGATAGATTGACCAGGAAACAGGGAAACAACAGACAGATTGTCAAGCAAAGCTATAATCTTTTTTTAAAATTTATTTACTAGTGTCACAAGTAGGCTTACATTAACACTGCAATGAAGTTACTGTGAAAATCTCCTAGTCTCCACACTCCGGTGCCTGTTCGGGTACACCGAGGGAGAATTTAGCATGGCCAATGTACCTAAACGGCAGGTCTTTCGGACATTCAAACATTAAAACTAAGTTGGACAGGTGTCATATTTTCCCCTTACCTGTTACAAAAAATGCTTCAACGTATAATTCTAACGTTGTAAAAATGTCGATAATCTCCTTTTCCTGAACACTTTGACTTCAGTAAGAAGTCTCACAACACCAGGTTAAAGTCCAACAGGTTTATTTATGCTTATCCCAGTCCAACGCCGACATCTCCACATCACTTTGACTTCATCAGTCCTTCCCTTTCAAAAACATACTGCTTGAAGCTTGGTATAAGTGACCAACTAAAAATGCTAAAAGTGAGAAAGAGTAATTTGCGAGATCCCCGAGATTGTTCTTTTCAGAAATGTGTGGAATAAATTGGGATGCAGCTTGATGTTCAAATCCCAAATTCTATTATGTATTAAGCCAAGGGGTGTGAATGGCTGGGAGATATTTGATTGTGCTTCCTGCATCTGTCTGGACAACATTGTGATGACCTCATGGCAAGAAGCTCTTATTCTGGCAATTCAAATGAAGAATCTGAGGTGCAGTTCAACTTCTAAGAGCCTGGCAAAAACAAGACTATTCAGTCATTGGTCTTTAACCTAATGATGTGGAGATGCCGGCGTTGGACTGGGGTAAACACAGTAAGAAGTTTAACAACACCAGGTTAAAGTCCAACAGGTTTATTTGTTAGCAAATACCACTAGCTTTCGGAGCGCTGCCCCTTCGTCAGGTGGAGTGGAGAGATGCTCACAAACAGGGCACACAGGGACACAAACTCAATTTACAGAATAATGATTGGAATGCAGCCTTTACAGATAATCAAGTTTTAAAGGAGCAGTTGAACCAGGAGCGCTCCTCGTCACAATGGATGTCTTGGCACTCTACACCAGCATCCCCCACGACGATGGCATTGCTGCAACGACCTCAGTGCTCAGCGCCGACAACTGCCAGTTTCCAGATGCAATTTTACAACTCATCTGCTTCATCCTGGACCACAATGTCTTCACCTTCAATGACCAGTTCTTCATCCAGACACACGGAACAGCCATGGGGACAAAATTCGCACCTCAATATGCCAACATCTTCATGCACAGGTTCGAACAAGACCTCTTCACCGCACGGGACCTTCAACCGATGCTATACACGAGATACATCGATGACATTTTCTTCCTTTGGACTCATGGTGAACAATCGCTGAAACAACAATATGATGACATCAACAAGTTCCATCCCACCATCAGACTCACCATGGACTACTCTCCGGAATCAGTTGCATTCTTGGACACATGCATCTCCATTAAGGACGGTCACCTCAGCACCTCACTGTACAGCAAGCCCACGGATAACCTCACGATGCTCCACTTCTCCAGCTTCCACCCTAAACACGTTAAAGAAGCCATCCCCTATGGACAATCCCTCCGTATACACAGGATTTGCTCGGATGAGGAGGATTGCAACAGACAGCTCCAGATGCTGAAAGATGCCCTCATAAGAACAGGATATGGCGCTCGACTGATCGATCGACAGTTCCGACACGCCACAGCAAAAAACCACACCGACCTCCTCAGAAGACAAACACGGGACACGGTGGACAGAGTACCCTTCGTCGTCCAGTACTTCCCCGGAGCGGAGAAGCTACGGCATCTCCTCCGGAGCCTTCAACATGTCATTGATGAAGACGAACATCTCGCCAAGGCCATCCCCACACCCCCACTTCTTGCCTTCAAACAACGACACAACCTCAAACAGACCATCGTCGGCAGCAAACTACCCAGCCTTCAGGAGTACAGTGACCACAACACCACACAACCCTGCCACAGCAACCTCTGCAAGACGTGCCGGATCATCGACACAGATGCCATCATCTCACGTGAGAACACCATCCACCAGGTACACGATACATACTTTTGCAACTCGGCCAACATTGTCTACCTGATACGCTGCAGGAAAGGATGTCCCGAGGCATGGTACATTGGGGAAACCAAGCAGACGCTACGACAACGGATGAATGAACACTGCTCGACAATCACCAGGCAAGACTGTTCTCTTCCTGTTGGGGAGAACTTCAGCGGTCATGGGCATTCGGCCTCCAATCTTCGCGGCCTTCACGACACACGACAGCACAGCGTCGCTGAGCAGAAACTGATAGCCAAGTTCTGCACACACGAGGACAGCCTCAACCAGGATCTTGGGTTCATGTCACACTATCTGTAACCCCCACAGCTTGCCTGGACTTGCAGAATCTCACTGGCTGTCCTGTCTGGAGACAATACACATCTCTTTAACCTGTGCCTAATGTTCTCTCCACTCACATTGTTTATACCTTTAAGACTTGATTATCTGTAAAGACTGAATTCCAATCATTATTCTGTAAATTGAGTGTGTGTCTCTGTATGCCCTATTTGTGAGTATGTCTCTACTCCACCTGATGAAGGGGCAGCGCTCCAAAAGCTAATGGCATTTGCTACCAAATAAACCTGTTGGACTTTAACCTGGTGTTGTTAAACTTCTTACTGCCTTTACCTAATGACCAGAGGGCAAGGCACACACTTAACAGGAAACAATGAGATAACTATCTATCACTATCCCTTCTAAGCAACTTACTCTATTGACAATCAGCAAGGATCTGATAAAGCCAGAGACTACACACATTTTTGAGCTTTTGTTTCTTTATGAAGCTGGTCCATCGTCACAGAGACAAACAATTGTCTCTTCAGTCGTGAAATGCATGGTAGCACAGTGGTTAACACTGCTGCCTCACAACGTCAGGGACCCGGGTTCAATTCCCAGCTTGAGTGACTGTCTGTGTGGAGTTTGCACATTCTCCCCGTGTCTGCATGGGTTTCCTCGGGGTGCTCCAGTTTCCTCTTACATACGAAAGACTTGCTGGTTAGGTGCATTGGCCATGCTAAATTCTCCCTCAGTGTACCCGAACAGGTGCCGGAGTGTGGTTACCAGGGGATTTTCACAGTTACTTCATTGCAGTGTTAATGTAAGCCTACTTGTGACACTAATAAATAAAATGGAGTTCTTTAAGCTTGCCTTCAAGTTTAGTCAATGGACACTCCGATAATGGGAGTCATTGTATGGATTGCACCACAGCTGCAGCCTGGATGGTCTAGGTGAACCTTTTGATGTTGGTTGGCCGCAAAGACACCATGGGCAGTTGGGAAATGGTTTAAAAGGACCCACTGTTACTCTGGGAGATCAAAGCCAGGTGGGCAAGGAGCAGGGTCTATGATGAGAAAGTGATTTGCGGTGGATATTTTCTCCTGCCACCGGGCCTCAGCTGTTACTCGTCAATATAATTGATTTAACCCTATGGAGTGGGGTGAGAGAAAGTGTGGTGTTGAGATGGTATTGAAGAAGGGTAAACTTGGGTTAGAGTAGACCTTCTCCAGTATCTTGTCCGTTGCAATTAGCCTCGATCATGTTGACTAGCAGAGCATGTGCAAGGGGCCGAATGGCCTAATCCTGCACCGATTCTTGATGTTTCAATGTGGGGGAGCATGGCTGCCCAGACTGGGACCCAGAGGACGTGAGTTGTTCGAAGAGTATAAGTGATGATGCACTTTGTTGAGTTGAATTGCAGGCCGCTAACTTTGGTGTGGGCAGGTTGGTACTATACTGAGCTGTGGTTGAGTACCTGCTGGCAGGATCAGAGGTCCTTAGAATCTTGGCCTGTGATTGTCGTGAGGTACAGGCTAGTTTTCCGAGGAGGTTGCTGTGGGTTTTATTTTCTTCTATAGTCTTGATAAGGCGTTGTCTGTACGTGATGGTTCTGAAAAGGATGGCGCCCAAATAAACAGAGTGGGGATTGTGCTTCAGTCTCTGGCTGTCCAGGGTAATGTTCAGTTCCATTCCGGTGTTGGTATTGTGAAGGTGGAACGTGCTAGAGACTGTTTCACTGGTGCTCTGTTGTAGGTGCCACATCATGCAATAGTCAGCCAGCTTTGCAATATCATTGTTTTTATGCCTCTTCCAGCTCCTAGAAAGTTTGAACCTGTGTTCTACAGCAAATGTCATCTTTGTAGATAAAATTGCTATTTTTTCGTGGTGTCTTTCTCATGTCAAGGAGATAGCTTGCTTTCTGATTGGCATTTACACGGTTGCGGGGAGATGGTGGTAAGACGTTACAATATTTCCGTTTTGAATGGGTGAATTTCAGGTTCTTGGTTGCCGCTTCCCAGAGAGAACAATCTTGAGATTCAATCAAATGGCCCGTCATATCTGCATCACCAGAAGACTCCTATTGTTGGCTCAGGCAGGCAGACTGCTCTTCCAGGCGAGGTATATACACAGAATGATATCTCCGCAGATGGTTTTGGTGGCTGAGTTAGAGATGGTTCTGCAGAAGTGACTGAATTCCAGCTCTGCAGGGATATCTCAGGATGGTGTTGTTCTAACAGTTTGTTTCAATATCTTGCTGCATTCCTCCCAATTGTATTTTGGAGCTGTGAATCAAAGCTACAAATATTTTTGATTTGATTTATTGTCACATGTATTAGTATACAGTGAAAAGTATTGTTTCTTGCGCGCTATACAGACAAAGCATACCATTCGTAGAGAAGGAAAGGAGAGGATGCAGAATGTAGAGTTACAGTCATGGCTAGGGTGTAGAGAAAGATCAACTCAATACAAGGTAGGTCCATTCAAAAGTCTGATGGCAGCAGAGAAGAAGCGGTTCTCACGTCGGTTGGTTGGCCAGGATGGAGGGGACCAGCCATCTGGCACATGCACAATTCTTCACCACAAGGGAAGGCAATGACTTAATGGTATTATCGCTGGACTATTAATCAAGAAACTCAGCTAATGTTCTGAGGACCCTTGTTTGAATCCTACTGCGGCAGATGGTGGAATTTGAATTTAATTTAAAAAAAAACAAATCTGGAATTAAGAATTTACTGGTGACCATGAAACCATTGTCGATAGTCGGAAAAACCCATCTGGTTCACTCATGTCCTTTAGGGAAGGAGATCTGCTGTCCTTACCCGGTCTGGCCTACATGTGACTCCAGAGTCACAGTAATGTGGGGATTTGGGGGTAGGGCCTGGGTGAGATTGTGACCGGTGCAGACTCGATGGGCCGAATGGCCTCTTTCTGTGCTGTAGGGTTTCTATGATTCTATGATTGATTCTAATGTGGCTGACTCTCAACTACCCCCCACGTCCCACAAACAAATAAAGAAATGTAGAAAAGCTTTCTGTTCAATTCAGTGAGTGATGCTGCACAATACTCATCGGGGCTTCCTGCTGCTGTTTTCTCAGAATATCAAGCTCATCTAACTGGGACTGGAGTCTAATCTGTCCAAATTACAATCAGCCAAGGTAAACCTTCCTGACCTATTTAAGCTTCAATACACAATGACAGGTACTCTTCACACTGTTCTTGCATCATTTGCATACAGAAACATCTTTTTAAAATGCAGAATTTTGAAATCTATTTCTACACGTACATTATTTTTAAAATCCACTGGTGCATGCTACAGGCAGCCTTTCTCTTGTCAACTTGCTGAAACAGTTTTCATAAATATTGCTCTGAATGACATTTGTGGGTCCAAAGCCACTGAAGCCAATGTTTTTGCCGCTGTGTAACTTTTGATAATCATACCAAAGCATTTGGTGGCTTGAGTCAACTTCAGGGTGACTTTTTGATGATATGAGAAGGACAGATAGCGGCTTATCTCAATGCAGCAGGACTGAGATGCAAAAGCAACTTTATTTTTGATAGGCGGCGATGAATTATTCTCATCAAGCACCATGATCCAGCCTGAAAAATTGGATTTGTGGGTTTGGCCCCGAATCTGTGATGATGACCATAGAATCCCTACAGTGCAGAAGGCGGCCATTTGGCCCATCCAGTCTGTATCTTACCCAAGCCCACTCCCCTGCCCTATCGCCGCAACCCCACGCATTTACCCTTCTAATCCTCCTAACCGACACATCTTGGGACACTAAGGGGAAATTTAGCATGGCCAATCCATCTACCCTGCACATCTTGGGACTGTGGGAGGAAACTGGATCATTTGGAGGAAACCTACACAGACACGGGGAGAATGTACAAACTGAAATGCATTGAAAGATGTTTTTGGTGAACATCCATTCTTTGAAGAGAGAGCAGGTGTTGTTTTACAGACTTAAAGGTTTCCCCATGTCTAATGGCATATAATGTGGAGATGCCAGCGTTGGACTGGGGTAAACACAGTAAGAGTTTTAACAACACCAGGTTAAAGTCCAACAGGTTTATTTGGTATGACAAGCTTTTGGAGTGCTGCTCCTTCATCAGGTGAGTTTTTTAAAAAGCATTTAGACAGTTACATAGGTAAGATGGGTATGGGCTCCGAAAGCTAATGGCATTTGCTACCAAATAAACCTGTTGGACTTTAACCTGGTGTTGTTAAAACTCTTAATGGCATATAAGGCAGGCAAAGCATATGCTTATATTTGTTTCTGTGGATAGTTTTTCTTGGAACAATTGCTAGCCTGTCTTCAGAGGCTTTAGCTTGAGGGACAGCAAGTATGGCTGACCAGGAGACTCTCCCACCTGTATATTGGAAGGATCTACAAGTCAATAATCAACCTTATTGACCACGCTATGAATGCACCTTCCAAGACCACCAGGTCCTGGAGGGGGACTCGAACCTGGAGCTTCTGACCCAGAGACAGGGGCACTGCTCATTGCTTCATAAAAGGTGAGGCAAAATCTTCCAACCAGATTGACTTGAGAAACATTATACACTATTACACTGCATTGATTTGTGCTTTGTAACTCTGGACCTCGGCTCCTCCCTCTGCGACTGGATCCTGAACTTCCTAACCCACAGACCACAATCAATAAGGATAGACAACAACACCTCCTCCATGATCAACCTCAACACCGGTGCCCCACAAGGAGCCTTATACACCTATGACTGTGCGGCCAAATTCCCCTCCAAATTGAATTTCAAGTCTGCTGACACCACCGTAGTAGGTCAGATCTCAAACAGTGACGAGACAGGAATGAGGTAGAGAATCTGGTGAACTGGTGCGGCAACAATAATCTCTCCCTCAATGTCAACAAAACAAAGGAGATTATCATCGACTTCAGGAGGCAGTGTAGAACATGCCCCTGTCTACATCAACGGGGATGAAGTAGAAATGGTCGAGAGCTTCAAGTTTTTAGGTGTCCAGATCACCAACCTGTCCTGGTCCCCCCATGCTGACACTATAGTTAAGAAAGCCCACAAACGCCTCTACTTTCTCAGAAGACTAAGGAAATTTGGCATGTCAGCTATGACTCTCACCAACTTTTACAGATGCACCATAGAAAGCATTCTTTCTGGTTGTATCACAGCTTGGCATGGCTCCTGCTCTGCCCAAGACTGCAAGAAACTACAAAAGGTCATGAACATAACCCAATCCATCACTCAAACCAGCCTCCTATCCATTGACTCTGTCTACACTTACTGCTGCCTCAGCAAAGCAGCCTACATAATTAAGGACCCCACGCACCCCAGACATTCTCTCTTCCACCTTTTTCTGTTGGGAAAAAGATACAAAAGGTCACGTACCAACTGACTCAAGAACAGCTTCTTCCCTACTGCTGTCAGACTTTTGAATGGACCTACCTTGCATTAAGTTGATCTTTCTCTACACCCTAGCTATGACTGTAACACTACATTCTGCACTCTCCCGTTTCCTTCTCTATGAACAGTAAATAGTCTCACAACACCAGGTTAAAATCCAACAGGTTTATTTGGTAGCACAAGCTTTCAGTGCACTGCTCCTTCATCAGGTGAGTGGAGGATTTGTTTCACAAACAGGGCATATAAAGACACAAACTCAATTACAAGATAATGGTTGGAATGCAAGTCTTAACAGGTAATCAAGTCTTTACAGGTGCAGACAATGTGAGTAGAGAGAGGGTTAAGTACAGGTTAAAGAGGTGTAAATTGTCTCCAGCCAGGACAGTTAGTGAGATTTTGTAAGCCCAGGCAAGTCGTGGGGGTTACAGATAGTGTGACATGAACCCAAGATCCCACTCGAGGCCGTCGTCATGTGCGCGGAACTTGGCTATCAGTTTCTGCTCAGTGATTCTGCGTTGTCGTGTGTCCTGAAGGCCGTCTTGGAGAACGCTTACCCAAAGATCAGAGGCTGAATGCCCTTGACTGCTGAAGTGTTCCCGACATTATAGTCGAATTGTTCCCCAAACACTCTCTTAGAACCATAGAATCATAGAAAATTACAGCTCAGAAACAGGCCTTTTGGCCCTTCTTGTCTGTGCCGAATCATTTTATGCCTAGTCCCACTGACCTGCACTTGGACCATATCCCTCCACACCCCTCTCATCCATGAACCCGTCCAAGTTTTTCTTAAATGTTAAAAGTGACCCCGCATTTACCACTTTATCCGGCAGCTCATTCCACACTCCCACCACTCTCTGCGTGAAGAAGCCCCCCTAATATTCCCTTTAAACTTTTCTCCTTTCACCCTTAACCCATGCCCTCTGGGTTTTTTCTCCCCTAGCCTCAGCGGAAAAAGCCTGCTTGCATTCACTCTATCTATACCCATCAAAATCTTATACACCTCTATCAAATCTCCCCTCAATCTTCTACGCTCCAGGGAATAAAGTCCCAACCTATTCAATCTCTCTCTGTAACTCAGCTTCTCAAGTCCCGGCAACATCCTTGTGAACCTTCTCTGCACTCTTTCAATCTTATTTACATCCTTCCTGTAACTAGGTGACCAAAACTGTACACAATACTCCAAATTCGGCCTCACCAATGCCTTATATAACCTTACCATAACACTCCAACTTTTATACTCGATACTCCGATTTATAAAGGCCAATGTACCAAAGGCACTCTTTACGACCTTATCCACCTGTGACGTCACTTTTAGGGAATTCTGTACATGTATTCCCAGATCCCTCTGTTCAACTGCACTCTTCAGAGTCCTACCATTTACCCTGTACGTTCTTCTTTGGTTTGTCTCTTAGAACGGTATGCTTTGTCTGTATAGCGCGCAAGAAACAATACTTTTCACTGTATACTAATACATGTGACAATAATAAATCAAATCTCTCAGCATTGTGATTTTAGGAAATACCCCAACTTGCCATGACTCCCTGGTCACCTTCTTTTAAACTCCAGCTGATCTCAAAATCTGGCAGGAATTCTCTGCCGTTCACTCCCCGACATCACTGCAAGCAAGGATGGAGAATCTGGCGCTCGAGCAAATCTCCATTCACTGCAGCGGGGGCAGAGAATCCCATTGGCGTGAATGGCCAGAAAATGCTGGCCTCTGTTTCACCTTTTACCCAAGTCTCACTCACCCACATTCTTGGCCTCACAGACTTACATCAGCTTCTTGTCCTTTGGACGTCTAACTTAAAATTCTCAACATTGCTTTTGGTGGGTGAGTCGGGGAGAAGGGAATATAAGCAGATACTTTTACCATTCAAAATGGTCTCCCGGTGGAGGAAATAGCCATTTATAATGGTGATTTGACTGAGGAGTCCCTGTAATTGGAGACAGGTTCCCAGTCCAGTTTAGGGAATCAAGTGGACTTGCAAAACAGCAGGTCGTTCAAAGCCCTTCTTGTTTAAAGAAGTAGCAGATTGCAGTAACGGGTAAATAATTGAGAGGGTGCCTTCTACCAAACCCTTAAAATATTCAAATACAAAAGAGAAAAAAACAACCAGAACATCTCAAAGAACAAAGTACAGCACAGGAACAGGCCATTTGGCCCACCAAGCCTGCGCCGATAATGTTGTTCTATCTGAACCAACCGCCTGTATTCCTCTATACCCCGCCTGTTCATGTGTCTATCCAGATAAGTCTTAAATGTCGCTAACGTATCTGCCTCAACCACCTCAGTTGGCAGTGTATTCCAGGCCCCCGCCACCCTCTCTGTGTAAAAAGTTTCCCCCGCACGTCTCTACTGAATATTTCCCCTCCTTAACTTGTGCCCCCTTGTGATTGTCATTTCTGCCCTGGGAAAAAGCTTCCAACAGTTTCCCTTATCTATGCCCCTCTAGAAGTTTATAAACTTCTATCAGGTCAGCCCCTCAGCCTCCGTCTTTCCATTGAGAACAATCCCAGTTTACTCAATCTTTCCTCATAGCTAATACCCTTCATACCAGGCAACATCCTGGTAAACCTTTTCAGTACTTCCTCTAATGCCACCACATCCTTCGGGTAGTGTGGTGACCAGAATTGGACACAGTATTCCAAATGTGGCCTAACCAACGTGTTACATAACCTTGAGGTGGGGTAAAATCTCTCTTCAACCTTTGTCTGCAATCCCACCCAGGTACGCATAGAGGACCTCTAGACCTGCTTGGAGCACCACCCTCGGCTTACCGCTGGATGCCTGCCTTCAGGCAGTTGAGCTGCCCACCATCATGCTGGGAAACTGGAGAATGACTGGATAATCCCTGTTAACTCTATGAATGAGCCTAATTAGCTTCCAACTCATGTAAAAAGGCAGCTCAGTTGGAGTCCAAAACCACCTCCCCTAAAATGGCTGCTACTGGGAACGGGGTTGGGATTGGGAAAGAGGCATGTCGGCCGATGTTGGAAACTTCAGGCCCTGTCCATTTATTTTCCCGACCTCGTTAAATTTTAAAAATTCTACACAAATCCCTTCATGGCATCCCTATCTGTGACCTCTCCCAACTCTTTAGCTTTTCCAGAACTCCGTTCCACTAAAGCAGGCCTCAGCAGTCTGGGTGCTATGCTCCTGTATATATTTCCTCTCAAAATGTCTGCACCTTGCAACCCCTCCCTCTCTTCCTGTAAAACATACCTTAAAACCCACCGCTTTGATCAGATTCCAATCACCCCTTTGAATATCTCCTTTTCCTTTTTACGGCTTGGTGGGTGAGAAGGACAGTGACAGAATGAGGAGTCAGAAAGTTAGACAAGAAAATTCCTTTGAGTGGAGGAATTGTTCCATGTTGACAGATTGATAGGGCAGAACAGAAGGACCTGAATCCATTGCAGACTCTGTACGGAGTGGATTTGAGAATGCATTATATGCAAAATAAAAGCTAATAATGAGCATTCTGTTCTCCAGCACTGGAAGTCAGTTTGCTCAGCAACATATTTAGAATTCAAAAGTAAGCCATCTTTTGTGAGTGCTCTTTTATCGAGTGAGAAAGGGAGGCCACACTGTGCTGTAACTCTCATTAAAATGAGACACATCTCATGAATGAAGCGACTTTATTGCCATGGTTTGTGCTATATCTGTATGATCTAAATGTACTTATGCTAGCTTCAGAATCAACAAAAATAAATCATTTAACAAGTCACAAAAGCAGTAAAATTCAAATTTGTTTTTTTATAAAAATCAGCATTATAATGAAAGAGCATTCAGTCATTAACCTGGTGTTTCATATATAACAATGCATCAACACAGCTGATCCATTAGACACACTTTGGGCTAAACAGTTCGCTGCAGCTGCCAATCTCTCTAATCAAAGCAGACTGACACTTCTCCATCTCAATTGCACAATGTATAATTAACTTCTGCCTTCACAAATTATAACAAAATTTCATTAATCATAGAATCTACAGTGCAGACAGAGGCCATTCGGCCCGTCGAGTCTGCACCGAGCACAGGCCCTATTGTTGTAACCCCTCAAATTTACCCTGCTAATCCTCCTGACACTAGGGTTAACTTAGCTTGGCCAATCCAACCAACCTGCACATCTTTGGAGTGTGGGAGGAAACCGAAGCACCTGGAGGAAACCCACGCAGACACGGGGAGAATGTGCAAACTCCACACAGACAGTGACCCGAGGTCAGTATTGAACCCAGGTCCTTGGCGCTGTGAGGCAGAAGTGCTAACCGCTGTGCCACCGTGTTGCCTCCATCATCAATTAGATTTTATTGATTTGTGCGCAAGAGGATATACAAACATCTGCATCTGTGGAGGCTTCAACAGTTGTTCCATTTCTTCCATTAAATGCTGCAACGTTGCCAGAATAACTTGTCATTCCAAAGTGTGCATTCACTATAAAGCTTTCTTTCCTCTTTGACATGCAAACTGTAACCCCTCAACCTGGTGGAATTACTTAAGCTTCAGTTAAATACATAGCTAAAACAAATTCCCCCTGCACAGCCACATTTAGAATAACTGGTAATATCTCACTTAATGGGGAGGCGATGGTCTCGTGGTTTTGTCACAAAACTATTAATCCAGAAACTCAGCTAATGTTCTGGGGGCCCAGGTTTGAATCCTGCCACAGCAGATGGTGGAATTCGAATTCAATAAAAAAATATCTGGAATTAAGGATCTACTGATGACCATGAAACCATTGTCAATTGTGGGAAAAACCCATCTGGTTCACAAATATCCTTTAGGGAAGGAAATCTGCCGTCCTTACCTGGTCTGGCCTACATGTGCCTCCAGAGCCACAGCAATGTGGTTGACTCTCAACTGCCCTCTGAAATGGCCTAGCAAGCCACTCGGTTTCAAGGGCAACTAGTGATGGGCTATAAATGCTGGCCAGCCAGCAATGCCAACGTCCCACAAATTAATAAAAAAACTTTAAATAAAATCAAAACTCTTAAAGATGTACTGTCATCATGAAATCTGGGCTTGCATTCCATCGATATTGATTAATCTATTGGAGAGTCCGCCAAGCGCTGTGTTCCTGAGCTACAATAAGCCTGAGTGAGAAAGATTTGACAGACTTCTGAACTTTTTCTTTGCTCTTTTTCTGTCCGTCTTTCTCATCTGTTCATACAAAGTCCATCCTCAGGCCATTTTTGGATCATTGGTATTAAGAGCAACTGTCAGTGTTCCAACCCTAATCAGCTCTGAAAAAAAAACGATTTGCCCTTCATTGGGAAATGAATGTCTTTACAATAGGAACAGAAGTAGGCCATTCAGCCCCCTTGAGCCTTGCACCATTTATTTAAACCATGGCAAATT
This sequence comes from Mustelus asterias, assembly GCF_964213995.1. NCBI lineage: Eukaryota > Metazoa > Chordata > Chondrichthyes > Carcharhiniformes > Triakidae > Mustelus > Mustelus asterias. The sequence continues at coordinate 37,084,289 of NC_135813.1, forward strand.
TCTATTTTCTCTCCATCTTCCCACCTTGATTGTGCAACCCTTAATGCCTATCAAAAATCCATCATTCTGAATTTCAGAACTAAGTTCAACAGTTTCTTTGAGGAGAGATTTCCACTGCCTTTTCGTGAAGAAATGCATCCTGATATCACCCATGAACGGCCTAACCCTAATTTTAAAGGTTATGCCCTCTTGTTCTGGTCACTCCACCAGAGGCAAAGAGTTAATCTCTTGTCTCACCTTTTAATTTGTCTTAATTAGATTCCCTTTTAATTTTCTATGCTTAAGGGAATGCAAGTCTAGATTAAACCATCTGTTCTCCTAATTTAATCATTTTAGGACTGGTGAAGTTCTGTTTAACCTGCACTGCAAGCCATCCAAGTTCAATATCTCCTTCCTGAGGTGTGGAGCCCATATCTCAATGCAAGACTATCAATGGGATCTAAGCAAAGCTCTGACCAGCTGCAATATTGGGTGGGATTTTCCATTCTGGACACTTAGGTCAGGATTCCCTGATCTCATTCACCCTACCACTGCTGCCAACCAGAATGGAGAAGTTGGTGCTTTGCCCAAACTCCGTTCACGACAGCAGGACCGGAGAATCCCAGCCGTGGGGGAGTTTGGAGCATTGCAGCCAGTGTGGTAGCAGGTGGGTTTCTGCTGGGTGGTGTGGTGGGAAATGATGCCAGACTTCCCATTTGGAAACTCATTAATCAAGTATCAGTGAGTAGCTCTCTGAATCACATGGTGGGATCATAGACTCCCTGCAGTGCAGAAGGAGGCTATTTGGTCCATTGAGTCTGCACCGACCACAATCACACCCAGGTAGTATTCCCATAACCCCACACATTTACCCTGCCAATCCCCTAACACTAGGGTCAATTTAGCACGGTCAATGCACCAGCACATCTTTGGACTGTGGGAGGAAACCGGAGCACCCGGAGGAAACCCACACAGACACAGGGAGAATGTGCAAACTCTACACAGACAGTGAGCAGAGGCCGGAATGGAGTCCAGGTCTCTGGCGCTGTGAGGCAGCAGTGTTAACCACTGTGCCACCGTGCCGCCCAATAACAGCAAAGCCATCTGCACTGATTGTCTCACGGACAGTTCAACATCCCCAGCATCTCATCTATCATGTTGCACAAACAGCACCCTCGATCCTTACTGGAGAGGGCTCAGCACACATAAGGCCTGCCACACTTCCCAACCTCTCCTCCATCTCTTCTCAACATGTTCCACTCCGCTGATCTTCACGCAGGCCAATCTCGCCCACAACTGGAGTGTGATACCCCAGACAGTTGGGATGGCAGACATCCAGGAGCTGTCCCACCTGGAGGAGAATGTCTCAGAGCTGGTTGGCGAAGACAAATATTGTTCCTGTGGGGAAGGCGAGATCTGCCTCTCCCAGTGAGCTAGTGTGGATGAGACTTCCGTGAATTGAACACATCCTGATAGCAGTGAGTGACACTCAATGTTGTATTCTGCCTGTGCCTCTGACCTAAATCATCCTCTCTCTCTCACAAGCAAGAACAAAATTCTGCCCATTATGTACAAGATTATGAGGGACATGAAGAGAGTAGATAAAGAGCGGCTGTTCCCATTAGTTGAAGGGTCAGTCACGAGGAGACAAGGTGAGCTTCAAGGTGAGGGGCAGGAGGTTTGGGGGGGATGTGAGGAAAAACATTTTTACTCAGAGGGTGGTGGTGGTCTGGAATGCCCTGCCTGTGAGGGTGGTAGAGGCAGGTTGCCTCACATCCTTTAAGAAACACCTGGATGAGCACTTGACATGTCATAACATTCAGGGCTATGGGCCAAGTGCTGGTAGATGGGATTAAGTGGAAGTTCAAGTGTTTCTCACGTGTCGATGCAGACTTGAAGGGCCTCTTCTGTGCTGTATGATTCCACGATTATTTCCACTCCTTTGTATTCCAGTCCTCTTGAAAGAAATGACAACATTCCATTAGCCTTTTAAATTTTTTTAACCTATGCACTAGGGTATCGTGATTGTCCACTTGCACCCTCTGGTTACAGAGCATGGAGGGGCGAAGAGATGGTGGTCAAAGGAGAGCAGAAGGTAGTGGGAGAATACGATAATGGAGAGGGACCACGGGGTCAGTACACAGGTTAGCATGTCAGGCCTTGATAACAATCTCCTGTTCCTCAAGCTGTACAAGAAAGAATCCTTCTACCTGCCCTCAAGGTCAGAGAAACCTGGCTGATTATGATTAAAAATTTAACAACGTCCAAAACGAAGGCTCATATACCTCTTGATAGATTTAATGACCAACCCACCTCCTGCGAGCAGATTGGTTGCCCGCTCCTTGTCCTGTTTCATTCCTGAGTTGACATTAAACCATTTATGCTCTCCATCTGAAGTGAAAATTACCCCCATGGGGAGTTTGATGTTCTTGAAGGACAAGTCAGAAGTCCTTCTTCATCCAAACCTGTCCCATGAATACTTTAACACTTCAGCTAGATTTTGTCCAGTGCTCCGGGGCTGGTGGATGTTTCAACGTGCTGTGTGATGTGTTGAATGAATCATCTGGTCTACATGCCGCACATTTAATGCTGCCTAATAGAAGGCAAAGTCAAATCTCACAGTTAAAGGACCCTGACAAAAAAGAATTCACAACAATATCCTGGAATTCTCAATGTTTACCAAACAAGGTTTTTTTTGATTTTGACAAGAACATTCTGGTATACAGGTTGTTGCAGATTTTCTTAGCCACGCTGATTAGTTTCATCCAACAAGGTTTTCAGGATTTCCATTAAAGCAAAATACTGCGGGTGCCGGAATCAGCATTTGCTGCTGACAATGCAGTCTACTCTACATCTGAGACACCAAACGCAGATTGGGTGGCCACTTTGCTGAACACGATCGGTCCATCCGCAAGTAGGACCCAGACCTTCCTGTCACTTACCACTTCACCACACCGCCCTGCTCCCATATGTCCATCCTTGGCCTTTTGTTCTAGTGAACCCCAATGCAAACTGGAGGAACAGCACCTCATCTTCCGATTGGGCACCTTACAACCTTCCAGGCTGAACATTGAGTTCAACAACTTCAGAGCATGAACTCTCCCCTCCACCTTCACCCCATTTCCATTCATTTTATTTCATCGTTTTACCTCATTCATCCATTTTTATCATCCTTCTTTCTCACCTCCATTTTTCCGCTTCTCTATTCCGGTTCTTCATCTTGCCCCACTCCCAGCCCCACCTTTTCAGAGCAACTGCCATAATCCCCAGGCAGCCCCTTAACCACCTGCACCTCTGTTTTGCCATTCACACATTCAGATCATTGAATGGACACTTTTACCACCTTTCCCAGCCTCCTTCATCCTTATTTTACATTCCCTTTGTGCAATTACAGCCCCCACCCTCATAGTATAAACTTCTGCTGATTCTCTTTGCTCTCAGCTCTGATGAAGAGTCATCCAGACTCGAAACGCTGTCTCCATTCTCTCTCCACAGATGCTGTCAGACCTGCTGAGATTTTCCAGCATTTTCTGTTTCAGAATCCCCACGTTTTTATTTTTAAATTGCTGCTACAGGTTGAAGTGTGTAAGACATGACAGATTGTTGGAGTCAGAGGGTCTTTCCCTAAACAGCATCGTGTTTCAGCAGGAAAAGAGCTGAATTATAACTCGCTGTCCACGCAAAATACACAGTGATAGCAAACATGTCTGGAGCGAGTGAAAGTTGAAAGTAAAGCCTGTTGATAGTTATGAATGATAATGCAAGTCATTTACAACGTGAGCACTTTAGTGAGCAGCCAGGTTATGTTCTGCATCACATTCCGCAGCTCTTTTATATTTTCTGTCCATCACAGTGGGTCAAACCATGAAGCTGATGTTGTTAATCTTGCTCACACCGTCTTTTCATCCAGGACTGCATGTCAGTCTTGGCTTGGCAGTCAGGGTTCAGGCTGTCACACTGAGGACTCTTCTGATGAATGATCACACAAAGGGACCATTTTACAGTCTACTATTTATGCCACAACAACTCAAGTTTATATCGCGCTTTTAACACAGTAAAACATCCCAAGGTGTTGCACAGGAGTGAAAGCAAACAACAATCAGCATTCAGCCACATAAAGGGATACACCAAGACTAGAGAGAGGTAGGTTTTGTGGAATGTCTTTAAGGGGGAAGACAGAAGGTGAAAGGAGGATAATTTTAGGAGCAGAATTGTAGGTTGAGGTTTTCCGGACCTTCCCATAGGCAGGTTGCCACTGATGGTGAACCCCACCCAACGCCGTTGCCAGGATCCTCCGGTCCCACCAATGGCAAACCCCTCCCTCCTCTCCCCCCGCAACCTTGTAGACATTGTTGGGAATGGGAAGATCCCACCATCACCAGCCAAAGGCAGGCTGCCTCCACTGCTGGAAAATAGGCTGTGGGTTAGAGCGGGGAGGAATCCCACCCCTAGCGTTTAGGGCCTAGTATCATTTGAAGACATGGCCACCACCGGTGGGATAAAGGAATTTGGGGATGCACTAAACATAAGGCACCCACTGCCCATACACTGCCCACACCTTCCAACCTTCAAACAGCATTTGCTGGAGGAGGAGGATGATGGGTTTCTCCCCCATGGTCAGATTTCCTTATTCAATTAATACCAACACATCACACAGAGTAGCCCACTCTTCATCACATAACTGCTTCTGGGGCATTGGCAATGCAGGTCAGATATCCCAGCTGAATAGACCTACCTTACATTAAGTTGATCTTTCTCTGCACCCTAGCTCTGACTGTAACACTACATTCTGCACCCTCCCAGGGTGGAAGAGTCAATTACTGGGGAGCATAGGTTTAAGATGTGAGGAGCAAGGTTTAAAGGAGATGTACGAGGCAAGTTTTTTTTACACAGAGGGTGGTGGGTGCCTGGAACGCGCTGCAAGGGGAGGTAGTGGAAGCAGATAGGATAGTGAGTTTTAAGGGGCATCTGGACAAATACATGAATAGGATGGGAGTAGATGGATATGGTCCCCAGAGGGATAGGAGGTTTTAGTTCAGTCGGGCAGCATGGTTGGTGCAGGCCTGGAAGGCCGAAGGGCCTGTTCCGTGCTGTAATTTTCTTTGTTCCCTCCTTTTCTTCTTCCCTATGTACTCTATGAATGGATACTTTGGGGGAATTTTCACGTTCCGCCTGCCACAGGAATGGTAGCGGGCAAGGGGTGGACCATGGAATGGTTCGTTGACCTCGGGTGGGATTTTCCTCTTTCAAGGCAAGCGCCGCCGGAAAATCCCGCCCTTTGTCTGCAAAGCGTGCAAGAAACAATACTTTGCCCAATACATGTGACAATAACAAATCAAATCAAATACCTGTCAACACGACAGTTAGTAGAGCAAGGTTTCCCACTGAGACTCATGGAGTGGTTACAACGCAACAGCTGGCCATTCAGCCTGCAAAGTCTGTGATGGCTCTCTGCGAGAGCAATTCACTCAGTGCTTATTAGCCATGGCTTGCATGTTTCTCGGTTACAGATCAAGATCCAATTCCCACTTGAATGTGGTGATTCGGCTGGAGGCAGATTCAATATCAGGCAGTGCATTCCACATCCATACCAGATACCGCACAACAAAACATTATTCTCATGTTGCCATTGCTTTTTTTTTGCCAATAACCTTAAATCTGCTGTTCTGAACAGGTCAGAACCTTTTCCAACTCACCTCCATTCAGCATCCTCCGCTGATCATCAGGATATGCCTTTTCTGAATCCAAGGCCAGAATTCAAAGTACGGGCGGATGCATGGCACAGAAGCATGCCAAATCATGCGAGAAAGTGTTGGGCACACTCCCCGATACCATTGTGCATTTACACAGTATTTTAGTCAGTAAATGCGAGCCGAACGCACGCCTGTCAACAATTATGAAGCTAATTAAAGAACAGTACAGCACAGGAAGAGGCCCATACGTCCATCAAGCCTGTGCTGACACACCTTTCTAAACTATGCAATCTTTATCCCTCTATTCCCTGCTTATTCATCTGTCACGATGCTTAAACATTGCTATTGTATCTGCTTCTATCTCTGGCAGCACATTCCAAGCATTTACCACCCTCTGCGCAAAAAACATGCCTCCCACTTGCCAAGAATTTAAACAGCAACGGACTTGAATTTTATGTTGGCAATGTAATTCCTCGGACAGCGCATGGACTACCGAGGCAGGATCTTCCATGAGCGCAGTTCAGGTTAAAAACCCAGGAAAATCTCATTTAATTTGTGCTCCAACATCTATGTCCGTCAAGGGGTTGGACTGAGGGAGATGAGTTCTAGTTGTGATGTTTTATTTATTAATTGCAACAGATAAATTGCCTGCAATATTTATATCTCCAGCAGATGAAGAGCATCTGCAGCAGAGGTGAATTTAGAATTTAAAATTCTCACCTTGTTTTCAAATCCCTCCATGGCTTCACTCCTCCTTATCTATATAAGCTTCTCTGGCTCCACAACCCTCCAAGATATCTGTGATCCTCTAACTCTTGCCTCTTGTGCATCCATGATTTTATTAAAGTTTATTCATTGATTAGTCACAAGTTTAGTCACATTAACACTGCAATGAAGTTATTGTGAAAATCCCCTCGTCGCCACACTGTTCGGGCACACTGAGGGAGATTTTAGTATGGCCAATGCATCTAACCAGCATGTCTTTTGGACTGCGGGAGGAAACCAAAACATCCAGAAGAAACCCACGCAGTCACGGGGAGAATGTGCAGACTCCACACAGACAGTGACCCAAGCCGGGAATCGCAAACGGGTCCTGGTGCTGTGAGTCAGCAGTGCTAACCACTGTTCCACCATGCCGCTTTTAATCACTCCATTAGTGGCTGCGCCTTTAGTCACCCAGGCCCCAAGCTCTAGGATACGATCCCTCCACCCACTTTGCTCTTTTAGGAAACTCCTTAAAACCTACCTCCTTGTCCAAACTTCTGCTCTTCTGAGCCAACACCTCTTTATGTGGCTTCGTGCTACACTTTATTTTGTCATGTTCCTGTGAAGAGCCTTGGGGTGTTTCACAACATTAAAAGGTGCTATACAAGGTGTTGGTTATTGAAGGAAACACATAATCAAGCACGTGTCTCAGTTGCGGAATGCACAACATATTTAAAGAATAACACGGTAGGAAAGTCAAATGAATTTCACGAGTGTGCAGCTTTGATTGAAGCAGTTTAACACAGGTGATTAAAATGACCATCTTCAATTAAACTATATCTACCAGTGTTAATTTATCTACTTCACCAAGGTCAACAATGATCCCCATCTGTTTCCCCCAATATTGATATGTCAAAAGAAAAATCAACAGACACAGGAAGCAAAAGAGATGGCAAAGTCAAGCTCAATACTTTTCAGTATCTTTCTTTGAAGAGTAATTTCTGTGAAATAGCCTCTTTGTGCACAATGGATACTGAGTGCTATTTAACTCCTCATCCACACCACAGAATGTAAAATAGCTCTTTAAAGCTTTGGCCTGTGGTGCAGTGAAATCTCTCTCATTGACAATGCATGGAAGGAGAGTGCCAGCAGCAAGGCTGAAGACTTTATTTCAAAGGGAATGGTGTACAAAATAGGGAAGTCTTGCTAAAACTACACAAGGCACCACAACTGGAATACGGCAAACAGTTTTGGTGCCCTTATCTAAGATACATTTGTATTGGAGGCTGTCCAGAGAAGGTTCACTGGGTTCATCCCAGGGATGGAGGGCTTTTCTTAAGAGGACAGGTTGAGTAGGTAGGGCCTGTACTCACTGGAGTTGAGAAGGATGAGAAGCGATTTTATTGAGACAAATTCCATTCTCCAGAATTATAGCAGACAAACCTTTGCTGATATTGGGAGGGGCAAGTTCTACTTTGTAGGCTCATCACATAGGCCTACAGAGAAGGAACTATTACCTAATGGCAGCATCAGTGACTCTTAGTCAGCACTACTTTGTACCTTGGCGATCGCAACATAGGAATCGTGAAATAAAATAAACTAAACTCCATTTAGTTCACCTTGCACCACCCTGGCAGTCATATGTAACACTGATAATGGTTATTGGTTCATTATGGCAATCGATAACTGTCAGTCTACAATATACCTTGGTCTGAATTTTACTCTCCCCTACCAGGAGGTGAAGTGTGAAATTGAAGGGATGGATTTCTCTCCAGTTGCCCGCCTACCTCAACCACACAGCGATTTCATATTGGGGAGGGCAAAGCCCACCCTTGCCCCAATTGAGACACTTAAGTGGTCAACTAATTGTCACTTTCAGAGCTCATTCCTGCCCAGCCTCATTTTTTAGACTGGCAGGAGGATTGAACCTGTGTGTGTGAGGTTGAAAAATTTACATGGCAGGTGGGAAGTTGGGCAGTGGGCTGTGGGGGAAATTGAAGAGTGGAGGGGAAAACCTCCATCAAAACAACCTTCTGAGTTCTGTCACCCTCTCCCATTATGGTCCAATGGTCTCTGGACTTCTTTCCCCACCTTCTCTTCCTCCCCTCCCCCACCCCAGTCATCCCCTTCATGCCCTTCCAGTCCAGACCTTCCCTACCTGGACCTCCAGTACCCAGAGCTAAGCCTAGGCCTCCTCCTGAATGTATTTTTCTGCCCATTGCAGCACTGTCACTGCAGGGACTGGAGAGTTGCTCGCCAATCAGATTTGACAGTAACTTTCTGAGGCAGGACTTCCTCTCATGTGAGTGGCTTAATGTCTCATCTGCAGCCATTTAACGGTCATTCCAGCATAGATCAATGGCTACAAGAGCAGGTCAGAGGCTAGGAATACTGCGGCGAGTAACTCACCTCCTGAATCCTCAAAGCCTGTCCACCATCTACAAGGCACAAGTCAGGAGTGTGATGGAATACTCCCCACTTGCCTGGATGGGTGCAGCTCAAACAACACTCGAGAAGCTTGACACCATCCAGGACAAAGCAGCCCGCTTGATTGGCACCACATCTGCAAACATTCAGTCCCTCCACCACCAGTGCTCAGTAGCAGCAGTGTGTACTATTACAAGGTGCACTGCAACAATCACCAAAGATCCTTAGACAACACCTTCCAAACCCACAACCATTTCCAACTAGAAGGACAAGGGCAGCAGATACATGGGAATACCACCACCTGTAAGTTCCCCTTCAAGCCACTCACCATCCTTTGCAGTCACTGGGTAAAAATCTTAGAAATTCCCTCCCTAATGGCATTGTGGGTCAACCCATAGAACATGGATTGCAGTGATTCAAGAAGGCAGCTCACCACCACCGCCTAAAGAGCAACTAGGGATGGACAATAAATGCTAGCCAGCAACGTTCATATCCCACAAATGATTTCTTTTTAAAAATGGCTGTGAGCGAGCTCTCAGAGTGGGCAGGGGTGTGTTCCCTGCTGACTCTTTAGATGGCGGAATGCGAAACCCCGCCTTTGGGAAAATTCAGGCCCTGGATTTAAGGTGAGGAAAGTCCAATGGTGGGGAGTTGTGGAAACGAGTGAACCTTACCTGTCACTCTCAAGTATGCTACCCTTACCACGCCATGAAATCTGTCAAATTTTCATTTGAATGAATTACCGCCATTTGCTTCCATTTCCTCTCCCCAGAACCTGTTTCATTGATTTTGCTACTCATTGAATTACCGAGGGTGATTTTAACCTAACTTGCCAGGTGGTCAGCCCGCAGGATTCAGGGAGAAGTTTTTCTTTTCCTCCTGGTGAATATCACCCTACATTGACTTAAATAAAAAGTAAGATTCAGTGGGGTGGGACACCTGCTTTGTGCCCAATTTTGTCAAGTTTAGCTTAAAACTGCCCCAATGTTTCGGCCAATTACTTCAACTACAGATGTATTCATTGGCCCTACTTTATTGGACAAGATGTTAGAGTCATTTTGGAGCTTGAAGCTTCCCATGCCCGGTGTACATGGTGTGTCTCATCAATAATGGGAATGGAATTTCTGTTTCCACTTCTTCATTGACTAAGTGATTTACCTGCTTCAAGTGATGCTTCCTTCCTGAGGTCAAGCTCACCTGCAGCAATCTGGAAGAACAGCACCTGATCTTCTGAGTGGGTACTTTACTGCCTTCTGGACTGAATAGAGTTTAACAACTTCAGAGCATGAACTCTCTCTTCCACCTCATATATTTTATTTTATCAATTAATTTGTCCACCTCTTAAATCAGGTTGTCCTTTTAACATTCTGCACCTTTTTTCTGCCATTTACACATTCTGATCTCTTACTGGACGCTATTAGTACCATTCTCAGCCTTTATCACCACCATTGTGGTGGTCAAAATCAGTCCAAAGATGTGCGGGTTAGGTTGATTGGCCAGGTTAAAAATTGCCCCTTAGTGTCCTGGGATGCGTAGGTTAGAGGGATTAGTGGGTAAAATATGTGGGGTGGGATTGTGGTCGGTGCAGACTCGATGGGCCGAATGGCCTCCTTCTGCACTGTAGGGTTTCTATGATTTCTATGATTTACATTCCCTTTGTCCTTTTGTCTATGACATCTTGTTCAATTACACAAGTTCTCCCCCCCCCCCCCACCCCAAACTCTTACTGTATAAATCTCATCCTATTTTCTTTGTCTTTAGCTTCAACGAAGGATCATCCATCCTCAAAACATTGGCTCTATTCTCTTTCCACAGATGCTGTCAGACCTGCTGAGATTTCCAAGCATTTTCTGTTTTTGTTTGCATTATTTGCAGCGGCATTGAGCTGATGCCCTCTACCTTCCTATTGGCTCATAACACCAGGGACAGAAAGGGAATCCACTTTGGTCTGTGCCGTTACGCAATTGCAACACTTCAGACTGCCCTGTCAGCCCCAAAGGCAATATCATAAGGTTGGCTTGCATATGAAACATTGATTTGGACTGTCTGACATAATGTGTCAAAATCATGCTCTCAAAATTTGTAATTATTCTGACCTCGCACAATTAAAAATACGAGACATTTGTTTGCACAAAATAATGGCACATGCAATTAATTCAATGCGTCTTCCTTTAAAAAAATAGTTGAAGCAAATTGGTAGCTAGAGATCACACCATTGAACCTATTTTCGTTAAACACTAAAGTATAAGGCTTTATCAGTGTCGTAGATAGGACTTTGAATTAAAGATTATATTGTCATGTTCAGAAGTGACAGAACGATCTTCGTTTGTGTGCAAAAGATTCTCTTTCAAATGTCACAGTTAATTTTTAATAGACATCCATTAACAAAATGGCACAATCTACCAAGCACTTGCCTGAAACAATATTATTTCCAATGCTCACAGTGAGGTACAGAGTCAGGGTAAGTAATTGAGGCTGCTATCAGTGATGGCTGTTGCGTATCACTGGTGAAATGAGTTCTGACAATCTCCGTCGAGTTCCCAATGGATATGGGACCGCAGGACATTGCTGAGATTTAACAGCCTGAGCTCTTTCACATGCACATTGGATACAACATGGGGAAATGTCAGTCGGTGTTGCTGAGCATTCTCATCTGAAGCTGGGAATTTTACAGTGCAGCAGAATGATACACACCATTGAACACATAGCTGCTGTTTTATCTCATGTCTCCTGTAATTGGTCAATTAGTGCTTTCTGATATGTGAGCTCATTACTGCTACAAGGTGCCGTTTGATGTTGCTAGTGAAGAGGTTAAAGGAACAAGGAATTTGTTCCAGTCCATATCCTTCTCCAGTAGCAGGCCACTCTTTCCTTCTCCCAGGAATAATGTCAGGCAGTCCCTTTAGAATTGATTGATACCCAGACACTCAGAACTGATCATTAGACAACTTTGCAGATAAGAGAGGAGCCAAGGAGGAACTCAGTTCAGTTTAAATGTTTCTGACTCTGTTTTCAACACCTGCACCCAAGTCCCTGTATCCCCTGCTCATTTTCTGGATTAGGCAATTGTATTCACCATCAAAGCCAGTGTAGATTGCTTTCGCAATGACTGTCCCTCATCGTTAAGTCTAAATTGTTTTATTATTTATTAGTATCACAAGTAGGCTTACATTAACACTGCAATGAAGTTAGTGTGAAAATCCCCCAGTCGCCACACACCGGTGCCTGTTCGGGTACACTGAGGGCGAATTCAGCATGGCCAATGGACCTAACCGGCACGTCTTTCGGACTGGAGGAAGAAACCGGGGCACCCGGAGGAAACCCACACAGACACAGGGAGAACATGCAGACTCCGCACAGACAGTGACCCAAGCCGGGAATCGAACTCGGGTCCCTGGCGCTGAGAGGCAGCAGTGCTAACCACTGTGCCAACATGTTGCCCATTGGGGCGATTTGTTGATTTTATTTTATTATGTGTGTGGCTAACAATCTTTAGGTTAACAATCTTTTCAATGGCTTCACCTGACAGTGTGAATGGTTCTCTCAGGGCAGGAGTTCAGTATGCGGGCAGTGCTCCGACTCGGATGGCTACAGTCACAAATCAGAGATGTTCCTCATGTTCCACTTCATGGAGCAAGCGGTCACATCTTCCCTGCCACGTCTTCAAACGGTTTGAGTGTTATCCAGATTTTTTGCGGAAGATTTCAACCTGGGATTCCACCACTCGGGTCAGTTACTATGCTGCGCTTTGGGGATGTTGTGGTAAACCAGGAGGTCTGCCATCAAGAGGTGGGGCTGTCGGGTTTGTTAATGATTGCATATGATTATATCTTAAACAATAGGGTGGCACAGCGGTTAGCACTGCTGCCTTACATGCCCAGGGACCCAGGTTCGATTCCCGGCTTGGGTCACTGTCTGTGTGGAGTTTATACATTCTCCGCGTGTCTGTGTGGGGTTCCTCCAGGTGCTCCAATTTCCTCCCACAGTCCAAAGCTGTGCGGGTTAGGTGGATTGGCTATGCTAAATTGCCCCTCAGTGTCAGGGAGACTAATTAGGGTAAATGCATGGGGTTATGGGGATAGGACCTGGGTGGGTTGTGGTCAGTGCAGACTTGATGGGCTGAATGACCACCTTCTGTACTGTAGGATTCTATGATCTATGAATACATTAATACATTCAAAATATCAGTATGTGTATCTTAAAATCATAATCACATTTAAATCTCTTACTGCATTCACGTGTGTAAATTATTCTCTTGTTAGCTTATAAGCTTGTTTTAAAAGTCATTTAAATTAATGCTGGTAGTTCTGTCAGTTCCTTAACGTCCAATGATTTAAAAACCCTAACCTATTAGGATACCCACTTTCATTTACCAAATAATAAACCAAAGATAATAAATGGCACTTTAAATATTATTTCTGAACTTTTAAGAAGCATTTTGTTGAGTTCTGGAAATGCCATAACATACAAGGCCAAGTGCTGGAAAATAAGGATAGGTGCTTGATAACCAGTGCTGACATAAAGGGTCACTTTCTGTGGTGTGAAACTATGACCCTGTAGAATACAATGCTCCAATTTTGTGTTTTCTGAGCGAAAAGCAGTATCCTTCAGCTGAGTTTAGAGTTTAAGAAAAGGGCTTAGCTTTTTGTACAGATTTGAGTAATTTTAATAATGATTTGAGAGTGCTTCTTCAATCGCTGGCTCCTCTCTCTGTAATGCTCACCACATTTCAATGGTTGCTGCATTATGACAGCTTTGTGACAATGACATTTTACACTGATTTCCTCTTTTTAGGTAGAAGATATTCGGAAAACTGATAACCGTGCAAAACCAATGCCCTCCCCCCTCCCCATTGCATCATTTCCACCCCTACCCCAGCCACTTCCAGTCATTCCAGACCTTCAAAAGATTTGATTTTCACATTGGTTGAAACATCTTCTCCAGTCTCAGCACTTCCTGAAGTAGCCAGTCACCTTCACTTGTGAAGACGGTGCCATTTCAAGGGACATCATAGATTCTTGCCTTCTGTGAGTAAAGAATCACCAACATTGATTCTTTCTGTATGATTCTCTCATATCTGCTGTGCAGTTACGCTCTTCCAATCGTTGAGCAAGTGAAATATTGCCACCTAGCTGTATGCAGGTCCGTTCCAGGCAACTGCTTTGGAAGTTGCACATTAAGATAGACCATGGTTCCAGTTGTGGGTTGGATGGTGGGACTCTGACCAGAGTTAAACAGCTCTCAGTTCAAGGTCCAGTGCATAGGGTGATTAATCTAGACTGAGTCTATCAGGGATGCTTTCTTTCAGCTGAGGCATTCAACTGAGAATTCAGCAAAATCTTTACAGCACCTTTTGAGGAAGAGTAGGAGTCTTATGGAATCATAGAATCCCTATAATGCAGAAAGTTAAGTAAAGTTTATTTATTAGTGTCACAAGTTGGCTTACATTCACTCTGCAAAGTTACTGTAAAAATCCCCTAGTCGCCACACTCCGGCATCTGTTTGGGTACACTGAGGGAGAATTTAGCACGGCCAATCCACCAGTAGGTGGCCCTTCAGCCCATCAAGTCTGCACAACTCTCAGGTCCTCTCCCCCACCCTATCCCCGTAACCCCATGTATTCACCCTGCTAATCCACCTAACCGACACATCATGTGACTTTATGAGGCAATTTAGCGTGGCCAATCCACCTAACCTACACATCCTTGGAGTGTGGGAGGAAACTGGAGCACCCGGAGGAAATCCCCACAGACACGGGGAGAACGTGCAAACTCCACACAGACAGAAGCCCAAGGTTAAAACTGAACTCAGGTCTCTGGCACTAGATGGTGAGGGGACGTGGTGTGTCTTCTCAGCAACATGCTACCTTGCCAGCAGTGGGGAAAATTGCAGATGGCACTTCTGCCCAAAGCTTAATTAGTGGGTGGTGTGGTGGCACTAGACCACTGTGCCACCACACCACCCACTAATTGGGCTTTGGGCAGAAGTGCCATCTGCAATTTTCCCCACTGCTGGCAAGGTAGCATGTTGCTAAGAAGACACACCACGTCCCCTCACCATTTTACAGCATCACTCTCACCTCTCAGCCTGTCCCCCGAGGCTAGTAAAACCAGCACTCAGGAAGCTGGTCACTTAAAAATATTTTAACGAGGCTGCACACCTCTGATTTTATTTATGTTTCAGACTTAATGCCAGCTAACTGGTTTTTCTGGGCTCTGGGAAACACAGCAGCTCAAAGGAACTGAAGATGGCTGGATTGAAAATCTATGATTTTTTATGGCACTGCTTGAGGGTCAGGAGGAGCAGAAATGCTTTCCTCTGTTGTGAGGAGGCTCTTTCTTTTTAAGATACAAATGGCAATATTTCATTTTTTGGCTGTGGTTTGAAACCTTTAATGATAAGGGAAAGTTTTATTCATCAGTCACAAGTAGGCTTACATTAACACTGCAATGAAGTCACTGAAAATCCCCAAATCACCACACTCCGGCGCCTGTTGGGGTAAAATGGAAATGACAGCTACAAATATACATCTTGTATTCCACCAAGTGGCTAGAAAGAAAAGACAACACCTGCGGAGTGAGAAAGATCCCAGGTGGAATTCTCAATGTGCACCCCCCCCGCCACCCACCATGCAGCAGAGACTGCTCACCATCATCACCGACTGGATCTCCCTGTCCCACCCATGTTAATGGTGAATTACTTTCCTTGTCAGCGCTACAATCAGGGAACTTGCAACAGGGGTTGACTTCAGCAGGACCAGACAATCCATTGTGAAGGGCTGGAGAATTCCACCTCCCATCACCTGTTGGCTTTATACGATCCTAAAACCTGCCAAATGTGTCTGAAATGAAATGCTCTTACCGGTCCTAAAACAATGATGGCAATGACTGAATTTCTCTGGAAGACACAGCCAGCAGGGTACTTTGAGATACTGTTTACCAAGCAAGAGGGAGGTCATGATCATACTGAACCGAAACGTATGCGTGCGCGCGTACATACATACAACCAACTTCGAAGAGAAATCTGCTGCAAGCTGAGATATTTTGAGAATAAAACATGGAAATCTTCTCCAGACAATTACGCCCAGGAAGACAACTGAACAAAGCAGCCACAATGTGGAATCACCACATTGAGATCAACTGGGGTGGCATGGTGGCACAGTGGTTAGCACTGCTGCCTCACAGCACCAGGGAGCCATGTTCGATTCCCGACTTGGGTTAATGTCTGTTTGCACGTTCTGTGTCTGCATGGGTTTCCTCCAGGTGCTCCGCTTTCCTCCCACAATCAGGTTAGGGGGATTGGCTACGCTAAATTCTCCCTTAGTGTCAGGGAGATTAGCTAGGGTAAATGCATGGGGTTATGGGGATAGGTCCTGGGTGGGATTGTGCTCGGTGCAGACTCGATGGGCCAAATGGCCTTGTTCTGCACTGTAGGGATTCTATAATTCTATGGAGAATAGCTAACTGTATCCTCCCATTTTCACTTCTTCCTGAACTGTAAAAAGAATCCTCAAATTTTCTTCTTCTGCCAACTGTACTGGTGTGTGTGTGAGCCCAGGTGAATGTGTGACAAATGAAAGGTAGTTGCAATTTACCCAATTTATTTAGTTCAGGAAATAGTTTCAAGAAACTTATCTTGTTCTTTGTTTAACATAAGCAAACCTGTCTGACTTATTCTTTCCAACCATAAATAATGGGATTCCTGCAACACTGGCAAAGCGCTTTCCCTCTAAATTCACAGAATTAACCCTGTTGCAGTCAGACCTCGAGAGGGAAAATAGGGGAGTCATTTTGTCCCACTTCACGTGGTCATAACAGTCCACAAAACAAATCTATTAAATCTGCCCAGTTACTGGGCATGCCTTCCCAGCAGTCTCAGCCCTCTGGCCACGCCAGTGAACGCCAACTCTCTCTGCGGTCACTGATTCTCCCGCAACCCCATCTTCTCGAATGTTCCCGATAGTGGGGGAGTCCAGAACTAGAGGTCATAGTTTGAGGATAAGGGGCAAAACTTTTAGGACTGAGTGTGTGTGTGGGGGGGGGGGGGGGGGAATTTCTTAACCCAGAGAGTGGTGAACGTGTAGAATTCACAACCACAGAATGTAATTGAGGCCAAAACATTGTGCGATTTCAAGAAATTAGATATTGCTCTTGGGCTAAAGAGATCAAGTGGAAGACGGGATCAGGATGTTGAATTGGACGATCAGCCATGATCAAAATGAATGGTGGTAGTGCCCAAAGGGCTGAATGGCCTACTCCTGCTTCTATTTTCTATGTTTCTCTCCCTCCAGTCTGCCCTCTTGACTCCTTCAATCCTTTCATTCTCCACACAGTACCTGCTGGCCTGTCACTACCCGCACTCCAATCAGATTCTCATCCAAGAGGGAAAAGTATTACAGAAAGATTCATGCATACCATGGAAGTAAAACTCCAAGGCACATGACCAGACACAAACTCCTCCCCATTCCATTTGGAAATTCTCCCACTAAGTACTGGGACCAGTGTAGTTCAGTAAGAAATCTTCAGTAGTCTCCTTCACACAATTGCTTGCTCTGTTCACAGGTTCCAGATCCCCCAATAGAGAATGCACCAAAATGGATTTCCAATTACCACAATATCCAATTAAAATACCCACAGGAAACCTGTGGGCAAATAGAACTTGGAACACTTGGCACTATTCACTCACTGCTAAGCATCAGATTGAGGCCATTATCTGGTCATTACCACATTATTAGAATCATAGAACCCCTAAAGTGCAAAAGAGGCCATTTGGCCCATCGAGTCTGCACTGACTCTCTGACAAAGTATCTTACCCATGCCCTCTCCCTGTAACCCCACACATTTCCCTTGGCTAATTCATCTAATTTAGGCATCTTGGGACACTAAGGGGCAATTTAGCATGACCAATCTACCTAACCAGCACGTCTTTCGGATTGTGGGAGGAAACCAGAGCATCTGGAGGAAACCCATGCAGACATGGGGCGAACGTGCAGACTCCGCGCACACAGTCACCCAAGGCTGGAATCAAACCCAGGTCCCCAGAACTGAGAGGCTGCAGTGCTAACCACTGTGCTGCCCCAATTATTTGCAAAGACTTGCTGTGCCCAAATTGGCTGCCATCTTCATGTATAATGACAGTGAGGACACTTCAAAAGTGACTGGTAGAGTGTGAGGTGCTTAGAGAAATCCTCAGGTCATGAAAGGCTGCAAATAAATACAAATATTTTCTTTTGATAGTCTTAATTTCAGTTCAGAAATTTGAAAATTCCAATGAGTAAAGCATAAAAATTTAAACCTCTTTTTTAAAACAATGTGCATATAAAATATAATTTTTTAATATCCAGATTGTGAAGTCAGAAGTTGGCACATTTGAGAGATCCACACCCACAATTTAGTTGCTTTGATTCTTATTGCAAAATGGGTGAATAATTCCCAAAAGCATCTGCCGATCTTTCAATAACAAGGAACTGGAGCCACTATCATCTAAGTTCTAATACAAGGTTAATGCTCCCAGTGAGACCAATCATTCTTTTTCTGATGCTGACCTGCTGTTGATTTCCAACACTTTCTATCATAACTGCACTCTGCGCAAGAGAGAGAGAGAGAGAAATGAACAGCACATTTTTTGCAGTCCCTGTGCTATCAGCTTCCCACAGACTTTCACCCTCCGTTACATCTCATCAACCACAAGTCGAGTGATTTGAGATCTTTTGAGCCTTTTTCTTCCCCCTTTCATTCTCTTGTTTCATCACAAATGTGTGTTTGCAGATCTGTCATCTTCAACCAATTAGCCAGAGGAAACTGGGGGGACAGGACGGTGGGGGAAGGGGTGAAATAATTCAGCCTAAAAATAGGAACAGTGGACCTTGCTGAGCAATAGGGCTGCACAGTCCCTGTATATCCATCAACATCAGCATAGTCCTATTTAACTTGCATTAACCTCCTGCTGATAGCCTCAAACTTGCAAATAGCAGTAAACATGCCTGACATTTAAAGCACACAGCAAAACTGAACAGAGGTTCTTATACATTTATTTTTCTTTTAAAGACACCCGGTTGATAAAGATTAATGAATTTGTTTCTGATCTCCAAGCACAAATTAAAGTCTGCAGACTCCTGCATCATAAATCACCGAAGGTCACTCAATAACAAATTAGACTCTTGGCAACGTGGATCTCGGGCAGCTCAGCCTTTATCGTTTCCCTGTTGCGTACATATGGATTTTTGCAGTGAATGCGCTTGCATCCTTCAAGGTGAAGAGTGGCAGTGGTGGGGGTTGGCACACTTGTGACTTGTGCCCCCAGTGTTAGCAAGAGCATCAAACTGATGCTTACAACAGAGCAATGGACCCTCTGCTCTCTCAGCGAGAATGCCAATCGGGTGACCACAGAAGCGGTAAAACGGTGCTATTGACACATACCAACCGACTCAAGAGCAGCTTCTTTCCTGCTGCTATTAGACTTTTGAATGGACCTACCTTGCACTAAGTTGCTCTTTCTCTACACCCGAGCTATGGCTGTAACACTACATTCTGCACTCTCTCTCCTTTCCTTCTCTATGAATGGTATGCTTTGTCGGTATAGCACGCAAGACTTTTCACTATATACTAATACATGTGACAATAGTAAATCAAATCAAAATCATACGCACATTTATTTTGCTTTGGCTCCTTACACATAAGCAAAGATACAATTGGTTTGGGCTACATTCAAAGCTGAGTTTTCTGGGTAAAATTCCATTGCACCCACAATTCCAAGGCTGTTGGATTCTCGTGACATCATAAAAGCTGCTCACAGTCTGTTAATGGGGAGACCTGCTGCCAGTTTAGAGTTGAATGGAGGATAAAGGCCAGCATAGAACGGTTGGGCCAAATGGCCTGTTTTAGGACTGAGGTGAGGAGAAATTTCTTCATCCAGGGAATGGTGAGTCTGTGGAATTCACTGCCACAGAAAGTAGTCGAGGCGAAAACATTGTGCACTTTCAGGGAGAAATTAGATATGGCTCTTGGGGCTAAAGGGATCAAGGGATATGGGGGCTGGGGGGTGGGGGGGGGAAATCAGGATATTGAATTTGATGGTCAGCCATGATCAAAACGAATGGTGGAGTAGGCTCAAAGGGCCGAATTACCTACCCACCTCCCCTTCTATTTTGTATGCTTCTGTACTGCATGCTCAATGCAGGAAACTATGCAAAGGTGAAGCACAGGATATTTCATCCACTGGCATTCCGCAAAGGAGCAAAACTCTCCAAACCACAAGCAAGGCCAGATCTGCACGACTCTTCCACCCTGTTCCAAGGTCAATTCGATAGTCAGCATTCCTCCTAACACTAAGCACAGCTATAGTGGATCTTCCGGTGTGTACAAGAGGAACTGAAACGGACACACGAGGAAAAGGAAAACAGAAACATTAGGTTCCAACTCACACATTGCAGGCTCAGAAACTGCCACTACAAGAGGAGGCCCTTGATCACATCTTTGACAAAATAGTTGAAAGGGCTCTTTGTTTAAAGAGTCGTTCTGTTTATATTTCACACACGAATACTTGCTTGCGCACACAATAAAATGAACGCATCAAACCTTCAAATACTGCGCTGTATGATTGTCATGTCCAGAAGCTGTAATGAAGTGGAATATCCCATTCTCGGTCTGTGCCACAAACTGGATTGCCTCTGTGCAGACAAGTACTCATGACTAAATTTCCATTCAAAATTCTTAAAAATGAGAGGAAATGAGGCTTCATCGCAAAAAAAACCCTTTGTGACATCATTTTAAAAATTGCTCACAGCCGGAAATCTATTTACACAACTCATGCATTCAGTGATGTGCAGTGATTGCTTGTCCCTTACGCCTTACTTAATTAGCTCAATTGTTGAGTGGGAGAATTGCTATGCAATGGAACTATATCAATCATCCTTCATGCCCGTAATTCCTCCTCATAATTATTTTTTTGAGCTGCTGAGAAAACAAGGTTCATACCCTGCGTTTCATGGAAATTTCATTTGAATTATTTTGTGCCAGCAGCTTGAGCTTCTTTCTTAGCTTTGACGTTGCAGTGAAGGGTTTTGCTTGAGAGAGCAGAAGCAGGATTGCATACATGGTTCAACATTGGAACAACTAGTGAGAGTATCCTTCTGGGGCAGTGCAGTTGCCAAAAAAAAAAATTGAACAGAACTTGCTTTGCTCAAGAACCTCCATTGTAGACCACATGGATGTTGGGATGACGCAAATACGTAATACTTGTCATCACAGTGGGAGTTCTCCATAGAGTGCAGGCAGACACACAGCATGTAAGAGCTGCTCAGAGTACGAACTATTATTACTCAAATAAGGCATTTGGACAGATGCACAAATAGGAAAGGTTGAGGGATATGGACCAAATGCAGGCAAATGGGGTTACCTTAGATGGGCATTTTGGTCATCGTGGACCAGTTTGGGCCAATGGGCCTGTCTCCTTGCTGTAGATTCTAAAGTCCTTGGTCGCCAGTCATCGGAAGCCACTTGGTTTAAACTAGAACCCGACAAGAATTTTTTTTTACAAAAAGCACCATGGGCGGCACGGTAGCACAATGGTTAGCACTGCTGCTTCACAGCTCCAGGGTCCTGGGTTCGATTCCCGGCTCGGGTCACTGTCTGTGTGGAGTTTGCACATTCTCCTCGTGTCTGCGTGGGTTTCCTCCGGGTGCTCCAGTTTCCTCCCACAGTCCAAAGATGTGCGGGTTAGGTTGATTGGCCAGGTTAAAAATTGCCCCTTAGAGTCCTGAGATGCGTAGGTTAGAGGGATTAGTGGGTAAAATATGTGGGGGTAGGGCCTGGGTGGGATTGTGGTCGGTGTAGACTCGATGGGCTGAATGGCCTCCTTCTGCACTGTAGGGTTTCTATGATTTCTTCTATGATTCCCACTTCATTTCTAAACAAAGCCCGCCTCCCAGCTGTTAAATTTTAAAGTTTGGGCAGCAGGGTGGCACAGGGGTTAGCACTGCTGTCTCACAGCACCAGGGAAGCAGGTTCAATTCCAGCCTTGGGTGACTGTGCAGACTCCGCACAGACATTCTCCCAGTGTCTGCGTGGGTTTCCTCCCAATGCTCTGGTTTCCAGTTCAAAGATGTGCCGGTTAGGTGGAATGGCCATGCTAAGTTGCCGCTTAGTGTCAGGGGGATTAGCAGAGTAAATACGTGGGGTCGCAGAGATAGGGCCTGGGTGGGATTGTTGTCAGTGCAGGCTCGATGTGCTAAATGGCCTCCTCCTGCACTGTAGGGATTCTATGAAACGTCTAATCAACTCCTTCCTACATTTTCCTGATTCTTTGGAAGATAAATTAACACAGTCAAATCAACATTAGTAAATTGTAAAAAGCTCAAGCTGGTAATTCCAAGTATGGAAAATATACTTGAGAAGAGCTCTTCCTGAGAGCATATTAGACCTTCAGTACTTGCTGATTCAATAGACCGGCCAAACCAACTTTGTCTCTGTAGTAAGTCCTCGGAGGCCGAAGTCCCTTCACCAAAATCCCTTTATTTACGTGTCTGACAACACAGAGTGCTTTCAGTCAGCAGTCTACACTCGGAGTCCCAGAGGAACTGACACTCCTGGTCAAATGCAAAGCAAGAGGCTCCCTGATTGGCCCATCAATGTGGCCCTTAATCGGTGTTTCATATTCTAACAGGCCCACCTCAATAGCCTGATTAAAGTCATTGTAATCTCATTAGATAATTTTTTTTTTTAAATTGCGAATTCCAAATAGCACAACTTTGTTACAGTTTTTATACAATTTAATTGACACCCGTTTCCAAAACACTCCATCTCTGGTTCATGGAAAAAACAGAAGTTTTTTTCAGGCCATTGAAACAAGGGTGACTGACACAGATTCACCTCAGCAGCATCAATGGATAAGAGAGTGAGAAACGCCTGACTGTTCCCTGCACTCTCTGCAGATATGCAATATAGCAGCGACCTCGATATGAGCAAAGCCTCCAATTCAACAGCCCATTTGGCTGTGTTGCAAATGTCAATTCCTCTTCTGCCATTTCAGAGGCCAGAAGTGCACTGGTTTCTAATGTAACCCTTTGATGACAACCTGAGCTGATGAGGAAGAACCCATCACGTTGCCCTGGTAACACCACACAGATTAATGGAGCGCACTCTGAGGAAACATTTTTGGAGTGTTAATTGAACAGAGGCGAGGACTGAGCTCACAAAGTGATTGGCTTCTTCCGGTCAAATTGGTTTTGTAATTCAACACACAAATCGACTTCCATTTTTAAAATTCATTTGTGGGACATGGGCGTTGCTGGCTGGCCAACATTTAGTGTCCATCCCTAGTTACCCTCGAGAAGGTGATGGTGAGCTGCCTTCTTGAATCGCTGCAGTCCGCCTTCTGTCAATGCCATTAGGGATTCCAGGATTTTGTCCCAGCGACTGTGAAGGAATGGCAACATATTTCCAAGTCTGGATGGTGAGTGGCTTGGAGGGGAACCTGCAGGTGGTGGTGTTCCCATACATCTGCTGCCCTTGTCCTTCCAGATGGAAGTGGTCGTTTGGAAGAGTTTGTATGTTCCTGTCAGGATTAAAGACAAAGTAAATAGGAATAAGGAAACTTGGTTCTTGAGGGAGATTGTAACACTGATTAAGAGGACGAGAGAGTTGTATGAAATGTACAGGCAGCAAGGAACACATCAGATGCTCGAGGAGTATAAAAAGTGCAAGCAGCTACTTAAGAGGGAAATCAGGAGGGCTAAAAGAAGACATGAGGTTGCTTTGGCAGACAGAGTGAAGGAAAATCCAAAGAGCTTCTATAGGTATGTTAGGAGCAAAAGGATAGTGAGGGATAAAATTGGTCCTCTTGAAGACCAGAGTGGTAGACTGTGTATGGGACCAAAAGAGATGGGGGAGATACTAAATGGTTTTTTTGCATCCGTATTTACTGAGGAAACGGCATGGAGTCTACTGAAATAGGGCAAACAGGTAGAGAGGTCATGAAACCTTTACAGATTAAAGGGGAGGAGGTGCTTGCTGTCTTGAGGCAAATCAGAGTGGATAAATCCCCAGGACCGGACAGGGTATTCCCACGGACCTTGAGGGAAGCTAGTGTTGAACTTGCAGGGGCCCTGGCAGACATATTTAAAATGTCAGTATTCATGGGGGAGGTGCCAGATGATTGGAGGGTGGCTCATGTTGTTCCGTTGTATAAAAAAGGTTCCAAAAGAAATCCGGGAAATTATAGGCCAGTAAGTTTGACGTCGGTGGTGGGCAAGTTATTGGAAGGTGTGATAAGGGATAGAATCTACAAATATTTGGATAGACAGGAAATTAGGGAGCGTCAACATGGCTTTGTGCGTGGTAGGTCATGTTTGACCAATCTATTAGAGTTTTTCGAGGAAGTTACCAGGAAAGTGGATGAAGGGAAGGCGGTGGATGTTGCCTACCTGGATTTCAGCAAGGCCTTTGACAAGGTCCCTCATGGGAGGTTAGTTAGGAAGGTTCAGTCGCTAGGTATACATGGGGAGGTAGTAAATTGGATTAGACACTGGCTCAATGGAAGAAGCCAGAGAGTGGTTGTGGAGGATTGCTTCTCTGAGTGGAGGCCTGTGACTAGTGGTGTGCCGCAGGGATCGGTGTTGGGTCCATTGTTGTTTGTCATCTCTATCAATGATCTGGATGATAATGTGGTAAATTGGATCAGCAAGTTTGCTGATGATACAAAGATTGGAGGTGTAGTGGACAGTGAGGAAGGTTTTCAAAGCTTGCAGAGGGATTTGGACCAACTAGAAAAATGGGCTGAAAAATGGCAAATGGAATTTAACGCAGACAAGTGTGAGATATTGCACTTTGGCAGGATAAACCAAAGTAGAACGTACAGGGTAAATGGTAGGACTCTGAAGAGTGCAGTTGAACAGAGGGATCTGGGAATACAGGTACAGAATTCCCTAAAAGTGATGTCACAGGTGGATAGGGTCATGAAGAGTGCCTTTGGTACATTGGCCTTTATAAATCGGAGTATCGAGTATAAAAGTTGGAGTGTTATGGTAAGGTTATATAAGGCATTGGTGAGGCCGAATTTGGAGTATTGTGTACAGTTTTGGTCACCTAGTTACAGGAAGGATGTAAATAAGATTGAAAGAGTGCAGAGAAGGTTCACAAGGATGTTGCCGGGACTTGAGAAGCTGAGTTACAGAGAGAGATTGAATAGGTTGGGACTTTATTCCCTGGAGCGTAGAAGAATGAGGGGAGATTTGATAGAGGTGTATAAGATTTTGATGGGTATAGATAAAGTGAAGGCAAGCAGGCTTTTTCCACTGAGGCTAGGGGAGAAAATAACCAGAGGGCATGGGTTAAGGGTGAAAGGAGAAAAGTTTAAAGGGAATATTAGGGGGGGCTTCTTCACACAGAGTGGTGGGAGTGTGGAATGAGCTGCCGGATAAAGTGGTAAATGCGGGGTCACTTTTAACATTTAAGAAAAACTTGGACGGATTCATGGATGAGAGGGGTGTGGAGGGATATGCTCCAAGTGCAGGTCAGTGGGACTAGGCAAAAAATGGTTCGGCACAGACAAGGGGGGTCAAAAGGCCTGTTTCTGAGCTGTAATTTTCTATGATTCTATGGTCATGGGTTTGGAAAGTGCCGTCAAAGGATCTTTGGTGTATTGCTGCAGTGTATCCTGTGAATAAATGTGAGGTTATCCACTTTGGTTGCAATAATAGGAAGTCAGATTATTACTTGAATGGCTGAAAATTGAGAGAGGTGGATATACAGCGAGACCTTGGTGTCCTTGTGCATCAGTTGCTGAAAGTAAGCGTGCAGGTACAGCAGGCAGTAAAGAAGGCAAATGGTATGTTGGCCTTCATAACTGGAGGATTTGAGTACAGGCATAGGGATGTTGTGCTGCAATTGCATAGGGCATTGGTGGGGCAACACCTAGAGTAGCATGTGCAGTTTTGGTGTCCTTACCCGAGGAAGGATGTCCTTGCTTTGGAGGGAGTACAGTAAAGGTTTACCAGGATGATTCCTGGAATGGCAGGTCTGTCACATGAGGAGAGACTAAGTCGATTAGGATTATATTCACTGGAGTTTAGAAGAGTGAGAGGGGATCTCATAGAAACTTATAAAATTCTAACTAGGTTGATGCAGAAAGGATGTTCCCAGTGGTGGGGGAGTCCAGAACTAGGGGTCATTGTTTGAGGGCAAGGGGTAAACCTTTTAGAATTGAGGTGAGGAGAAATTTATTTACCCAGTGGATGGTGAATGTATGGAATTCACTACCACAGAAAGCAGTTGAGGCCAAAACATTGTCTGATTTCAAGAAGAAATTAGATATAGCTCTTGGGGCTAAAGGGATCAAGGGATATGGGAGGGAAGCTGGGGCGGGGGGGCAAGGGGGGCGGGGGGAATGGACATCAGAATATTGAATTTGATGATCAGCCATGACCAAAATGAATGGCAGGGCAGGCTTGAAGGGCTGAATGGCCTACTCCTGCTTATAGTTTCTATGTCTGGTCTGCACGTGACTCCAGAGCCACAGCAATGTGGTTGACTCTCAACTGCCTTCAGGCAACTAGGGATGGCCAATAAATGCTGGCCGGCCAGCAATGCCAATGTCCCACAAATGAATAATAAAAATCACTCCTGGGCTACAGTTGGTAGAAAACATATCATCCTTCCTGCTCTCGATTGCTTCCCCTCGAGTCCTTCTCAAAAAATGGAAAGTCGGAATCCGTTAAGCACATAAACATGCCCCTACCCCCATATGGGCCAGTATTTTACGACCTCGCTCGGGTGAGACTCGTAAAATCCTGCCCGGGCCAACAGAAAATTCCGTTCTGCGAGCTGCGCCCACCCGAAATCCGGGGCGGGCGTGGCGGTACAATTCCAGCCATGCTGTCTGGCAATGGACCACAGAAAAAGTTAGCACCTGCATAGTAAGAGGAGATATTGCGCTAGAGGAATTGTTGACCCCGGAATACAAACAGAAAATGCTGGGGTAAAAGATTCAGCAGGTCTGGCAGCATCTGTGCAGAAAGAAGCCAGGTTAACATTTTGAGTCCGTACATCTCTTCTTCAGATGATGCTGCCAGACCTGCTGAGCTTTTCCAGCATTTTGTGTTTTTTAATTTCAGATTCTATTTTGCTTCCCTGGAATTGTCTTAAGGTTCATTTTTATCGGTTATTGAGTCTCTCCCTGATTGTAGGTGGATGGGGAGTGTTGGGGTGCCGGTGGCACTAGTTCCTAGTTGGCAACACAGTTGAATGAGAATGATTCGATTGAGCAACTGTCTTCTGCTCTCTGTCTTATTCCCATCTTCTTCTACAAAGCATTGCAGACAAACAGAACCCAGCTAAAAATTGGAATTAAAATCAATCTTAAGGGTTCAATATCATTATTTCAGAATGGCATTTCCTACAAAGACAACACTAGTTGAAAAGAACCATTCAGTTTTGACTTTTCATCTTTCAATGTTGGACCTAGATGGTGTAACTTCTGGTTAACTCTTGGGGTTGGATCCTTTTGCCAAAACATGCAGGAGAACTCCGGCTTGCACATAGTCTAAGGGCTGCTGAGTTTCAATCACTGAGTAAAGACACACAGTACATCGGCAAGTCTTGTGGCAAGGTGGATAGCCTCACTGCCTCTGCACCAGAAGCTCCGGGATGGCACAATGGTTAGCACAGTAAGAAGTTTAACAACACCAGGTTAAAGTCCAACAGGTTTATTTGGTAGCAAAAGCCACACAAGCTTTCGGAGCTCTAAGCCCCTTCTTCAGGTGAGTGGGAATTCTGTTCACAAACAGAGTTTATAAAGACACAGACTCAATTTACATGAATAATGGTTGGAATGCGAATACTTACAACTAATCAAGTCTTTAAGAAACAAAACAATGTGAGTGGAGAGAGCATCAAGACAGGCTAAAAAGATGTGTATTGTCTCCAGACAAGACAGCCAGTGAAACTCTGCAGGTCCACGCAACTGTGGGAGTTACAAATAGTGTGACATGAACCCAATATCCCGGTTGAGGCTGTCCTCGTGTGTGCGGAACTTGGCTATCAGTTTCTGCTCAGCGACTCTGCGCTGTCGTGTGTCGCGAAGGCCGCCTTGGAGAACGCTTACCCGAATATCAGAGGCCGAATGCCCGTGACCGCTGAAGTGCTCCCCAACAGGAAGAGAACAGTCTTGCCTGGTGATTGTCGAGCGGTGTTCATTCATCCGTTGTCGCAGCGTCTGCATAGTTTCCCCAATGTACCATGCCTCGGGACATCCTTTCTTGCAGCATATCAGGTAGACAACGTTGGCCGAATTGCAAGAGTATGTACCGTGTACCTCGTGGATGGTGTTCTCACGTGAGATGATGGCATCTGTGTCGATGATCCGGCACGTCTTGCAGAGGTTGCTGTGGCAGAATTCCCACTCACCTGAAGAAGGGGCTTAGAGCTCTGAAAGCTTGTGTGGCTTTTGCTACCAAATAAACCTGTTGGACTTTAACCTGGTGTTGTTAAACTTCTTACTGTGTTTACCCCAGTCCAACGCCGGCATCTCCACATCACAATGGTTAGCACCACGGTTTCACAGCACCAGGGACCCAAGTTCAATTCCAGCTTCTGGTAAACCATCTGTATGGAGTTTGTGCGTTCTCCCCGCGTGGGTTTCTTCCAGATGCCCTGGTTTCCTCCCACAGTTCAAAGATGTGCGGGTTAGGATGATTGGCCATGCTAAATTGACCCTTAGTGTCAAGGAGATTAGCAGGGTAAATATGTGGGGTTACATGGGTGAGATTGTTATTGGTGCAAGCTTGATGGGCCGAATGCTGAGGTTCGATGATCATAGAATCATAGAAAACCTACAGTACAGAAAGAGGCCATTCGGCCCATCGAGTCTGCACTGACCACAATCCCACCCAGGCCCTACTCCCATATCCCTACATATTTACCCAACTAATCCCTCTAACCTATGCTTCTCAGGACACTAAGGGCAATTTTTAGCATGGCCAATCAACCTAACCCGCATATCTTTGGACTGTGGTAGGAAACCGGAGCACCCGGAGGAAACCCACGCAGAAACGAGGAGAATGTGCAAACTCCCCACAGACAGTGACCCAAGTCGGGAATCGAACCCAGGTCCCTGGAGCTGTGAAGCAGCAGTGCTAACCACTGTGCCGCCCTTGTGCCCCACCGCAGGACCTGATAATAGTCAAGGAAAGTGTGCAGATAACATGGTCAAACAGTCTGATTATCAACCTGCAGCTGCTTCCAAGAAGTGCCAACGGCAGGCAGTAAAAGTAGGGAGATATTCCTGGTCAGCTTTTTGACAGAAAGAACATTGGAGCTTCGACCATCACTATCCATAGATCCCAAAGACAATATGAATGTAAAGGTGGATGTTGCCATAGCAACTCTGAGTAAATTGTAACACACCATCACTCACATGATGACTGTTCAACAAAACTCTATTGCTCATGTCATCTGGGATCTGAATATCAACTTTCAGTGAATATGTACCAAGAAGATAGCTGCTTGACTATAACAAATTTCCAAATGAATTAAACCTGTCTAGTTATCCAGTTAGCTCGACTAGAGTCCTTCATTTTGAATCTTAATGAGGGTGTGGGGCAGGCAGGTATGCAACTTGAGCTTTCATTTTAACCCCATCACTAGCATTACAAAGACACTTTTGTTGAACTCCTATTTGTTGACTGCAGCTCAGCATTCAACAACATAATCCCAACAAAACACATCCCTAAGCTGTGTGGCGTAGGGCTCGGCTCCTCCCACTGTGACTGGATCCTAGACTTAAGTATATAACTAGGAGCAGGAGTAAAACATTTGGCCCCTCCAGCCTGCTCCGCCATTCAATAAGATCATGGCTGATCTTTTCGTGAACTCAGCTCCACTTACCCGCCCGCTCATCATAACCCTTAATTCCTTTACTGTTCAAACATTTATCTATCCTTGCCTTAAGAACATTCAATGAGGTAGCCTCAACTGCTTCACTGGGCAGGGAATTCCACAGATTCACAACCCTTTGTGTGAAGAAGGTCCTCCACAACTCAGTCCTAAATCTGCTCCCACTTGTTTTGAGGCCATGCCCCATTGTTCGAGTTTCACCCGCCAGTGGAAACAACCTCCCTGCTTCTATCTTCTATATTCCTAATCCACAGATCACCAACATCCTGTCCTGGTACCTCCACGCTTGCGCTATAGTTAAGGAAGCCCACCAATGCCTTTACTTTCTCAGGAAGCTAAGAAAATTCGGCATGTCCACGATGACTCTCACCAATCTTTCCAGATACATCCAGAAAGGATACTTTTTATGGTGTATAATAGCTCGGTATGGCTCCTGTTCTGACCAAGACCACAAAAAAACTACAAAGGGTTGTGAACGTAGCCCAGTCCATCAAGCAAACCAGTCTCCCACCCATCGACTCGGTCTACACTTCCCGCTGCTTCGGAAAAGCTTCCAGCATAATCAAGGACCCTATACATCCCAGACATACTCTCTTCCAACTTCCTCTGTCGGGAAAAAGATACAAGTCTGAGAACACGTATCGGCTGACTCAAGAACAGCTTCTTCTCTGCTGCCATCAGACTTTTGAGTGGACCTTCTGGGTGGGATTTTACGGCCTCGCTTGGGCGAGACTGGAAATCCCCGCCCGAGGTCAATGGAGATATCCGTTGTCGGACTCTCGCCCTCTCCGATTCCGTGGCAGGCGAGGTGGTAGATTTCCGGCCATTATATATTAAGCTGATCTTTCTCTACACCCTGTGACTGCAACACTACATTCTGCACCCTAACCTTGCCTTCTCCCCTATGTACTCTATGAACAGTATGCTTTGTCCGTACAGCACTCAAGAAACAATCCTTTTCACTGTAACCCAATACGTGACAATAATAAATCAAATCATCAGATTTTCCTTTCAACAGAAACTTCATGACATGACAACAGATATTTCAGTTTTAATCTCTTCCTTTTCAAACCTTCAAAAAAACTGTTGAGTTCATATACAGTTCACGAAAATATATGCCTACTTCCCCCTCCACCAATTATCTATGTTTCTAAACTCAGATCCTTCAGCAATCTGTTCTCTTACAAGCTTCAAGTGTTACAAAGTCCAACTAAACCTAACTCATTACCATCCAAATGTTATTCTGTAAGTTCACCGTGTTGTCACTGCTATTCTGTTCAAGACTGCGAGCTCCCTGTTGCCAAGCAAATTGAATTGGAAATGCAAAATGGGCTGAATGGCCTCCTTCTGTGCTGTATCATTCTATGTTCCATTGAAAACCCTTTCATGGTTTTGTGGCGCTTTCCTGCCGCCAATTCTTCAAACTCTCAGTGCTGACCCTGCGCATGCTTCCCGCCTGCTTTGTGACTCTTCTTCCTTTTTATTCTGTTTTCAGTGCTGGATCTTTCAGCATTCCTCACACCACCCTCTACGACACTCCTCCTAAATCTATCCGGCTTTCTACATCCCTCTTCCCTAAAGTCATGGCCTAGATTTTTTTACACCGCACCCTCCGCTCCCCCAGCAGGTTCTCCAGTGGTAGAAGCAGCCCACCATTGGCCACCAGCAGGATCTTCCAGTCCCGTTGAAGTGAGTAGCCATTGTGTTGCTCACTGCCTGCACTGCTGAGAAACATGGTGCGAGTGGGGGTGGTGGTTCATGGGGCGAGTGGGAGCGGCCATTCAGCCCATCTAATCTGCACCAGCTCTTTCAAACAGCAATCCAGTTAAGAACATAAGAATTCGGAGCAGGAGTAGGCCATCTGGCCCCTCGAGCCTGCTCTGCCATTCAATAAGATCATGGCTGATCTTTTCGTGGACTCAGCTCCACTTACCCGCCTGCCCACCATAACCCTCAATTCCATTACTGTTCAAACATTTATCTATCCTTGCCTTAAGAACATTCCATGAGGTAGCCTCAACTGCTTCACTGGGCAGAGAATTTCAGATTCACAACCCTTTGTGTGAAGAAGTTCCTCCTCAACTCAGTCCTAAATCTGTTTCCCCTTATTTTGAGGCTATGCCCCCTAGTTCTAGTTTCACCCGCCAGTGGAAACAACTTCCCTGCTTCTATCTTATCTATTCCCTTCATAATCTTATATGTTTCTATCAGATCTCCCCTCATTCTTCTGAATTCCAATGAGTATAGTCCCAGTCTACTCAGTCTCTCCTCATAAGTCAACCCTCTCAACTCCGGAATCAACCTAGTGAATCTCCTCTGCACCTCCTCCAGTGCCTTTCTCAAGTAAGGAGACCAAAACTGTACACAGTACTCCAGGTGTGGCCTCACCAGCACCTTATACAGCTGCAACATAATCTCGCTGTTTTTAAACTCCATCCCTCTAGCAATGAAGGACAAAATTCCATTTGCCTTCTTAATTACCTGCTGCACCTGCAAACCAGCTCCTTGAGATTACTGCACAAGGACACCCAGGTCCCTCTGCACAGCAGCATGCTGCAATTTTTCACCATTTAAATAATAGTCCATTTTGCTGTTATTCCTACCAAAATGGATGACCTCACATTTACCAACATTGTACTCCATCTGTACTGCCAGACCCTCGCCCACTCACTTAGATCATCAATATCCCTTTGCAGACTTTCAGCATCCTCTGCACACTTTGCACTTCCTCCCATCTTAGTGTCATCTGCAAATTTTGACACACTACACTTGGTCCCCAACTCTAAATCATCTATGTAAATCGTAAACAATTGCGGTCCCAACACTGATCCCTGAGGCACACCACTAGTCACTGATCGCCAACCAGAAAAAACTCATTTACCCCCACTCTGCTTTCTGTTAGTTAACCAATCCTCTATCCATGCTAATACATTACCTGTAACACCGTGCACCTTTATCTTATGTAGCAGTCTTTAGAGCGGCACCTTGTCAAATGCCTTCTGGAAATCCAGATACACCACATCCACAGGTTCCCCATTGTCCACTGCACATGTAATGTTCTCAAAGAATTCCACCAAATTAGCCAAACATGACCTGCCCTTCATGAACTCATGCTGCGTCTTACCAATGGGACAATTTATATCCAGATGTCTTGCTATTTCTTCCTTGATGATAGATTCAAGCATTTTCCCTACTACAGAAGTTAAGCTAACCGGCCTATAGTTACCTCCCTTTTGTCGATCTTCTTTTTTAAACAGTGGCGTCACATTTGCTGTTTTCCAATCTGTGGGAACCACCCCAGAGTCCAGTGAATTTTGGTAAATTACCACTAGTGCATTTGCTATTTCTCCCGCCATCTCTTTTAGTACCCTGGGTTGCATTCCATCAGGACCAGGAGACTTGTCTACCTTTAGCCCCATTAACTTGCCCAACACTACCTCTTTCGTGATAATGATAGTTTCTAGGTTCTCACCTGCCATAGCCCTCCTGTGAGCACTTTTTGGCCAGTTAGTCCCATTCTGGTGGTACTTCCACTTTTACTGCAGTGTTTTTTTTTCTCCTTCAAGTATTTATTTCAATCCGCTTTGAAAGTGATATTTAATCTGCATCAATCACCCTATCAAGCTCTGCATTCCACATCTTTACCTAGTTATTGCATAATAATTATTTTTCCCATGCTGCTGCACGTTCTTTTGCCAATCATCCTTCACTTGTACTATCTGGTTATCCTCAGCTTTGAGAAACATTACCTCTTTATTTTCTCTAAAGCCCTCTATCAAATCTCCACAACTTTATTCTGCTCCAAATCCATCATTCTAGCAAATCTCTTCAGTGTCCTCTCTCAAGTCCTCCTTTCTGCCATAAAGCAAAAAATGGTGCTGTTTTTAGTGTGTGTGTGCACGCATGTGCGTCTGTCAGAGCAACAGTGTGAAATAAACTAACCCTTTCTTTTCAAGTGAAATGGGCTTTGCTGCCACATTATTTTACAATGAATTATTCATTCCAAGAGTGAAATGCTACTCTCCGTCAACATCCTTGGGGTTACCATTGACCAGAAACTCAACTGGACTCACCACATTAACACAGTGGTTACAAGACTAGGAATATTGCAGCAAGTAACTCACCTCCTGACTCCCCAAAGTCTGTCCACCATCTGCAAGGCACAAGTCAGGAGTGTGATGGAATTCTCCCCATTTGCCTGGATGGGTGTAGCTCCAACAATGCTCAAGAAGCTTGACACCATCCAGGACAAAGTAGCCCGCTTGATTGGCACCACATCCACTGACTCCATCACCGACACTCAATCGCAGCATTGTGTACTATCTACAAGATGCACTACAGAAATTCACCAAAGATCCTGAGACAGGAACTTCCAAATCCATGACCACTTCCATCTAGAAGGACAAGGGCAGCAGATACATGGGAACACCACCACCTGCAAATTCCTCTCCAAGCCACTCACCATCCTGACTTGGAAATATATCGCCATTCCTTCACAGTCGCTGGGTCAAAATCCTTGAATTCCCTCCCGAACGGCATTGTGGGCCAACCTACAGCACATGGACTGCAGCGATTCAGGAAGGCAGCTCACTACCACCACCTTCTCAAGGGCAACTTGGGATGGGCAATAAATGCTGGCCAGCCAGTGACGCCCATGTCCCACGATTGAATAAGAAAAACACAGGTATTGTATACGGGAGACGCTGGGGAAACACCTTTGAAAGCATCTTTGACAGTGGGAGCTGCTCCTCATGTGAAAACACAACAATCATGGACAAAGATAGTCATGAGGCAGGTGTGCATTTTGGAAGCTGCAAAAGGACTCGACTCACATTTTGCAAACCCGAGAGGGTAACCCTGTCCCTTCCTCTATGTATAAAACCCCCTGAAGCTCACATGCTGCATTCTCTGCTTTGTTTATCTATCTTGCTACTTTCAAAGACTTGTGCACCAACACCCCGGGTTTCGCTGTTCCTGAATTCCTTTAAGTCACGCTCGCCATTCTCATCTCACTGCTGCTCGGCATGCATTTTCTGTTCTATTACCTGCCCGGGGAAATTCACTGCGTTATTAGGTTTATATGGTCAGTGTTATAATGGGTGTTTTCACTAAGAATACTTTTTCAATAAGATGTATCCTGAAGGAATCACAGGCCTTTTACCAAGAAAATTAAATTGTCCTGCAGGGTCACGTCAAACACTGAAAAACTCCATCAAGAACGGATTGAATGCTGTCGTGTTTAAACAAAATACTGTGACTTCCTTTGGGACCTGGGTTCAAATCCACTCCAAGCGGAAAGAATCTTCTGATTGTAATATCTTTTATGAAATTTATTTAACCCATGATTGTTTGACACTGTCACTGAGTACGGTGTGGAAAGTATTAAATTCCCAGGAGAATCCTTTGACTTCACAAGCTAACCTCCAATCGGAATGATTCTACAGAATTTCATCCAAACAGCTGCGAGCGGGATATTGGAACAGAACATTGCAAACTATATTTCAGTAATGAGTGGGTTGATGTTAACTGTGTAAGATAGCTCAATCAATGTAAAATATAAAGACACACAACAGGAGTGCCAAACAGGTTACAGCAATGCAGGAATACAAGAACAAGTTATAAAGAGCGGTTGGGTAGGCTTGGGTTGTATTCTCTGGAGCAGAGAAGACTTAGGGGCGACCTGATCGAGGTGTTCAAGATTATGAGGGGCAAGTGCAGGGTGGAAAGGGAGCAGCTGTTCCTCTTAGTTGAAGGAGTCAGTTATAAGGGGACACAAGTTAAAAGTGAGAGGTGGGAGGTTTAGGGGGAATGAGGATTTCTTTTACCCAGAGGGTGGTGACGGTCCGGAATGCACTGCCTGGGAGGGTGATGGAGGCGGGATGCCTCACATCCTTTAAGTAGTACCTGGATGAGTACTTGGCACGCCATAACATTCAAGGGTATGGGCCAAGTGCTGGCAAGTGGGATTCAGTGGACAGGTCAGGGCCTTTCATGCGTCGGTGCAGACTCAATGGGCCAAAGGGCCTCTTCTGCATTGTAGTATTCTATGATTCTATGCTTGTCGAGTGGGACTTTTGATTTGTAATGTAGAGCAGTAACTGTGCTGAGACACACGCAGCTGGACCACTGGAGTTAGAGCTGCCACTGTGCATCTCTACAGGTTTCAGTATGGTTAATGCCAAGGAGGTGAGCATGTATGTATTTGAGCGAATGTGCAGAGCTTCACTAACCAGGTGTTCTGTGATGAAGGATGGTGGTGGTCTAGGCAGGAGAGTGGTGGTTGATGAATTCCCTTCCTGCTAAAATTATAAAGATTCCACAGAAAATTCTCAGAGCTGTCAGTGTAAGTTTTGAAATGTGATTTTTCACCAAGGTACAGTTCTACTGTAGCCAATAAAGGATGAAATACATACAAGACGGCTTCCTAGCAAGATTCAAACAATACTTCCTTGATTGGCTGGATAGCTGGTGTGTGATGCAGAGTGATGCCAACAGTGTGGGTTCAATTCCCGTACTGGCTGAGGTTATTCATGAAGGCCCTGCCTTTTCAACCTTGCCCCTCACCTGAGGTATGGTGTTGGGTCATGAAGGGGCAGCAGTGGCCTCTCATTCAAAGACATTCAGTGCCTGATCTAGGGATCCAGCCTTGGAAAGGGGGTGGCCACTGAGAGGCAACCCTTGCTCTTTCTTCCAAAACTGCCTCCCTCAACCAGCAACACCCTCGCCGCAAGCCCCTTCTTGCTCTCATTCACCTACGGCCTGCGTCGCTCAGCAGTCCTCTTTCTTTGATAGATGCAATTATCAGCAGCAGCGGCCGTTCCAGGAGTGATGAGGGGCAATGACAGAACTGCCTGCCTCTGATTGGCAGACAACTCTTGGCGGGCAATGTTTCTGGGGTACTAAATCCCAGCAAAGGCTGGCCTCATGCCAGTTAAGTGTCTGATGGGCAGGCTTTCTCCAACAGAGGTGACAGGGAACTCACATTGGTTCTCCAGCCGGCAAGCAAAATCCCCAGTGACATCATTAAATTCTGCCCCAAAGGTGTTTCAGAAACTGCCTCCCATTCATGGCAAAAGGACAATGTGACTGCACTCTAATGGAAATGAAAAATGCCTACAATGTAGTGTGGCATGCAGACTTACCCAAATATTCACTTGTTTTATTCTTCGAACACAGGAGTAGCCTCATATGTCCTCTGCTTGTTGTGTCATGTCTAAGTATCTATATCTCTTGAGCTCATTTTGATTAATAACTTATACCAATTGAAATCTGCTAAATCCACAACCCCTCAGTCCAGTTGAGATGGATGGCATTTTGTGCAGGGATCGTAGTCCAAAAAAGTAAAGATACCGCAGTAAGTAATCTCTGTTTCTTTTCACTATCTTCTGCATGCACCTTCAGGTTCCTCTTGCTGAGCTGCTGACCTCTTTAATCTACTTCTGAGAGAGAGAGACTGAGCAATTTATAAAGATATTGTACAATGCAAGCAGCAGCCATGCAAATGTCATCTCAAGGTGACTCCCAATTCTACCTTTGGTACTGTCATTTCTAATAAAAAGCTTCAGACAAAACTCCAACAAATGTCTTCCTGCTGTGTTACAGAAAATAACAATTGATCTGGTGTTTCAAATCAATAGCTATTGTCTGTAAAAATTACTTACCCGACTGCTGCAGCTGACTTATACGTTGAACAGACTAAGTGGAATTCTAGTCTTTCTCTTCCAGTACAAAAACATATCACACTCAAGCCCAAATCATTTTCAAATTCACAACAAAATAACACACTGTATCATAATAAATAATGGTCTGTAAGATCAGGCCCGATCCTGAATTAAATTGATTGTGTGCCGCACATATCGGGACAACACGGAAGTCCCAAATTGGGGCCACGAGCTCTGGAAGCACACCAAGTTTGAGCTTCCAATTCTGCTTCCTAAAAGGGATGGCACGGTGGCACAGTGGTTAGCACTGCTGCCTCACTGCACCAAGGACCCGGGTTTGATTCCCAGCGTGGGGTCACTGCCTGCATGGAGTTTGCACGTTCCCCCAGTGTCTGTGTGGGTTTCCTCCGGGTGCTCTGGTTTACTCCCACAGTCTGAAAGACGTGCTGGTTAGGGTGCATTGGCCATGCTAAATTCTCCCTCAGTGTACCTGAACAGGCGCTGGAGTGTGGTGACTCGGGGATTTTCACACTAACTTCATTGCAGTGTTAATTTTAGCCGACTTGTGACACTAATAAATAAACTTTTTTTGAAAAGCCGGTATGGAAGCGCTCAGCTGCAATCTCATCCTAACGTCCGTCATTTGCGCTGATGGTAGATGAATATTTGCCCTTACTTATTTGCACATTTATTTTTTGGCCTACCGCTCGTGCATCAGGCTTTTAGCTTCTTAACTGAAGTTCCTTTTGAGACTTTGACGTAGGCGCAGAAGAGTCATACAAAGTGTACAGTTTTTAATACCCAGACTCTTCCCTCCCCACCCTCCCTTCCCCCCGCCCCATGCGCAATTTCTAAGCTCAGATAAGTGCGCAAAAAAATTCTTATTTCTTGCTGCCCAAGGCTTTTCACCGCTGATCTGAAGTTATGGGCCAATCTTTCAAAATTTGGAATTGAATTCTCACAGGATGTTTCAGCAGTGATGACACTAACATAAGTAATTTTAACTTGAGAGTTTAACTTCTAAATAGTTTGAATTGCAAAACAGAGAGAAGACTTCAACAAGGAAGTTTGGCAATGTGGGAATGAGTATTAATAGGAAGGAGCTGCTAAATAATTTGCATCCCCTCCCCAGTAAATACATAAAGTGATAACCACAATCATTCAATGAACTTAAGGCAATTAAAATTAGCTAAGTATGGGATACCAACATTGAAGGGATATTAATTGCATTAAATAAAAATATGCATATAATAAATAGGATCAGAGATTAAATAA
Organism: Mustelus asterias; assembly: GCF_964213995.1. Classification (NCBI taxonomy): domain Eukaryota; kingdom Metazoa; phylum Chordata; class Chondrichthyes; order Carcharhiniformes; family Triakidae; genus Mustelus; species Mustelus asterias. The sequence goes on from NC_135813.1 coordinate 37,122,917, forward strand.
TCATAACATACCATTAATACATAGTAGAAAATACGAAAACAAAAGTAGATTGATTTTTAAGTATATGATGGGAATCATTAGCTGCAATTCATGTAGGGTTGGCCATGTTAAATTGCCCCTTTGGGTCCAAAGAGGCTGGTGGATTAGCCATGGTAAATGCACAGCGTTACAAGGATAGGGCGTCAGGGTTGGGTCTGGGTAAGATGCTCTTTCAGGGAGGCAATGTGGACTCGATAGGCTGAATGGCCTCCTTCTACACTGTAGCAATTCTATGGTTCATGTACAGTGTGGAAACTCCAGAATGCTTCTCATGTCCGAGATAACCTACTTTGCAGGAAGTGCCTCAGGCTTCTCGATCTGGAGATCAGGGCTTCAGGAATGGCTGGAAGCACTGCAGGGCTTCAGAGAGGCTGAGCATTTTTCCCTGATCACTTGTTGCCAGAGGCAGTCGGTCCAGTTACAAATGGCTCAGAAAGGTAGAAAGCAAGTGACCATCGGACAGGGTAGCGAGAGGCAGAGGGTGCAAGAATCTTGAGAGCATGGGGGTTCACAATTTACTTTTCAGCGCCGAATTAAGTGAGGGTGACAACATCTCGGGGGTGGGGAGTGTGGGCTGGAGCACATCCACAATGCTGTGGGGCAAAGGACTGCGGAGGGGGGAAAATACAGAAAAATGTTCAATTTCCTTTGCAGTGGTCAGAGGGAATTCAATAGTCAGACTGATAGAGAGATGTTTCTGCAACTGCTCAAGTGAGTCTCTCAAGGTCTGTTACCTGCCTGGTGCTGGGGGGATGGAGCTAACAGAATGAGTGTAGAATATTTCGTGGGAGGAAAGGAACAGGCAGTTATGGTCCACGTTGGAACCAATGGCAGAATAAGAATAGTGTCGAGGTCATCTCAGCTCCTGGACATCTCTGCAGGAATTCCTTAGGGAAGTGTCCTGGGACAGCCATCTTCAGCTGCGGCATCATTGACCTTCCTTCTATCACAAGGTCAGCAGTGGGGATGTTCACTGATGACTGCACAAATTTCAACATCTTTCGTGTTTCCTCAGATACTGAAGCAGTTCATGCCTCAATGCAGCATGGTCTGGATAATATCCAGGTTTGAGATGATAAGTGGCAAGCAACAGTTGCACCACACAAGGTGCCAGGCAATTACCATCTCCAATAAGAAAGACTCTAAACACCATCTTGTAGTGGCTAGCCCCTTTGAGGAGCATATATCAGGCAGATCACGTACCCATTTGCCCAGTGGGGAACAAGTGCCGGGGTCTTGGTGCAGAGGGTGGGCTTCTTCAGCCAGAGTAAAGTACATTTATTAGTCACAAGTCGGCTTAAATTAACACTGCAATGAAATTACTGTGAAAATCCTCTAGTCGATACACTCCGGCGCCTGTTCAGGTATACAGAGGGAGAATTTAGCAGGGCCAATGGACCTAACCAGCACATCTTTCAGATTGTGGGAGGAAACTGGAGCACCCGGAGGAAACCCACGCAGACATGGGGAGAACATGCAGACTCCGTGCAGACAATGACCCAAGGGCGGCACGGTAGCACAGTGGTTAGCACTGCTGCTTCACAGCTCCAGGGTCCCGGGTTCGATTCCCGGCTTGGGTCACTGCCTGTGTGGAGTTTGCACATTCTCCTCGTGTCTGCGTGGGTTTCCTCCGGGTGCTCCGGTTTCCTCCCACAGTCCAAAGATGTGCGGGTTAGGTTAATTGGCCAGGTTTAAAAAATTGCCCCTTAGAGTCCTGGGATACGTAGGTTAGAGGGATTAGTGGGTAAAATATGTGGGGGTAGGGCCTGGGTGGGATTGTGGTCGGTGCAGACTCGATGGGCCGAATGGCCTCCTTCTGCACTGTAGGGTTTCTATGATTCTATGATTCAATGACCCAAGACGGGAATTGAACCTGGGTCCCTAGCGCTGTGAGGCAACAGTGCTAACCACTGTGCCACTGGAGTAGATCCTAGAGCTGCAAGTGTTAAATATACAGAGCACTTTCACAACATTATCTCCTTGTAAATAAACCATTATAGTGTGTTATACGAACTGGTGCTCACCAATCCTTGCAATTAGTACATTGGCAATGAGGTAAATCAGAGTGACTCTGTTTGCAGCGAGGAACTCGAAGAAAACATTGGTAAAAAACTGCACAGTGAATCAGATCAATCCCAGCCTGAAAACAAGGGAGCAGGCATCCTCTCTTTGGAAAGCTAGAAGACTTTGACGCTGTCACTGAGAATTGGGTACAGTATGTGAAAAAGCGAGTATTCTTTTAGGGCTAATGGAATAGAGGGGGAAGATAGGAAAAAAAGTTATTTCTCCAGACCTATAACTTGATCCAAAGTTTAACATCCCTGGGTGCGCCCGACAAAGACATTTGCAGAGCTTGTTGAATTAGCAAAGGAGCTCAAGAGTCACAAGAGGTTTATAGCATGGAAACAGGCCCTTCAGCCCAACTTGTCCATACTGCCCTTTTTTTTTTAAACAACACTAAACAAGTTCCAAATGCTGGTGTTTGGCCCACATCCCTCTATACCCATCGTACCCATGTAACTGTCTAAATGCTTTTTATAAGATAAAATTGTACCCGGCTCTACTACTACCTCTGGCAGCTTGTTCCAGACACTCACCACCCTCTGTGTGAAAGAATTGCCCCTTTGGACTCTTTTGTATCTCTCCCCTCTCACCTTAAACCTATGCCCTCTAGTTTTAGACTCTCCTACCTTTGGGAAAAGATATTGACTATCCAGCTGATCTGTGTCCCTCATTATTTTAGACCTCTATAAGATCACCCCTCAGCCTCCTACGCTCCAGGGAAAAGAGTCCCAGTCTATTCAGCCTCTCCTTATAACACAAACCATCAAGTCTTGGTAGCATCCCAGTAAATTTTTTCTGCACTCTTTTTAGCTTAATAATATCCTTTCTATAATAGGGTGACCAGAACTGTATACAGTATTCCAAGTGTGGTCTTGTACAAGTTCAACAAGACGTCCCAATTCTTGTATTCAATGTTCTGCTATGCCTCAGGTCATCTCCCGTTATGGAAAGCACATTTCTCCCCCTAGTCCTGCAAGATATTGTAATGACTTTAAATTTTCTGGACCCTTTATAACAGCACAACAAATTAAGTGCTCAACTAATAGAGACCCACTGTTATAAAAGATTAAACACATGATTCTGCCATCCATGCAGTGTGAGTTTCAGAAGAAATGAAGCCTTACCAGCTCAGGAAGCATGAGCTCAGTTGTGTAAATGCCTCACCATTTGGGGAGCGAGAATGGTCACCCCCATACCAGGAAGAGATTTATTGCTTGAAGAATTGCATAGCGCCCATCTGGACATGTCAATGAAAATGCTAGCGAGAAGCTCTAACTGGTGGCCTTGCATTGATACAGACATAAAAAGGACTGTCAGACAATGTGACCAGTGCCAGTTCCAGCAAAAGCCAACAGCTACCAGTTCCCTTGCACCAATGGGAATGGTCAGGTCAGCTAAGATGTGGAGATGCCGGCGTTGGACTGGGGTGGGCACAGTAAGAAGTCTCTCAACACCGGTTAAAGTCCAACAGGTTTATTTGGAATCACGAGCCTTTGGAGCGCTGCTCCTTCATCAGGTGAGTGGAGGTAGGTTCACAAACACGACATATATAGGCAAAGACACAATCACAAAATAAAAATTACAGATTGGAGTGTGAAGAATGGTTGGAATGCGAGTCTTTACAGGTAATCAAGTCTTTACAGGTAGAAACAATGTGAGAGGAGAGAGGGATAAGCACAGGTTAAAGAGTTATGAATTGTCTCAAGTCAAGACAGTTAATGAGATTTTGCAAACCCATGTTACATGTAGTGAGACATAAACCCAGGATCCCGGTTGAGGCTGTCCTCATGCATGCGGAACTCAATTTTTCCCCCCATGTGGGAAATAATTGCTAAGTGTTGGAAGGATCAACAACCTGTTTAAATGTGACTTTGAATGCTTCTTTCATGCCTAACAAGTCTTGGAGTAGGTGTTGAACCCGGATATCTGGCGGAAGGGAAACAACATTCCATAGAACCATAGAAACCCTACACTGCAGAAAGAGGTCATTTGGCCCATCGAGTCTGCACCAACCACAATCCCACCCAGGCCCTACCTCCATATCCCTACATATTTACCCGCTAATCCCTCTAATCTACGCATCTCTGGCTATGCTAAAATTGCCCTTAGTGTCTCATCAACCTAACCCACACATCTTTGGACTGTGGGAGGAAACCGGAGCACCCGGAGGAAACTCACGCAGACACGAAGAGAATGTGCAAACTCCACACAGACAGTGACCCAAGCCGGGAATCGAACCCAGGTCCCTGGAGCTGTGAAGCAGCAGTGCTAACCACTGTGCTACCGTACTCACCTTTGATTGACCCCCGCATTGGCAACTTCACGGAAACCAACAGTCTAGCACACCTGCACACACACAGCTCTCATGGCTTCAAACTTTATACTCTCTCAATTGTTCTCTCGTGCTTAGTCTTAATAAATGAACCCACAGCATGTTTATCCAATCTATTAGAATGATTGGTGCCTTGTGCGTTATACAGTAATTAAGCCCAATGAATTAAAATCGTCCAAAGATGTGGTTAGATTGATTGGCCATGGTCGGGGGAAATAGCAGGGTAAATGCGTGGGGTTAAGGAGATGCAGCCTGGGTGGGATTGGGGTCGGTGCAGACTTGATGGGCCGAGTGGCCTCCTTCTGCACTATAGGGATTCTATGATTGCAATAACATGACAATGGACAGGCTTCAGGAGGTGTTACTTGCTCTACATGATAGAGTCGCCATACAATCTTTGAAGAAATTCACCTTTAATCTACAGTTCACTCTACAAGAAGAGTATCATTGTTGTTGAGAGCTCGCACAGCTTTCAACCAAATGAAGGGCAAATTTCCATTGTATCTTCATAACTTGGGCAGAAACCTTACTTTATAGCTTTCTGAACTTTCACCAAAACCAGAGTGTCGAAACAGAAGACCCCACCCCTCATGAAGTCAAATCTTGAGATGACCTAATTGAAGTTTCCACATTTCTAAAGGGAAGTGATATTGATAGTTGAATAATTCTTGATTCAGGTCAAATGTACAGTCGTGACTAGTCCCCAGGTGTGGTTCACCAAATTTGTTATCCCTGGGTGAGGCGCGGGGGGGGGGGGGGGGGGGTTCTTTACTCAAACCCTTGGTTGGTCACAACAAGATTAATTTTAAAAAAGGTTCCCTTCCCTTGTTGAAACCTTTTCCAGCCCAATCTTTATGTTTTAAAAGAAACCAAGTTAGCCAGGCTTTCTTGAGTTAGAGTTTATTAGCTACTAAAAGAAAAAGATTCTGGAGTGCATACACACATTCACACAGTTTAGAAATGAGAATCAAGTCCAAAGGTAAGTGAAAACAAATACATAAAATCAGTCTCTGACTTGTCTGTAAAGAGTAGATAGTGAATGCTGTGGCTGTTGTGATTTGTGATTCCTGTGGTGCTGACTTCAGCAGAGGAATAGTCAGTTTTGCGATTCCACTGTTCTGTGGTATGAGAAGCAGCCCTGCTTCCCTATCTATGGTGGGTCTGCCAACTTATCTTGTCACAGCATGCAGAGAAAGAATTACCTGCAAAACCTATGCAAGGATCTGCTCCTGTGTCACATGCTGACACACCCAGCACAAATTGACACTAACCCAAATTTTGAAGCCGGCTTTTATCTTAGCCTTTGCATGTTCCTGGAAGGTGAAAATCCATGAACTGATTGCTCACCAGAATCATCCTTGCTGAGCTGATAATCAGCTCCCATTATCTCCACATGAGATGGCAGTTAGTTTCTGCATGACTGTTGTGCTTTTGATGTATCCGTGTATGGATACAGGGCGAGCTTCAATTGTCTCTCTCAATATTACCCACCAACATTTCAACCAATGATTGAACATTCACCCTCAGCCACCTTTGGCTTGAATGTTCCATTTTTAAAACCACAGATCTTAATTAAAAGTTCAATTCATCCCTAGAGAATTCAGGGTTTTTCCTCCATCATCATCATGACAATGTCAAAGGAAACAATTCAAATTTGAACAAGTCCGAGTACTAAGGGATGTCAGGCAAATGCATTTGTTTGCACTGAGTGTGCTAAGTATGAATTAAAGGACAACCCTCTTTGTGGAACTCAGAAATTTATTCAAGTTGCATTTGATTGGGATTCTGTTTCAGAACCCAAGAGGCTGCGGATACAAGGTAGTTTCAGCTTTTAAGACGGAGATAAATGAGTTTTTGTTCTTAAGTGTATCAAAGGATACAGAATAATGGTGGGAGTCAAGATGCAGATGAGCTTTGATTCAGCTGATGGTGAAGGAACCTCATGGGACTGAATGATCAACTAACTCCTGGTCTAAATGAGAAACTGGTCATGGGTTAAAATTGATCCAAGTCATGCTTTGTGCATTAAAAGGTTTTTGCTTTTGTTATTATTCAAGCGTTGGTACAAATATTTCAATTAAGGATTCTCATAGCTTTAGAAGTTCTAAGCTGCTATTGTGACTGCGGTGTGTATTAGATTAGAAAAATCTTTAAGAACTTCATTAATACAGAGTACTTGGAACTTCGGTGCACCAAGATTTAGTGGGAGGTGGTGGGCTCGTGGTATTGTCACTGGACTAGTAAATCCAGAGATCCAGGATAATGCTGAGGACCCGGGTTCAAATCCCACCATGGCAGATGGTGGGGTTTGAATTTGTGCAACATGGTGGTACAGGGGTTGGCACTGTTGCCTCACACCGCCAGGGACCCGGGTTCAATTCCAGCCTCTGATCACTGTCTGTGTAGAGTTTACACACAACCCAGTGTCTGCGTAGGTTCCCTCCGGGTGCTCCAGTTTTCTCCCACACAAAGATGTGCGGGTTAGGTTGATTGGCCATGCTAAATTGATCCGAATGTCAGGGGGATTAGCAGGGTAAATATGTGGGGTTAAGGGGATAGGGCCTGGATGGGATTGTGATTGGTGCAGACTCAAATGGGCCGAATGACCTCCTTCTGCACTGTAGGGATTCCACAATTCTAAGATTACACTCTTTTGTTCAAAGATGTCTTTCTTTTCCTACAGGCCACTGATGCTTATTTTTGAACACAGAACAACATTTATTCTTTGGTAAAGGACAACATCTCCATCACAAAATCCCATTGGACTCGAGTACAAACTTGCCTCATGAATAAAATTTCTGATTTGTCAAATACTTAGGGATATGCAGTCAACTATCCTCACTGTAATTGAACCAACATAAGTAGTTGTGTATATAATTCATGCTAATGCGACATTGCTCCCAATGCTTGTTACTGTCGGGTATGTAGATTTTTGTGAAACAAGTGTGCAGCAAAATGTTAGATGGAGTATGTATTTCATGACACTCAAGTCTGCCGCTAAGTCATTTGATAAGTTGTGTTTGTTCTCAGCTGTACGTTTTATAATGATGGATACTCCTCTGAGAGGCGATTGGTGGAGCAAAAGTAGTCAGTGAATTCTGTTGAACAGACTTCCACACGACATCCGTGCAATTAGAATGCATGTCGAGGAATATTTTTGTGTACTTGTAATGGGAACGATTATTACTTTTAACAGGGCAGAAGATTATTAGAATAAATTTTAGCCAGGAAATTCCCATTTTCTTCCTTCAGCCTTCTTAGAATCATAGAATCCCGACAGTGTAGAAGGTGGCCATTCAGCCCATCGAGCCTGCACCGACAACAATCCCACCCAGGCCCCATCCCCGTAACCCCACATATTTACCTTGCTGGTCCCCCTGACACTGAGGGGTAATTTAACATGGCCAATCCATCTAACTTGCACATCTTTGGAATGCAGGAGGAAATCCACGCAGCCATAGGGAGAACGTGCAAACTCCACACAGACAATCACCCGAGACCGGAATTGAACCTGGGGCCCTGGTGCTGTGAGGCAGCAGTGCCAACCACTATGCCTCCCTTAGACACACATTTGTACTCTTGGTGGGGGATACCATGTGAAAACCAATGGATCAGATTGAAGCTCTGCAGCCTTGCCAAATTCAGTGATGAATGGCAGTGGACAGTGAAACCATTAACTGGAGGAGGAGGCTCCATAATCGTCACAATGCTTAAGGATGGGGGAGCTGAGCACATTAGTGCAAAAGACAAGGCTGAAGCATTTCGAACCATGTTCAGCAATTAGTGCCGAGTGGATGATCCATCTCTACCTCCTCCTCAGGTCCCAAGCATCAAAAGAGGAGGCGATGGCTTAGTGGTATTATCGCTAGGCAATTAATCCAGAAACTCTGCTAATGTTCTGGGGACCCGGACTCGAATTCCACCACAGCAGATGGTGGAATTTGAATTCAATTTTAAAAATGTGGAATGAAGAATCTACTGATGACCATGAAACCATTGCCGATTGTCGGAAAAATCCATCTGGTTCACTAATGTCCGTTAGGGAAGGAAATCTGCCATCCTTACCTGATCTGGCCTACATGCGAGTCCAGAGCCACAGCAATGTGGTTGACTCTCAACTGCCCTCAGGCAAGTAGGGATGGGCAATAAATGCTGACCAGTCAGCAACACCCATGTCTCATTAGTGAATTTTTAAAAAACACAGATGCCAGTCTTCAGCTAATGTGATACAATCCATGCGATATCAAGCAATGGCTGAAACTACTGAATGCTACAAAAGTAATGGGCCTTAATACCATTCCAGCAATAGTACTGAGGACTTGTACTCAAGAATTAGTTGCGGCCCTACTCTTTTAGTACATCTACAACACTGACTTCTACTTGGCAATGTAGAAAATTGCCCAGGTATATCCATTAAAAAAAACAGGACAAGGGAAATAGAGCAGGGATTTTTAATTAACTGGTGGGGGCAAAGGATCAATGTGGTACTTCAAAGAGTAGAGACAAGGTAAGAGAGGAAGTTATTAATATGGAAAATGATAAACAGAACATGACAGGAAAGGACAGAGCACAAGTCTAAAAGTACAGATAAGGCTAGAGGTCAAAGAAATAAGGAAAAGGACAGCACCCAAGGTTCTATATCTGAATGCACGTAGCATTTAAACTGAAACAGATAATAGTGTAAATAAAGGTTAATAAATCCAATCTGATAACCAATTCAGAGACATGGCTGCAGAATGCCATAGATTTGGACATATATTTTGAAGGGCATGAGCATTCTAGCAAAAATAGGAAGTTAGGAAAAGGTGGAGGTGGAAAAGGTCTGTTCATTGAAGATGACAATAGCAAATGTGAAGTGTGAACCACCATAGTCGCAGATGATCATCGGCTGCTGTCCCCTTTGAGGGAGGAGCACTGACTGGTGGTGATTTAACCCAAGGTTCACCACACCTTAGGTGAGGGGCAAGGTTGAAAAGGCTTCATGGGTACCCTCAGCCAATGTGGGAATTGAACCCATGCTGTTCGCATCGCTCCACATCACAAACCAGCCATCTAGTTGGTTTGGGGCAGCACCGTGGCACAGTGGTTAGCACTACTGCCTCACAGCACCAGGGACCTGGGTTTGATTCCAGCCTTGGGCCACTGTCAGTGTGGAGTTTGCATGTTCTCCCCGTGTCTGCGTGGGTTTCCTCTGGGTGCTTCGGTTTCCTCCCACAGCCCAAAGACGTACGCATTAGGTTGATTGGCCATGCTAAATTGCCCCTTAGTGTCAGGGGGAGAAGCAGAGTAAATATGTGGGGTTGCAGGGATAGGGTGCAGATGGGATTGTTGTCGGTGCAATCTCCATAGACCGAATGGTCTCCTGCACTATAGAAATTCTCTTCCACTGGAGCAAGCTGAGAGGGGTGATTGAAAAGCAGCAGTGCTGGTAAGAGATTAATTGGATTAATTGAATTGTTTATTTATTTAATTAGTCAGCTAGTGTGTGTATTTTTTTGGCCTTTACTTTAACAGCAGTTTTTCAAGTTTAAAGTGAAAACTAGAAGTGGGCAGCAAAGGAGTCTGGGAAGGGTTTTTATTTTAACTTTAAAAGTCAGTTACCTGGGTGGTTCCCCCTCAGTAGTAGTTTTTTTTTCTCTCGGGCCCCTAGCCATATAAATTGGTGCAGAGGAGATACCCGATCCTCTACACTGGTAGAGGATCCCACCCTTCCATCCTCCTCTAACCTAATTATAAGTGTGGGGAAGTTTTTTGTTTTCTTTTTTTCTTGCTGGTAATGGCTTCAGGGATGGCAGTTCAGGCAGTATGCTGCATCTCCTGTGGGATGTATGTGGTGAGGAAATCCAGTAGTGTTTCAGGAGATTTTAGTTGTAAGAAGTGCATTAGATTGCAGCTTCTGGAGGAGCGTGTAAAGGAGCTGGAGGGGGAGGTAGAGGAACTCCGCATAATCCGGGAGGCGGAGGTGGAAGTTGATAGGAGTTATAGAGAAATAGTAACTCCTAGAAATGAGGCTTGGGTCAATGCCAGGAGATGGGGTAAGAAGCAATCGGGAAGACAATCCCCTGGGGCGGTTCCCCTCCATAATAGGTTTTCGGTGCTGGAGGCTACAGTTGAGGAGGAATCAACTGAGCATAGAGAGCAGATCTCTGGGGGTGAGCCGAGTGAGAAAGCTCAGGTGGTTAGGGGCTGTAAAAGACTGGGCCTTGTGATTGGGGACTCCACAATTAAGGGGACAGATAGGAGGGTCGGAACTAAAGGTAGGGACTCAGGGTTGGTGTGTTGCCTACCAGGGGCTGGGGTCCGGGATGTGTCTGACAGGGTATTCAGGACTCTTAGGGGGGAGGGAGATAAACCACAAGTTATTGTACATGTGGGGACACACGACATAGGGAGGATAGGGGAAGGGGATATTAGGCAGGGATTTATGGAGTTGGGGTGGAAACTAAAGGCCAAGACTGACAGAGTGGTTATCTCTGGACTCTTGCCTGTACCACGGGATAGTTTAGAGAGGAATAGGGAGAGGGAAGGTTTGAATTCATGGCTGAGGGGATGGTGCAGGAGGGAGGGGTTCAGGTACTTAAGCAATTGGGGCTCGTACTGGGGAAGGTGTGACCTCTATGAGAAGGATGGTCTACACCTTAATCAGAAGGGGACCAATATCCTGGGGGGTAAATTTGCTAAGGCCATGCAGGGAGGTTTAAACTGATTCGGGGGGGGGGGAGGGATCCTGAGTAGTGGGGCTGAAAGTGAGGGATGCATGGATGGGGACTGCAATGCACGGCATTGCAGAGGTGGGGTGGAGCAGGGTTTGAAATGTGTATACTTCAATGCCAGGAGTATTCGCAATAAAGTGGGTGAACTTGCAGCGTGGATCAGTACCTGGGACTTCGATGTTGTGGCTATTTCAGAGACATGGATAGAGCAGGGGCAGGAATGGATGCTGCAGGTCCCGGGGTTCAAATGTTTTAGTCGAAGTAGGGAAGGAGGTAGAAGAGGGGGAGGGGTAGCATTATTGGTCAGAGATTGTATCACAGTGTCAGAGAGGAGGTTTGATGAGGACTTATCTGTTGAGGTAGTATGGGCGGAGATTAGAAATAGGAGAGGAGAGGTCACCCTGTTGGGAGTCTTTTATAGACCTCCTAAAAGTTCTAGAGAGGTTGAGGAAAGGATTGCGGAGTCAATCCTGCTTAGGAGTGAAAGTAATAGGGCAATTGTTATGGGGGATTTTAACTTGACTAATATTGACTGGAATTGTTATAGCTCTAGCTCGTTAGAGGGGTCAGTTTTTGTTCAAAGCGTGCAGGAAGGTTTTTTGACTCAGTATGTAGACAGGCCAACTAGAGGTGAGGCTATATTGGATCTGGTGCTGGGAAATGAGCCAGACCAGGTGCTAGACTTGGAAGTTGGTGTGCATTTTGGTGATAGTGACCACAATTCGGTTACGTTCACCTTAGTGATGGAAAGGGATAGGCATGAACCTCGGGCCAGTGGTTTTAGCTGGGGGAAGGGTAATTATGAGGCTATTAGGAGAGAATTAGGAAACATAGGTTGGACTAGGAGATTACAGGGACTGGGAACGTCCGACATGTGGAGTTTTTTCAAGGAGCAGCTACTGCGAGTCTGTGATAGGTATGTCCCTGTCAGGCAAGGAGGAATTGGTAGGGCTAGGGAACCGTGGTGCACCAAAAAAGTTTCTTTGTTGGTTAAAAAGAAAAAGGAGGCTTATGTTCAGATGAGACGTGAGCACTCGGGTAGTGCACTAGAAAGCTTTAGATTGGCTAAGAGGGAGTTGAAGAGCGAGCTTAGAAGGGCTAAAAGGGGACATGAGAAGACTTTGGCGGATAGGGTTAAAGTGAATCCTAAGGCGTTCTATAGGTATGTCAAGAACAGAAGGTTGGTTAGGGCAAGTTTAGGGCCAGTTATAGATGGCAGAGGGAAGTTATGTGTGGAACCGGAGGAGATTGGTGAAGCATTGAACCAATATTTCTCTTCGGTGTTCACGCAAGGGGACATGAATATAGCTGAGGAGGACACTGGGTTGCAAGGGAGTAGAATAGACAGTATTACAGTTGATAAGGAGGATGTGCAGGATATTCTGGAGGGTCTGAAAATAGATAAATCCCCTGGTCCGGATGGGATTTATCCAAGGATTCTCTGGGAGGCAAGAGAAGTGATTGCAGAGCCTCTGGCTCTGATCTTCAGGTCGTCGTTGGCCTCTGGTATAGTACCAGAAGATTGGAGGTTAGCGAATGTTGTCCCATTGTTTAAGAAGGGGAACAGAGACTTCCCCGGGAATTATAGGCCGGTGAGTCTCACTTCTGTTGTCGGCAAGATGTTGGAAAAAATTATAAGGGATAGGATTTATAGTTATTTGGAGAGTAATGAATTGATAGGTGATAGTCAGCATGGTTTTGTGGCAGGTAGGTCGTGCCTTACTAACCTTATTGAGTTTTTTGAGAAAGTGACCAAGGAGGTGGATGGGGGCAAGGCAGTGGACGTGGTATATATGGATTTTAGTAAGGCGTTTAATAAGGTTCACCATGGTAGGCTTCTGCAGAAAATGCAGATGTATGGGATTGGGGGTGATCTAGGAAATTGGATCAGGAATTGGCTAGCGGATAGGAAACAGAGGGTGGTGGTTGATAGTAAATATTCATCATGGAGTGCGGTTACAAGTGGTGTACCTCAGGGATCTGTTTTGGGGCCACTGCTGTTTGTAATATTTATTAATGATCTGGATGAGGGTATAGTTGGGTGGATTAGCAAATTTGCTGATGACACCAAAGTCGGTGGTGTGGTAGACAGTGAGGAAGGGTGTCGTAGTTTGCAGGAAGACTTAGACAGGTTGCAAAGTTGGGCCGAGAGGTGGCGGATGGAGTTTAATGCGGAGAAGTGTGAGGTAATTCACTTTGGTAGGAATAACAGATGTGTTGAGTATAGGGCTAACGGGAGGACTTTGAATAGTGTGGAGGAGCAGAGGGATCTAGGTGTATGTGTGCATAGATCCCTGAAAGTTGGGAATCAAGTAGATAAGGTTGTTAAGAAGGCATATGGTGTCTTGGCGTTTATTGGTAGGGGGATTGAATTTAGGAGTCGTAGCGTTATGTTGCAACTGTACACAACTCTGGTGCGGCCGCACTTGGAGTACTGTGTGCAGTTCTGGTCCCCACATTACAGGAAGGATGTGGAGGCTTTGGAGAGGGTGCAGAGGAGGTTTACCAGGATGTTGCCTGGTATGGAGGGGAGATCCTATGAGGAGAGGCTGAGGGATTTGGGATTGTTTTCGCTGGAAAGGCGGCGGCTAAGAGGGGATCTTATTGAAACATATAAGATGATTAGAGGTTTAGATAGGGTGGATAGTGATAGCCTTTTTCCTCTGATGGAGAAATCCAGCACGAGGGGGCATGGCTTTAAATTGAGGGGGGGTAGTTATAGAACCGATGTCAGGGGTAGGTTCTTTACCCAGAGGGTGGTGAGGGATTGGAATGCCCTGCCAGCATCAGTAGTAAATGCGCCTAGTTTGGGGGCGTTTAAGAGATCCGTAGATAGGTTCATGGACGAAAAGAAATTGGTTTAGGTTGGAGGGTCACAGTTTTTTTTTTTAACTGGTCGGTGCAACATCGTGGGCCGAAGGGCCTGTTCTGCGCTGTAATGTTCTATGTTCTATGTTCTTCTATGATTAGCCAACTGAGTTAAAAGTAGTATCAAATCTTAAAGAAAAAGCATACAATTTCACAAAGATGGGTTGCAGTCAAAAGATTGGACAGAATATTAACAGCAAAGAATGACTAAAACATTAATAAAAAGGGAAAAGAGTATGAGAGAAAGATAGCTAGATCCATAAAAACTGATATGAAGAGTTTCTGTAGATATTTAGAAAAGAAATTAGTTAAAAAAGTGAGTGCTGATCCGATAAAAGGTGAGTTTGGAGAGTTAATATTGGAAAATAAGGAAATGGCAGATAAATTGAACAGGTGTTGTGCATTTGTCTTCACTGAAGAAGACACAAGTCACATACCAGAAATGGCTGTAAACCAGGAATTGGGAGGGGAGGGAGGAACTCAGGAAAATTACAGGGAAGTGGTACAGAGCAAATTGTTGGAACCGTGCGTTGACAAGTCCCTGGGTCCCGATCAATTTAAGGATTTAAATGTATAGGTATCAGCTCAGAAAAGGTTTATTAGACTAATACCTGGAATGGGCAGGTTGTCTTATGAGGAATGGTTAGACAGGATAGGCTTGTATCCACTGGAATTTAGAAGGGGAAGTGACAACTTGATTGAATCATGCAAGATCCTGAGAGGTCATGACAAGGTCTGATGTCGAAAGGTTTCCTCTTGAGAGAGAATCTGGAATGACGGGTCACTATTTAAAGTGAAGGTGACACCCATTTTAAGATTGAAGATGAGGGAAAATTATTTCTCCGATGGTGGAGTGTCTTTGGAACTCATAAGGCAGCAAGCGGGAGCAGAGTCTTTGAACATTTTTAAGGCAGAACTAGATAGATTCTTGATATGCAAGGGGGAGAAAGGTTATCGGGGTAAATGATAATGTGGAGTTGAGATTACAATCAAATAGGCTGTGATCTTATTGAATGGTGGAGCAGGCTCAAGGGACCGAGAAGTCTACTGCTACCCCTAATTTGTATGTTTGTAGGACAGGAAAACATCAGCAGATAGGCTGCACACCCCGATACTCAGTAGATCATATCTACAGAACCATAAATTGGTAAAACAAGGAGTGACAACCCCCGAGGTACCGGCTTCACTTAGTTCAGAAGGAATTCTGCACCTGTTCAGGGAAACTGTTGAAACCAAGGAGACTATCCCTTTAAAAACTAGAGACTTTGGGGGCGGGAGTAGGAGTGCAGCATCTTCAGAAGGGCAAGTAGGGATAGCATCGCCCACGTCCATAATAATTCACAAATTAATTCAATTTATTTCTCTTTGATTCCCTTTTCACCTTTTGATATTTTTCTTTTTCAACTGTTCATCTGATTCCCTCAAACATGAGTAAATTGGTTTTAATAGTCACCTGTGGTAATGTGTTTCATATTTTAATAACCCATTGCCTAAATAAACATTTTCTAATTTCCACATTAATATTACATTTGTGGTCTCGTTAACAATTCAGTGTCTCATAAAAATTGCCTTCTTCTATCTCCTTTCATAGGATCGCACAGTGCAGAAGGAGGCCATTCAGCCCATTGAGTCTGCACCAACAACAATCCCAGCCTATCCACGTAACTCCACGTATTTACCCTGCTAATCCCCTGACACAAAGGGACAATTGTGGACACAATGGTCAATCCACCTAACCCGCACATCTTTGGACTGTGGAGGAAATATGAGCACCCAGAGGAAACCCATGCAGACGTGGGGAGAACGCGCAAACTCCACACAGACAGTTACCCGAGGCTGGAATTGAACCTGGGTCCCTGGCGCTGTGAGGCAGCAGTGCTAACCACTGTGCCACCTCACCATTCCTCACTCCTCTCAACTTTCAGGATATTTCTATTAGATTTTCCTTTACTTTCTCTGTCAGAATGAAGACTGCCCGAGCCTTTTCAAGTTCATCATTACAAAGGTCTTCTCCTCCCATGGATTTGGCTTCCTTTTGTATTGAGTCACACTCCAAAATGCGAAAATGTAATATATGGGAGATATATGACTCAACTCTGAAAGCTCAAGAGTCACGTCAGAGATTATTCCCCCCTATGAGCAAACACACTTGAATATTGAAGGAATCTGAGACAGAATACCTTGTGAGCCGAATACCCTTTCAACTTAGAAAAGGAGCATACATAGGTCTTTTCTTAAAAATCATTCAATCATAAAATCCCTACAGTGCAGAAGGAGGCCCATCGAGTCTGCACCGACAACAATCCCATCCAGGCCCTATCCCCATAACCCCAGGTATTTACCCTGTCAAACCCCCTGACACCAAGGGGCAATTTAGCATGGCTAATCCATCTAACCAGCACATCTTTGGACTGTGGGAGGAAACCAGAGCACCCCCCGGAAGAAACCAACAGACAATGTGCAAACTCCACACAGACAGTCACTTGAGGTCGGAATTGAACCTGGGTCCCTGGTGCTGTGAGGTAGTAGTGCTAACCACTGTGTCACCATGCCTCCCCACATCTCGGTCACTATTTGCCACCATAAAAATGTTAAGTGGCACAGTCTCTTCACAATACCAGGGACCCGGTTTCAATTCTGGCCTCGGGTGACTGTGTGGAGTTTGCATGTTCTCCCCGTGTCTACGTTGGTTTCCTCCGGGTGCTCCGGTTTCCGCCCATACTCCAAAGATGTGCGAGTTAGGTGGATTGGCCATGCTCAATTGCCCCGTAGTGTCCCAAGATGTGTAGGTTAGGGGAATTAGCAGGATAAATTTGTGGGATTACAGGCATAGGGTCTGGATCAGATGCTCTGTTAAAGAATCGGTGCAGACTTGATGGGCTGACTGGCCTCCTCCTGCACTGTAGGGATTCTATACAAGGTCAAAACTGATTCCAAACAAGTATTCAAAAAAGCCCCAGCCCGGTCATTGTACAATGACAAATGTTTTGCCTTGTCTTAAAATCTTTTAATTGTTTTCCCAAAGATCCTATTTGGTCTAGCTAACGCTTCACGGCATTTAATATGTACCTTTTGAGTCTCATGCAGTAGAACTCCCCCATCGTCTTTTTTCAACTTCTTCAATGCATTTCCCCCCAGGGCGAATAAATTTTGAGCATTTGCCCTTCAAACATCCATAACGCAGCACTAATCCAAAGTAAACATCAGTTTTCATTCATGAACCCAATCTCCCAGCACATTAATATCTGCCTGAAGCAGTTAAGCATAGTCTACAGCCTTAATGTGTGCACATTGCAAATTTTCAGATCATGTTCCCAACACCCACATCGAGGTCATTAATAAATCTACCAAGAAAATTTTCCCAGCACCAGTTTTTTTGGGCATCACTGGCGATCCAAACAGATCCAATTCATCCACAACCAGGGAGCAATTCTCCCAAAAAACTTTGAAATGCCGAATTTGCGTGAAAACTGAAGTAATCTCCTACACTCTTGTGCACTGCAGAGTGGCTCAGCGTAAATCCTGTTAAAATTCAGTGGGTGGGGCCTATTCCCGCTGGAGAGGCCGGCAGGATAGCGCTGAGTGGGCCACTGCGCATGCACCAATCTATCAGTCCGAGATGGCCACATGCGCATTGGCCCTGCACTGCTGGCCTCCTGATCGCTGCGCCCCCCCCCCCCCCACCCCCGCCCCCGCCCCCGCAAACATGCCCAGGCCTAGCCTCGACCACAGCCCCAGCCAGTCATGACCCCCAACCCCTGCAATGCCGATCCCACCTCCACGCCGATGGCCAGCCACGATCGTTGACCGCCTTCCCTCCCCCACCGATCCTGACTGCGGAGTGGCAGTGGGACCCCCTCCACCCCCATTGATCACCCTCGCAGAGACCCTGCCCCATCAAGCCTCACCCCCTTGGTACTGCGCCATGACCAATGGGCAGTGTCAGGGTGCCCCCTGGGCATTGACATTTTGCCCTTTGGGCAAGGCCAGGGGGCCAGGTTGGCACTGCCAGAGTGCCAATGCCCAGAGGACACCTCCCCCGGCAGCCCGACTCTCTGGGCGAGGGGGGCTCAACTGCCCCCCTTCACTCCAATTTTCTGGGGTGGGTGGGGGGGTGGGAGGGAAAAGAGAGGCTAGCGGGCCCAGAGATATCAGTCCTGGGCCCACTAATGCCATTTAAATGATATTTAAATTACCCACTGGATACTTTACGCAGCTCCATGCTGATTTCCGGCACGGAGCCGATCATGCCGGAAATCTGGCACTGCGAGGCGTGCTCAGGGCCGGATGCCCAGCATGAATTGCGCAAATCGGCCGGTGCTCAAATCTCCCGGCCTGCTGCACTTTTAAAAAAAACAATCAGCGCAGCGGGATGGGAGACTCGTGGCCCTGTCTGTCCAGGCTCTTCCAGCCTGATCTGAACCCAGTTAAATGCGTTACCAAAAATATTGTAACCAATTGATAGAATATTTCACCTGTTAAAATCACAAGGAAGGGTACAATGAGTGATGAATTCAGAGCCAAGCCATGAGGAGTCTTTCTTGCAGAGTGCCTGGAGTCACGGCGGTGCACACGTCAGGTTGGGAATTTCCTGGAGTGCCCATTCCAGGTGACCACCACACTGCTACAAAGATTTCAGGAGAACATTAAGCTACTGGGACGGCACGGTTGCACAGTGGTTAGCACTGCTGCTTCACAGTGCCAGGGACCCGGGTTCGATTCCCGGCTCAGATCACTGTCTGTGTGGAGTTTGTACGTTCTCCCCGTATCTGCGTGGGTTTCCTCCAGGTGCTCCGGCTTCCTCTCACATTCTGAAAGACATGCTGGTTTGGTGCATTGACCCGAACAGGCGAATAGGGGATTTTCACAGTAACTTCATTGCAGTGTTAATGTAAGCCTTATGTGACGAATAAATAAACTTTAACTTTAAGATGGCCATTCAACAAAGTGTCTTCCAGGAATGTGGTAAACTTAAACCTGCTTTACTGTCCTGAATACCAGTGCAGGGTGACAACACATTGGTGGGAGTCTGCCCATGAGCTCATTGATGGTACTGAGAGGCAATACACAGCACAGTGTGTAAATGCAGTGCTCACAGGGGATTTGATGGTCACTGGTATAACCAGGGGTTTTCTGCAAGAATTCGTACCAAACCAGTGTATGGTACGTTGCCGCCCTGATTCCAGAATAAAGGACATAGAGAGGGTGCAGAACATTTTATGGAAATCATATTCCATATGGAATCAGTAACAGATGAAAGAAAATTGTTGATGTCCTGCAGTCAAGAGTTTCAGGAGCTAGTGAGAATGTTACAAATCAGGAAAGCAGGACCACAAAGGTAGCAATCTCTGGTTCACTTGCAGTGCCATATGGTCATGATTATTGGTTTCCTTGGGACCAGGTCTGGGACACAGCAGACCTGATCAAGGAGATAAGCTGCACCTCAGAGAAGATGGCATGTCCTTGTGGGTGGGTTCAAACCACTTTGGCAGGGGCATTGGGTACCAGGATGCAACATTAAAGAGGAGAAACAAGGCATAGAGGACTGGCAGAAGCTTATAGAAACAGGATTCAAAAGTCCAGAAGCAAATCTGCATTGGATTGGATATGAATGCACAAGGCATGGTTAGTTAGTTTGCAGATGATAGTAAATTTAGAGGAATAGTTTTTAGCGAAGAAAGTTGTCAATAATTACAGGGGGATCTTGATCAGTTAGGGAAGTGGGCCGAGGATTAGCAAATGGATTTCAATACAGATAAGTGAGAGGTGTTCCATTTTGGAAAGTCAAACAAGGGTAGGACTTGTACAGTGAATGGTAGGGCCCTGGGGAGTGTTGAGGAACAGAGGGACCTAAGAGTACAAGTACATAGTTCATTGAAAGCAACATCACAGATAGATAGTGGTGAAGACGACCTTTAGCACACTGGCCTTCAACAGTCAGGGCATTGAATATAGGAATTGGGACATTATGTTACAGTTGTACAAGTCATTGGTGAGGCCACACTTGGAATATTGCGTACAGTTTGTCACCCTTGTGGATGGAGAAAGAACGGCTGCAACAATAATGGCAATAGTAGCTTTAAAATGGCTATCCTGGCTGAGAGTTAAGCATGCTGGGATTTTTGGTCAACTTGCAGATTAAAACCAGATGCAGGTCGTAAAGAAGCTCTGGTCTGGGAGCTGTGATCTGAAGCTTTCTGTGTTGGTCAGATCAGGGGAGTTGTTTACACTGACCCAGACATTGCATCTCCGATCTTTATGTATGGAGTATACAGTTTGAACTAAGTGTAATGGTGTCGTTGGGAAGTAATTTCATTGGATGTTCAAACCATGTGATCAATTTCTGGTTACACAGTTGGCTGGACAACAGAATCTTCTAGAAGCGAGTGGAGAATTGTGGATAAAGAGACATGTGTGCTTTTGTTTGGCAGCAATAACTCGAACAGACCAACCATCGCAAGAAGAAGTGTACCCTGAAGGATACTTTAGAGAACAAGATAGATTCTACATCAAGGATATTTTTTGGCAAGGGTTTCCTAAACGCAGTAGTATTTATTTTCAGTTAAATAGTTAAAGTTGACATTTAGTTAAAGTTGATATTCAGTTAAAGTTCAGTAAAGAGTTAATGAGTTGCAAATGTTTATGTTTGAGTTGGTACTAGAAGTGTTAAATAAAGAAATAATTGAATTACTGTCCTTGTTCATCCAGAATGGTTGGAAAGTGTTTAACTTAAAGCTGTATAACACCCTGTTATGGGAAAGACACTGATAAATCTTCTTTGCACTCTTTCCAGTTTATGAGCATGCTGCGAAGATTAGTGGGCCTGATTTATAGGGAACGTTTGACCAGGCTAGTGCTTTATTCCTTGGAATGTAGGAGAATGAGGGGTGACCTTAAGGGGTATAAAATCATGAGGGGCATAGATAGGATGAACGCACACAGCCTTTTTCCCCAGGGTAGAGAAATTGAAAACTAGAGGTTTAAGGCAAGAGGGGAACGATTTAAAAAGGGACCTCAGGGGAAACTTCTTCACACAGAGGGTGGTGCATGTATGGAATGAGCTGCCAGAGAAAGTGGTTGAGGCAGGTTCAATAGCAACATTAAAAAGTATTTAGATAAGTACATGGATGGGAAAGGATTAGAGGAATATGGGCCAAATGCAGGCAATTGGGGCTATCTGGGAGGACACTATGGTTGGCATGGACCGGTTGGGCCAAAGGGCCTGCTTCTGTGCTTTATTGCTCAATGACTCTCGGAATCTATAAAGAGATGAGACCTGGGACAAATGTGGATCAGTCTAAAATGGGTTTGGAGCATATGTATGGAAAAGCATTTAAGCCTGGTTAATAAAGAGATGATGATCTGCAGGCACAACTTGGGGCAAATACAAAGGTTTGGCAGAAAGAATCAGGGGATCGGGACTTAACATTTTTTGGCGACAGGGTGTGCAGGAATGATAGAGAAGGAAAACAAAGTAGAGATCAAAGAAACTATTAACCTGTCAAGGGTAGAACTTTATCTCTTACAAAGGGGCTCTACAGAATTTAAAAAACATGTCTGTGTGGCTTTCTTCATTGAACAAAGCCACATAGGTTGTGTAGACAACTGCCATGTATGCTGCCACCCTCCCCCCAGGGAATAAGAACTGGGAGCAGGAGTAGACCATCCTTCTGGCCTCTCGAGCCTGCTCTGCCATTCAAGATCATGGCTGATCTTTTTGTGGACTCAGTTCCACTTACCCACCCAATCACCATAATCCTGGATTCCTTTACCATTCAAACATTTATCTA
Organism: Mustelus asterias; assembly: GCF_964213995.1. Taxonomy (NCBI): domain Eukaryota; kingdom Metazoa; phylum Chordata; class Chondrichthyes; order Carcharhiniformes; family Triakidae; genus Mustelus; species Mustelus asterias. Next base: position 37,144,723 of record NC_135813.1, read on the forward strand.
TCCTTGCCTTAAGAACATTCAATGAGGTAGCCTCAACTGCTTCACTGGGCAGGGAATTCCACAGGTTCACAAACCTTTGTGTGAAGAAGTTCCTCCTCAACTCAGTCCTAAATCTGCACCCCTTATTTTGAGGCTATACCCCCTAGTTCTAGTTTTACCTGCCAGTGGAAACAACCTCCCTGCTTCTATCTTATCTATTCCCTTCATAATCAATGTAATCTGCACTGTGAAGGTGGCACAACACAGTAAGAGTTTTAACAACACCAGGTTAAAGTCCAACAGGTTTATTTGGTAGCAAATACCATTAGCTTTCGGAGCGCTGCTCCTTCGTCAGATGGAGTGGAAATCTGCTCTCAAACAGGGCATAGAGACACAAAATCAAGTTACAGAATACTGAATACAGAATAGGTGGCACAATGCCATTTATTCCCCTGAAACTTTCTGCAGTCGGTCTCCAGTTGAATGTGATACAGGAGTAAATATTTAAGCCAGTTACAAAAAACTCCAAGAACTCGAGTTGTGATAATGAGGGACTCTAATTATACACACAGATTTAGAGTGTGCCCGCAGGAAAGAAGGGGAGAAATTCCTGAAAAAGAAGTGTACAGAGAACATCCTTGAGCAGAGTATTCTCAGCACAGTGAGGAAAGAAACAGCATTGGATTTAATTCTCAAGAATGAAACAGAGCAAGTGGACCAAGTTTAATAGGAGGGCATTTGGCAACAATGATCATAATATCATTATGTTTAGAATAGTAATGGCAAAAAGCAAATGTACAGTCAAGAATTAAAATTCTTAACTGGAAGAGGGCTCACTTCTGTGAGTTGAAGAGGGATCTGGCCAAGGTGGAGTGGAATCGAACAATGGCAGGCAAAGCAGTAACTGAGCAATGCGAAGCTTTCAAAAGGGCAAATGGTGTGGGTGTAGAGTGAACACATTCCGATGTGAGGGAAAGGTAGCACATTCCAAGTTGGAACTCCCTGGACGACCGAAGATATAGGGTGGAATTTTTCCATTATTCTGCAGAGTGTCACAGTGGGCGAGAAAAGCAGCATTGAAGCCACTGGCCCCAATGGCAGCTTTAGTAAACTTTATTTATTAAAGATTGGGGCGCCATTTCCGCAATGGCAATTTACGCCAATGTAAAAGCGATTTGGGCCTCATGGTATTTTGCACTCCCATCACCATACACGCCTGACAAGGAAGGGAAGCGCAAAATCCCAACCACAGATGTTAAAATAAGGCAGAAAAACGCTTATAACAATTTTAAGATTAATAATGCAGCAACTAAACTCTAAACTGCACATAAAAAGTACAGAGTAGGTCCAATTAAGGGAAGATGATGGACAAAGACAGTGGAAGAAATATATTAGCATAAAAGGGAAGATCTTTTATAAAGACAAGAAACAAAAGGGGATGGCTGATTCAGAACCAAACAGGATATATTTGTGTGGAAGCAAAGGCACTGCCTGAGGTATTAATAAGTTATTTTCATCTATTTTCTCTGAAGAATAGGGAGTTACCAATGGAGCAGTAAAGGAGGGATAGCAGCAATATTGGATGAATTAAAGATGAGGAAGATGTCCTTAAAAAGTCAGCAGTCCTCATAGTAGTACGGTCATCCAATCTGGCTGAGATACACCCAAGGTTACTGAGGGAAGTAAGAGGCGCTCTAACTTTAATCTACCAATCCTCTTTGGATATAATCAAAGATTGTAAATATTACACTCGTAAACACACATGCTGAAAAACAGAGGGATAAATTCAGTAAACACAGGCCAATCATCCAGTGATTTCAACTTTGAGATACTATGATTGGGACAAAATTAATTGTACTTCCAAAAGTAGTGACAAAGATATTAAAGTCAGCACAGATGTGTTACAGGCAACCCATGTTTGACTAACCTGTTCAAGTTTTATGACTGCATATATTTATCAGCCTTTTTAACTTATCCTTCAGAGTAATAGAATCCCTACAGTGCAGAAGGAGGCCATTCAATCCACCAAGCCTGCGCCAACAACAATCCCACCCTATCCCCATAACCCCACTCATTTACCCTGCTTGTCCCTCTGACACTAAGGGTCAATTTAGCTTGGCCAATCCACCGAACCCGCACATCTTTGGGTTTGGACTGTGGGAGGAAAACGGAGCACTCGCAGGAAACCCACCTAAGCACTGTGCAAACTCCACACAGACAGTGACCTGAGGCCGGAATTGAACCTGGATCCCTGGCACTGAGGCAGCAGTGCTATCCACTGTACCATCCCTACAGTAAATACATGCCCAGGTCTCTCTTTCTCCTGCAACCCATTTAAAACTGTATGATGTAGTTAATTCAGCCTCACCCAATGCTTCTTGTCAAAATATATCACTTCACTCTGTTAAATATCATCCATTTGTCTATTTTAATTACTGGCCTCCCTATATCTGAAATGACACTGCCCTTATTTTCAAGTTTTGCAACATTTGCACTCTATTGTTAATCTATATGTAGAATTGTAAAATATTTTTCACAAAGACTTGTTCATAATAGACTTATTAACAAAACTGAAGAAAATAGGATTAAAGGAGCACGGGTGCAAAATTAGCTAAGGAATGGAAAGTGAAGAATAGCAATGAGTAGTTGTTTTTCCAATTGGAGTGAAGCACAGTGCTATTACGGAGTCATAATCATAGAATCCCTACAGTGCAGAAGGAGACTATTTGGCCCATCAAGATTGTACCCACTCTTACCCAGGCCCTATCCCCTTAATTTTAATCCCCATAACCACACATATTTTACCCTGCTAATCTCCCTAACCTACATATATCTTGGGACACTAAGGGGCAATTTTAGCATGGCCAATCCACCTAATCAGCCCATCTTTGGGCTGCGGGAGGAAACTAGAGCACCTGGAGGAAACTCGCACACACACAGGGAGAACGTGCAGACTCCACACAGTGATGGGGTAGCACGGTGGCACAGTAGTTAGCACTACTGCCTCACGGTGCCAGGGACCCGGGTTCAATTCTGGCCTCGGGTCACTGCCTGTGTGGAATTTGCACCTTCGCCCTGTGTCTGCGTTGGTTTCCTCCGAGTGCTCCGGTTTCCTCCCACACTCCAAAGCGGGTTAGGTTGATTGGCCATACTAGATTGCCCTTAGTGTCAGGGGGATAACAGAGTAAAATATGTGGGATCGCGGCGATAGGGCCTGGGTGGGATTGTTGTCAGTGTAGGCTCAATGGGCCGAATGGCTTCCTTCTGCACTATGGGATTCTATGTGACCCAATGACATTTGGATACTGCTCTTTTCAAATGGATATCAACCTGGATTTCACCATTTTACAGCTTGCAAGTGATACACGACTTGGAATAAAATGTTTTTTTTTACACATAGTCCAGGATCTGTTGCTTATGCTAAACATTCCCATTTTTATAAGTGGGGTGCGTGCGAGACCAATCTGAGCCCAGTGCAGAGTTTCACCTGTGAGACTATTTTACCACCCACAATCAGCCTCTCTCAAAGCACATGTGATCAAATAACAGCTGGATATTTATTAATAAGGCAGCAGTGCCAAGATACCTTAAACTCTCCATCTCGGGAGCACTCTAATTTGCCTCAGTCCTCTTTATTGGATTTGATTACTTAATTTGCATTGATATCCTGCAGGGGAGAAGACTAGTTAACATGTCAACACAAGAGTTTAGTAGCTAAAAAGAATGAAAGAGGAAAATAAATTGAATTTGCATTGCACTTCCACAAGCTCAGGATGTGTTTAAGCGTGGCACACTATATTAAACACAAGGGTAGTCACTGTTTCAACGTAGAAAACACAGCAGCTAATTTGTGCTGAGCAAGCTGCAAGCAGCAGCAATGTGATAATGATCTGTATTTTTTTTGTGATTTTGATTGAGGGAGAATGACCAAAACAATAGGGATTGCAGAAGTACTGGGTTGCAATAACTGTCAGCCAGGCAGCATGTCTTAATGACTGCCGCACGGTGACTCTGATATCCATCATCATGGAGTACTTCAAAAAGGTTAGTAATGGCACAAACGGATTCTGGTCTCCCAGATTGCCTGGATCCACTACGGTTCGCCTATCACCGCAACAGGTCCACAGCAGACACCATTTCCCTAGCCCTACGCTCAACCCTGAAGCACCTAGATAACAAAGACACCTATATCAGACTCCTATTTTTTGACTACAGCTCAGCATTCAACACTATTATCCCAAAAAAACTCATCGCCAAACTCCAGGGCCTAAGGCTCAGCTCATCCCTCTGTGAGCTGGATCTTAGACTTTCTAACCCACAGGCTGCAATCAGTAAGGATAGGCAATAACACCTCCTCCACTATTATCCTCAACACCGATTCCCCACAAGGCTGTGCCCTTTACTATAGTCCTTATGACTGTGGCACCAAAATTTGCTCCATTTCCATGTCTGCTGATGACACCACTGTTGTGGATCGGATCTCAAACAATGATGAGACGGAGTACAGAAGATAGATAATCTGGTGAAACAGTGAGACAATAATCTCTCTGTCAGTAAAACGAAGATGATCATCATCAACTTCAGGAAGCTTAGTGGAGGACATGCCCCAGTCTACATCAACGGGATAAAGTGGAAATGATCAAGAGCTTCAGATTTCTAGGTGCCCAGATCACCAACAACCTGCCTTTGTCCCTCCATGCTGACGCTATAGTTAAGAAAGCCCACCAACGCCTCTACTTTCTCAGGAAGCTAAGGAAATTCAGCACGCACACTGATTTTTACAGCCGCAGCATAGAAAACATCCTTTCCGGATGTATCACAGCTTGTTATGGCTTCTGCTCTGACCAAGACCGCAAGAAACTACAAAGGGTTGTGTCAAAGTCTAGTCCATCAAGCAAACCAGCCTCCCATCCATTGACTATCTACACTTGCCGTTGCCTCGGCAAAGCAGCCAGCATAATCAAGGACCCCTGGCATACTCTCTTCCACCTTCTTCCACCAGGAATAAGATACAAAAGTCTGAGGTCACGTACCAACCGACTCAAGAACAGCTTCTTCCCGGCTGCCATCAGACTTTTGAATACACCTACCGTATATTAAGTTCATTTTTCTCTACACCCTAGCTGTGACTGTAACACTACATTCTGCACCCTCTCCTTCTCCCCTATGTACTCTATGAATGGTATGCTTTGTCTGTATAGCGCACAAGAAACAATACTTTTTGCTGTATCCCTATACATGTGACAATAATAAATTAAATCAAATCAGGGACCAACAACAATAAAGGTTCATTGAGACACTGAGCAGCTCTGACATGTTGTAAGTCTGCCCATGCACTGGGGAGAACTCGCACGCTCCCTGCACGTGACTGCTTTTGTACCCACGCCAACCCAGCGTCCATGTGACTACCCGGTCTTAAGCGGCTAGCTCTTCTAATTTACAATATAATGTCATGGAATAAGAGGGGCCCCTCAGCTTAACATCTCATTCAAAAGATGGCACTTCTGACAGTGCAGTCCTCCTTCTGTGTTGCACTGGAGCATTGGCCGAGTATTTCACGCTCAAACTTGCGACAGCGTTTGAAATTGACTGATAAGCGATGAAGCCTCTGGCTTGGAGTGCGACAGGAGGAGGATGGAGAAAGGGAAAGAAAAACTAAAGTAGACAGCTATGTTTCACTTCAGTGTTGGCTAGCGGAAGAGTAGACATCAATTAGGGACAGCTTGGCATCTTCTGGTCCAATCACCTGCCAACATACGAACAGACCATTTGTCCATCAGGTTTGTACCAGTAATTTTCGCCATAAACCAGACAACGTAACCCCACTCACTCTCCTCATTCAAGATGTCATTTTGCATTCCTGGTTTCTATCAAAGCTACAAAAAGACACAAAATTTGGCTGATGGACTGCCAGTGATAAAGAATTATGCCAACATAAGTCACTCGACAGGAGTCGAGTAAAATATTGGACCAATTCCCCTCTGAGTCACTCACCATCCTTACTTGGAAATATATTGCTGTTCCTTCACTGTCACTGTGCCTGGAATTGCCCCCCGAACCACAGTGTGGACAAACCTGCACCAGAGGGACTCCAGCAGTTCAAGAAGGTTGCTCACCACCACTATTTCTTTTAATTCATTCATGGGCCATGGACATCGCTGGCTGGCAAGCATTTATTTGCCCATCCTTAGTTGCTCTTGAGAAGGTGGTGATGAGCTCCCTTCTTGAAACGCTGCAGTCCATGTGCTGTGGGTTGATCCACAATGCTGTTAGGGAGAGAATTCCAAGATTTGGACCCATTGACTGCGAAGGAACAGCGATATATTTCCAAGTCAGGATGGTGAGTGGCTTGGAGGGGAACTTGCAGGTAACATTCCCATGTATCTGCTGCCATTGTCCTTAGAGATGGAAGTGGTTGAGGGTTTGGTGAGTGCCAAGGATCTTTGCTGAATTGCTGCAAATCAACAACAATTAGGGATGGGCAATAAATGCTGGCCTAACCAGCGACTCTTTCATCCATAAATGAATATGTAAAAGGCTGAGAGACAGAAATCAGTACTCGTATGCATTTAAGAAATAGGCACAGAAGTAGGCCATTCAGCCCCTTGAACCTATCCAATAAGATCATGGCTGAGCCACATCGAGTCGCCCTCGATATATTACAGCACCCTAGTTCATTTCTGCCCTGGGAAAAAGCTTCCAACTATCTATAGCTCTCAATTTTATAAACTTCTATCAGGTCACCCCTCAGTCTCCATCTTTCCAGGGAGAACAATCCCAGTTTATTCAACCTCTCCTCATAGCTAATACCCTCCATACCAGGCAACATCCTGGTAAACCTTTTCTGTAGTCTCTCCAAAGCCTCCACATCCTTCTGGTAATGTGGTGACCAGAATTGGATGCAGTATTCCAAATGTTGCCTAACCAACATTTTATACAATTGCAACATAATTTGCCAACTTTTACACTCAATGCTCTGTCTGATGAAGGCAAGCATGCCACATACTTTCTTCACCACCTTTTCCATCTGTGCTGCCACTTTTAAGGATCTGTGGACCTGTACTCCCAGATCTCTTGCGTGTTTATGCTCCTGATGGTTCTGCCATTTGTTTTATAGCTCCCACCCGAATTGGATCACCAAAATGCACCACCTCATATTTGTCTGGATTAAATTCCATCTGCCATTTCTCCGCCCAATTTTCCAGCCTATATCCTGCTGTATTCTCTGATAATCTTCATCACTATCCGCAACTCCAGCAATCTTAGTATCATTTGCAAACTTGCTAATTAGACCAGCTATGTTTTCTTCCACGTCATTTATATATATTGCAAACAGCAGAGGTCCCAGCACTGATCCCAGCGGAACACCACTATTTACAGACCCCGATTCAGAAAAACACCCTTCCACCGCTATCCTCTGTCTTCTACAGCCAAGTAAGAAGTCTAACAACACCAGGTTAAAGGTCTACAGCCAAGCCAGTTCTGAAACCATCTTGCTAGTTCACCACTGATCCCGTGAGATTTAATCTTTTGCACCAACCTGCCATGAGACCTTGTCAAATGCTTTACCAAAGTCCAAGTAGACAACATCCACAGCCCTTCCCTTGTCAATCATTTTTGTCACCTCCTCAAAAAACTCAATTAAATTAGTGAGACATGATCTCCTTGTACAAAATCATGCTGTCGCTAACAAGACTTTGCTGCATCGAAAAGAATTCCTACAGTGCAGAATTGGCCATTTTGCCTATCGTGTCTGCACTGACTCTCTAACAGAGTATTTAAGCAAGGCCCTCCACATCCCCTAGCACCCCCGTCCTGCAATCCCATGCATTTCCCATGGCTACTGTATCTAACCTACGCATCTTGGGACACTAAGGGGCAAATTAGCATGGCCAATCCACTAACCTGCACACCTTTGGACATGGGAGGAAACCGGAGCACCCAGAGGAAACCCATGCAGGCATGAGAACGTGCAAACTCCACACAGTGACCGGAAGCTGGAATTGAACCTGGGTCCCTGGAGCGGTGAGGCAGCAGTGCTAATCACTATGCCATTGTGCCACCCTTAACGGGTGATAATTTGGGGAAGAAACTAAGCCATACCTTACAAAACCAATACATTGGCGCACAGGAGAAAGAAAATAGTACCATTCACAGTGCAAACCTGTTTCACCCTGACATTGACAAAATATGGCGATGTGCACGCAGCTTTAGGCCTTCAGCAACTGCAATTCAATTTGGCTACGGGAATACAATTGCAACACTTTATAGGTTAACCCAGTAGCGAGTCAAACTATATTATAAATTCAAAGCATACATACTCAGGCAGCATTTGCTCTATTACCAGCATATTACATTTTTCCAAATGAAGTGAGACATCCCTTTGAGCAAATCTCACCTATTATGCCAGGATCCTGTGCTGTTGATAAGGTGCCTCGGTGCTAATTCACCTTTGGTCTTAATTATTCATCTTTTTCTTCTACAAGAGTATGACTAAATGGAGTTATTCACTCAGTCCCATAGCCTTAATTCCCTAGAGACACATTTCTGGCTAGCTAGTTCATTTTGCTTGTCCAGTACATCATAACCATTGTTCTTCTTGCAACCAAAGGCAAGGTGAGAAGAATTTGTTTTAAAAAAAACAGCCTACTGTTAATCTAACACTCTTACTCACATCTCTCTTACTCTCTTCTTTGCTCTGTCGCCTCAGAATTCTTCCTTCTCATTACTCACCTCATGTCACAACCACCAAACAATCCACTCTGCACTGCAGATACTTACACATTCTGTACCTCCCAATTATTCCTCTCATTCAACTGTAATCTCTTACAGACCATTCACACTATTTTATCTCATCAACTCAGCAAGTTGCAAAGACTTCTATTCACTTGTTTCTTGCACCATGTGGTGGCACGGTGGTTAGCACTGCCGCCTTACAATGCCAGGGATCCAGTTTGATTCCCGGCTTGGGTCACTCTGTGCAAAGTCCGCATGCTCTCCCCGTGTCTGTGTGGGTTCCCTGCGGGTGCCCTGGTTTCCTCCCACAGTCCAAAAGATGTGCTGGTTAGATGCATTGGCCATGCTAAATTCTCCCTCAGTGTAACCGAACAGGCGCCAGAGTGTGGCGACTAAGGGATTTTCACAGTAACTTCATTGTAGTGTTAATGTCAGCCTACTTGTGACACTAATAAATAAACTTTAAACACATTTTGACACATGATACCACGAGGAAGAAGAGAACAGAAGGTGGACCACTTCTCCCTTCTGCTGATCGAATGCAGCTACACTGGAATTAGTGAATGGAACACATGTCAGGAGCATCGGGGATATTGTCCACAGAATGTTTGATCACTTTGCTCTATTTTTTCTTTTCATTGAGCTAATTCCCTCATGCACTCTGCAGGATAAAGCTATTTTCAGCCATGGCCTCGTGACATTATTGCTAGACTATTAGTCCAGAAACTCAGCTAATGTTCTGGGGATCTGGGTTTGAATCCCGTCGTGGCAGATGGTGGAATTTGAATTCAATAAAAACAATATCTGGAATTAAGAATCAACTGACGACCATGAAATCATTGTCAATTGTCAGAAAAATTCACCTGGGTCACTAATACCCTTTAGGGAAGGAAATCTGCCGTCCTTACCTGGATGGCCTACATGTGATTCCAAAGCCACGGCAAAGTGGTTGACTCTCAACTGTCCTCTGAATGGCTTACTAGGCCATTTCATCGCTCAAGCAGGAAGCTCACCGCCAACTTCTCAAGGGCAACTAGGGATGGGCAATAAATGTTGGCCAGCCAGCAATGCCCATATCCCATGAATGAATTAAAAAAAGTTACCACAACTATGGCACTGCCAAACCCTTTCATAATGTCCAGCACAAATAGTAACCCAGCTGCAGTGGGTAAGAGCAGCCCTCTAGGGACCGTCACTCAATCTTACCTTTGCAAACACCTGCCTCGAAATTGCACCATGTGTTTTTTTTTTAAAGAGGGCTGTGAAGGAGGCTAATCACCAAGCACGCGTGCACAGAGGAAATAGCATGGCCCAGGAACCTGCTCTGCCACAGACAGATCAGGTGTTGACTTCAATTGGCCAGCCTACTGACAGCTCTGCCCCACTGAACCTCTCAATGAACTGGACAATGAGGGAAACTCAATGCTGGACATTCTGAAGGAACCCACCTCCAACCTGTGAGGCGGCACTGGGCTTAGAAGCAATGCAACCACCCGTGGAGTACGTGAATGCACAGTAGGATCCTCACTTATGGAGCCTTCAGATACAACGCTGATGGGAGCTCAGGCTGCTGCCTTTGAGACTCTGGGTTTAAAATCTTCATCAATTTGCAAAGCATAAATGAAAGCTTCCAAACCAACACATCACATCTGCACTCTGTTGTCAAGTGGATAGGAAGGAACTTTTTCCATTAGTGGAGGGGTCAATAATCAGTGGGCATAGATTTAACATAAAGAGGTCGAAGTCGAAGAGGGAATTTGAGGAGAAACCTTTTCATACAGAGGGTGGTGCGAGGCTGGAACTCACCGGTGGAAGGGTAGTCGAGTCAGAAACTCTTGCAACATTAACATTGTTGTCAGTGCAGGCTCAATGGGCTAAATAGGCTCCTTCTGCATCATAGGGATTCCATTCTATTCTTTAGTATTCAGATATTTACTTGCAGTCCTGTAATCTCCAGGGCTATAGGCCTCCTGCTGGAAAATGGGATGAGTGTTGTCAAATCTTTCACAGTGATTAGCTCTGCTGTCTCACAGCTCCAGGTTCGATTCCCAACCTGGGTCACTGCCTGTGAGGAGTCTGCACATTCTCCCTGTGTCTGCGTGGGTTTCCTCCCATAGTCTGAATGGCGTGCTGGTTAGGTGCATTGGTCATGCTAAATTCTTCCTCAGTGTACCCGAACAGGTGCTGGAGTGTGGCAACTCAGGGATTTTCACAGTAAACTAGTGTTGCTGACCAGCATGGATATGATAGGCCAAATGGCCTCTTCAATGCTGTAAACATTTATGAATGGAGTGGGTGAGCGCTGACCTACTCGAGTGCTGGAAATTGGTGTTTTTTTGCCCACTTCTGTCATCATTTTGTACAATGGATTTGATCTTTCACCCAGGGAGTACTTAACAGATGAAACAAACACTCTTTATTCATTACAACCAGGGGAACATATACCACAAAAGATTTTTGTTATTGGAAATTCTTATTTTAAAAAAATCTTTCTCCTTAAATTTGAAAATTGAAGGGAAAGGTCACATTGATTTTTTAGGTGCTCAGAAATAAGTACAAAAATGATGTGTGACTGAATTCAAAACACAAATAGGGAAGTTCCGGAAGGAACAATGGTCAGTATGGTGGCTGTGCTTCCAGTGATTTTAGCATGGAACAATTGATCGCAAATTCACATACCAGGCATTCCAGGTGAAGGCGAAGTATTTGCTTAGGAGATAAAAAAATAGCCTAAAATAATCAACAGAAGGTCACTCTTGGCCAATGGACATGCATTACTTTACATAGGGCATAAGTTTAAGGCAAGAGGGGAGAGATAGAAAAGGGTCCAAAGGGGCCATTTTTTCCACTCAGGGTGGTGAGTATCTGGAACAAGCTGCCAGAGGTAGAAGTAGAGGCGGGTGCAATTTTGTCTTTTAAAAAACATTTAGACAATTACATGGGTAAGATGGGTACAGAGGGATATGGGCCAAATGCAGGCAATTGGGACTAGCTTATTGGTTAAAAACTGGGCGACGTGGACAAATTGGGCTGAAGGGCCTGTTTCCATGCTGTAAACCTCTATAACTCAAGGTTGCAAAATAAGGTGAAGAAAGGTGTAGGAGGGCTTTGTTGTTACTGGCTATTATTAATTAAAAGGAAATCAAAACAACATACCACGAACCAGGGGTGCCTTTGCTTTACCCTTGTAACCAGCTGGCTAGTTGCACAAACATTAAGGTCTGGATTTTTTACACAATTGCTGATTTACAACAAACCCCATTTTCACTGGAGTGAAGTCCAAACCTGCAACATGGACTCACGATTATCAAGAGGAGACAGGATTGCGTGTAAATGGTCAATAAAGGTTTATGGAATTGTCAATCTGTCAAATTATTTAAATTCCCTGCCCTGTCTCTCTGAACCTGCTGCATCTTGGAGTTGAATAAAATCAGGGCTTTCAGTTTCAATAACTGTTTGTTGACATAACTGTAAGGGCCATCAGTATAGTATTATTACAGCATGACTGCTTCCACAATCTATCATTATCACAGCAGGGGATTATATGTTTACAGCTTAATTAACATCTCCAAGAAGTTAAAGGATTGACTTTGATATGTTGCAATGAATACAAATGCTTTTCTTATAAAAGGATGATGTACTTAAGGGGATTTAAATGTATTGAATGGGCTTTTATCAATGAAGGAATCTTTTTTTAATGTTGTGAAGTCTGTAATAATACTTGATTTTATTTAATCTCAGCAGGCGGCTGCCAATAGTGGACAGGGGATATGCGGTCATGGAGGATATAAGAGCAAAGTTAGGAGGTTCCAGATTCTGCTCGTGTACAATTCTGCAACTGATAGAACCATAGCAGGCCATTTGGCCCATCTTGTCCATGCCAGGCTGAGAACACCCAGGTGCCCTTTCTAATCCCACCTTCCTGCAACTGACCCATTGCCCTCTAGCTTGCAGCATTTAAGGTAAAGATTCAGGTATTTTTGAAAGGAGTTTAGGATCTTTGGTTGGGGGAATGAGTTGGCATGAGTTAGTACTAGGTTGCCATATGGACTACAAGGGTCTCTAGAGAAAGTGGGGTTCATATATTGGCACAAGCTGACACAAATTTTATATAGGGGCTAGAAGGGGCCATGGGAGATCAGTGGGGTCGTGTATTGGCTGTGACTGGCCATAGGATGGGGGATCATGTGTTGTTACAAGTTGATACTATGCTGGCATCAGGGCTATAAGGGGCCATGGGAATGAGTGTGGGACATAGGTTGGCATGGAGGGGCTATTTGGCTGGGTGGAGCCATGGGTTGGCAAGAGTTGTGTCACGCTGAGTGCCACTAACACTATGCCAAATGGAATGAATTTTAAACAGATGTAGCAACTCATGCCTGGGCAAAAACAAAACACTGTGGACCATCTGTTGCTCTGGAGAAAGTGCAGAGGAGGTTTACAAGAATGTTGCCGGGGCTGGAAAAGTGCAGCTACGAAGAAAGATTGGACAGGTTGGAGTTATTTTCCTTGGAACAAAGATGGTTGAGGAGTGACTTGATAGAGGTGCACAAAATTATGAGGGGAAGAGATAGAGTGGACAGGATCAAATTGTTTCCCTTGGCGGAGAATTCTAGAACCAGGGGACATAGATTCAAGCTAAGTGGCAGAAGGTGTAGCGAGGACATGAGGGAAAACTTTTTTTTTGAAAAACGCGTAGGGTAGCGGATTTTTGGGATTCGCTGCCCAAATTGGTGGTGGAGAAAAAGATCCTAAACTCCTTTCAAAAGTACCTGAATCTTTACCTTACGTGCTGTAAGCTAGAGGGCTATGAGTCAGTTGCAGGAAGATGGGATTAGAAAGGACACCTGGGTGTTTTTTTGATTTGATTTGTCACATGTATTAACATACAGTGATAAGTATTGTTTCTTGCATGCTATACAGACAAAGCATACCATTCACAGAGAAGGAAACGAGAGAATGCAGAATGTAGTGTTACAGTCATAGCTAGGGTGTAGAGAAAGATCAGCTTAATGCAAGGTAAGTCCATTCAAAAGTCTGACAGCAGCAGGGAAGAAGCTGTTCGCGAGTCGGTTGATACGTGACCTCAGACATTTGTATCTTTTTCCCGAAAGAAGAAGGTGGAAGAATGTCCAGGGTGCATGGGGTCCTTAATTATGCTGGCTGCTTTGCCGAGGCAGCGGGAGGTGTAGACAGAGTCAATAGATGGGAGGTTGGTTTGAGTGATGAATTGGGCTACATTCATGACCTTTTGTAGCTTCTTGCGGTCTTGGGCAGAGCAGGAGCCATACCAAGCTGTGATACAACCAGAAAGAATGCTTTCTATGGTGTTCTCAGGACAAGCTGGGCCAAATGGTCTCCTTCTGTGCTGTAACTTTTCTATGGTTCTATCAGTAACAGAATTATACACAAACACAATCTGGAACCTCATAGCCTCGCATATCCTCCCCTTTACTATCAGCCAGGAGATTAAGACTGATTCAATGAAGAGTGCAGGTGTGCATGCCAAGAGTAGCACCAGGCATAGCTATAACATAGGACTATAGGACCATAAAAAATAGGAACAGGAGTAGGCCATTTGGCCCCTCAGGCCTGCTCCACCATTCAATAGGATCATGGCTGATCCGACATTTCTTACGTCCAATTTCCTGCCATTTCCGCGTAACCCTCGATTCCCTATTTGCAAGCCAAACAGCATAAGCAGCAAGTGGTAGACAGAGCTAAGCAATTTGTAATACCTTTGAAGTTATTTGTGGCTTCAAGTTAAAAGGGTTTATTACTAATGATATTTATGTATACAAAAAAGTGTCCGTCAGAACTGTAAAACATGTCTCCTCTCCTCCTCCCTGGCTTTAACTGAAGCTCCTCTGCCCCAAGCATGTGTGCCCGTGCACCTGATTGGCTCGGCTTTCCTCTCCATCTCTCCATAAAGTCCGGCCTGATCTCGTGGTCCTCAGGGATTGCTCCCTTAAATGGGCCATACAACCACACAATTCCACAACCAACAAATCAGATCCAAACTCTACAGTCCCATCACATCCAGCTGTGAATGGTTGTGGACAATTTAGTAAGACTGGAGAAGGAGGCTCCACCAATATCCCCATCCTCAATGATGCGGGAGCACAACATATCAGTGCAAAAGATAAGGCGAAAGCATTCTCAACAGTCTTGGGTCAGAAGAGCCAAGTGGATGAACCATTTTGGCATCATCTGGAAGTCCCCAACATTACAGATGCCAGTCTTCAGCCAATTTGATTTACTCTAAGTGATAATATGAAATAGCTGAAGGCATTGGATACTGCAAAATCTCTGGACCCTGGTAACATTTCAGCACAAGTGACTTGTGCTCCAGAACTTCCTGCATTCCTAGCCAAGCTGTTCCAGTACAGCTACAACACTGGCATCAATTAAGCAATATAGAAAATTGTCCAGCTATGTCTTGTATGCAAAAAGCAGGACTTATCCAATCTGGTCAGTTACTACTCTTACTCGCCAGTAAAATGATGGAAGGGGTCACCAACAGTGCTATCAAGCAGCACTTACTCAGCAATAACCTGTGCACTGATATTCAGTTTGGGTTCCGCCAGGGTTAGTCATCTCCTGATCTCATTACAGCCTTGGTTCAAATGTGGACAAAAGAGCTGAATGTTAGAGGTGAGGAGAGAGTGACTGCCCTTGGCATCAAGGCAGCATTTGACTGTGTGTGGCATCAAGGAGCCCCAGCAAAACTAGAGTCAAAGGGAATGAGGAGGAAAACTTTCTAGTGGTTGATGTCATACCTGGAACAAAGGAAGATGGTTGCGGTTTTTGGAGCTCAATAATTTCAGTCCTACTGTAGGTATTCCATGGGCCTAGGCCCAACCATCTTCAGCTGCTTCATCAATGACCTTCCTTCCATTAGGTCGGAAGTGGGGATGTTCACTGATGACAGAATGTTCAACACCATTTGGGAATCAGCAGATATTGAAGCAGCCAATGTCCAAATGCAGCAAGACCTGGACAACGGAGGCTTGGGCTGACAAGTAACATTTGTGCCAGACAATGACCATCTCCAACAAGGGAGATTCTAATCATCACCCCATGACATTCAATGGTATTACCATCAATCAATCCCTCACCATCAACATCCTGATGGTTCCCTTGGCCAGAAATTGAACTAGACTAGCCAAATAAACACTATGGCAACAAGACCAGGTCAGAGGCTCGAAAATCATGTGGTGAATAATTCACCTCCTGAGTCCCCAATCTACTATCTCCCAAGGCACAAGCCAGGAGTGTAATGGAATACTCTCCAATTGCCTGGATGGGTACAGCTCCAACATTACTTGAGAAACTTGATACCATCCAGGACAAAGCAGCCTGCTTGATTGGCAACACGTCCATTCCCTCCACCACTGACAGACAGCAAGATGTACCATCAATAAGATGCACTGCAGGAACCTACCAAAACTCTTTCAGAAGCACCTTCCAAACCCACAACCACTACCATCTAGAAGGACAAGGGCAGCAAGTACCTGGGAACAACACCATCTGCAAATTCCCCTCCATGCCACTCACCATCCTGACTTGGAAATATATCGCCATTCCTTCACTGCCACTAGATCAAATCCTGGATCTCGCTCCCTAACAGCAGAGTGGATGTACCTCCACCACAGACTGCAGCAGTTCAAGAAGACAGTTCACCCTCACTTTCTCAAGGGCAATTAGGATGAGGGAATAAATGCTGGCCTAACCACAAGTGAATTTTTAATAAAGCATGGGCATTGGGAGAGGGTGAAAGCCAGAGCCTAATATTTAACCACACATCTGGGACAAAGTCTCAGAGCACTGGGGAGGCCCTTTTAACCTGTGTGGCTCAGCACTTGGCAGCCCCAACTGGTTTCCAGGGGTGACAGCCCAGATTGTGGCACATAATGAATTCCCCACACCCTGCTCCAGAATGAGGGGCCCATTACTTGATACTCTTCCCCCCTCCACCCTCCACCCCCCCCCCAGGTGATTTAACTGAGGAGCTTAAATCCAGGCCTAGAAGTCAAGTGAATAGCATTTAGTGATACAGTGAATGAGCAAACTGCACTTTCATCCCGAAGATTTGATTTCAAGTTGATGGGAATCAAGTCTTTGTTTTATTGCAAGGGTTTGATATGGAATGAGATCGGACAGGCTTGCCACGGATAGGAATGCATTTGGGGCCACAAGTACACAAAATCTGATAAGTGGGAAAAAAAATCAACCACACAGAGAACCAGAATTGATCAGAATAAAATGATAAAAATCAGCAGCGTGCCTTAATGACCGGTGGCTCTGACATCCATCATTTTGAAGTGCTTCGTAGGGTTATTAATGGCACGAATCAATTCCAGCCTCCAGGATTTCCTGCATCCACTACAGTTTTCCTACCGCCGCAAAAGGCCCACTGCAGATGCCGTCTCCCGGGCCCCGCACTCATCCCTGGAACACCTAGGTAATAAGGATACCCATGTCAGACTCTGATTTATTGACTACAACTCAGCCTTCAACACCATTATTCCTACGAAACTCATCTCCAAATTCCGTGACCTTGGCGCCTCCCTCTGCGACTGGATCCTGAACTTCCTAACTCTCAGATCACAATCAGTAAGGATAGGCAACACCACCTCCTCCACGATCATCCTCAACACCAGGGCCCCACAAGGTCTCAGCTCCCTACTATACTCCTTTTACACCTATGACTGTGTGGCCAAATTCCCCTCCAACTCAATTTTCAAGTTTGCTGATGACATCGTGGGTCGGATCTCAAACAACGATGAGACAGAGTACAGGAATGAGGCAGAGAATCAGGTGAACAGGTGCGACGACAATAACCTCTCCCTCAATGTCAACAAAATGAAGGAGATTGTTATTGACTTCAGAAAGCGTAGTAGAGAACATGCCCGTTTACATCAATGGGGACAAAGTAGAAATGGTCGAGAGCTTCAAGTTTTCAGGTGTCCAGACCACCAACAACTTGTCCGGGTCTCCCAATGCTGATGGTTTCATTAAGAAAGCCCACCAATGCCTCTACTTTCTCAGAACACTAAGGAAATTTGGCATGTCCACTATGACTCTCACTAACTTTTAAAGATGCACCATAGAAAGCATTCTTTCTGGTTGTATCACAGCTTGGTATGGCTCCTGCTCTGCCCAAAACCGTAAGAAACTACAAAGGTTCGTGAATAAATCCCAGTCCATCACACAAACCAACATCCCATCCATTGACTCTGTCTACACTTCCTGCTGCCTCAGAAAAGCAGCCAGCATAATTAAGGACCCTACGCACCCTGGACACACTCTTCCACCTTCTTCCATTGGAAAAAAGATATAAAAGTCTGAGATCACATACCAACCAACTCAAGAACTGCTTCTTCCCTGCTGCCAGAAGACTTTTGAATGGACCTACCTCGCATGAAGTTGATCTTTCTCTACAACCTAGCTATGACTGTAACACTACATTCTGCACTGGGGAGCATGGTGGCACAGTGGTTAGCATTGCTGCCTCACAGCGCCAGGGACCCGGGTTTGATTCCAGGCTTGGGTCACTGTCTGTGTGGAGTTTGCACATTCTCCCCATGTCTGCGTGGGTTTCCTCCAGTGTTCTGGTTTCCTCCTACAGTCCAAAGATGTGCGGGTTAAGTGGATCAGCCATGCTAAATTGACCCTAGTGTCAGGAGGATTAGCAAGGTAAATATGTGGGGTTACATTGGGATTGTGGTCGGTGCAGACTCAATGGGCCGAATGGCCTCCTTCTGCACTGTAGGGATTCTCTCCTTTCCTTCTCTATGAATGGTATGCTTTGTCTGTATAGCGAGCAAGAAACAATAATTTTCACTGCATACTAATACATGTGACAATAATCAAATCAAACCAAACCCAAACTTGAATGCAACCTACTAGTCTTCAAATGACATTGGCGATATGAAGTGAAAATCACATCAACTTCAATAAGGCCACTCTTTAATCAAAACAACAAATTAAAATATGGAAAACGCCCACCTCATCATCATTTGTAATCTACTTCATTTCTAAAGATATCTATCTCGATAATATTGCACAGAAATGGGCTAGAAAACAAATTCAGAGATGGTTAATAGGCAAATGGAGGTTTACAATACCATTCCTTCCTTCATCAACCAAACCTTGCATATTATGCAACAACACTGCTATAAATTACCTTTAATTTTCAATAGTAATTCATTATTTCTCTACACCCTAGCTATGACTGGAACACTGCATCCTGCACTCTCTCCTTTCCTTCTCTATGAACGGTATGCTTTGTCTGTAATGCGTGCAAGAAACAATCCTTTTCACTGTATACTAATACATGTGACAAGAATAAATCAAATCAATCCCCAAATTGATTCTGCCTATCCCCAATCAAAAAAGTTGCTGGAATGATTTTCACATTTGCAAATGAAAATTGCTATTCTGCAACACTTCATTAAAGGCGAAAGGATTGTAGCAAATCCACAACTCCCACTCCATTCTCTCAAGTCTTCAGCAAGGTGTACAATAACAGCAACATGACTGCAGGCAGAGATGGCCACCATTCTAATGAGAAATCACACCAGTCGGAGATGACAACACAGCCCAGATGACAGGTATTGAACACTCTTGTCATCTCCTGAGAGAAAGTGGTGAGCTCGACACACACTGATGAATGTTAAACACGCTCACTGACAACCGGCAAACATTCATCGCATCAACACTGTCTTAACTTGAGAAAACAAACAGAAAATAATTGCACAGTTTACCACGCAGAAAGAGGTCATTTAGTCCAACAGATTTCTGCTACTGCTGCAGGTTTAGGCTCCATACAAGCATCCTTCCTTCCTACTTCATCCAACCCTGTATACACATCCTTAGAAAGGTAGAATCGTAGAGCACAAAATCGGACTATTTAGCCTGTCATGTCTGTTCTAGCTCATTGAAAGAACAGTCCAAATTTAGCCTCATTACAGCTTTAATCCCATAAGCCTGCAAGTGAGTTCTACTCAAAAACCACAAACTTCAGCTTCAGTTATCAGGAACGGGGTGACACGGGCACCACGGTGGCACAGTGCTTAGCACTGCTGCCTCATAGCACCAGGGACCCAGGTTCGATTCCCGGCTTCGGTCACTGTCCTGTGGAGTCTGCACGTTCACCGTGTCAGCATGGGTTTCCTCCGGTTTCCTCCCACAGTCCAAAAGACGTGGTTAGGTGCTTTGGCCATGCTAAATTCTCCCTCAGTGTACCCAAACAGGCGCTGGAGTGTGGCGATTAGGAGATTTTCACAGCAACTTTATTGTAGTGTTAATGTAAACCTACTTGTGACATTAATAAACCTTAAAAACTTTAGATTGCAGAGGTTGGGACTGTTCTCCTTCAGAGATGAAAGCTAAGAGGAGCTTTGATACATAGAAGGATAGAAGCAAGCGTGGGCCACTCGGCCCTTCGAGCCTGCTCCGCCATTCATTTTGATCATGGCTGATCAAATTCAATATCCTGATTCCGCTCCCCTTACCCCATATCCCTTGATCCCTTTAGCCCTAAGAGCTATACCCAATTTCTTCTTGAAATCAGACAACGTTTTGGCCTCAATTACACTCTGTGGTAGTGAATTCCACACATTCACCACCCTCTGGATAAAGAAATTTCTCCTCACCTCAGTTCCTTATCCTCAAACCATGACCCCTAATTCTGGACTCCACCATTGGGAACATTCCTTCCGAATCTACCCTGTCGAACCCTGTTAGAATTTTTAAAGTTTCTGTGAAATGTCCAAATCACGAGGGGGCTGGACAGATTATATCGGGGGAAACTACTCCCACTCCTAAAAGGGTCAAGAACAAGGGGGCACGGATGGAAAATGATTTGCAAAGGAAGCAAACATGATGCAAGGAAAGAACTCTCACGAGTGGTTTGGATCTGGAACGCTCTGCCTGGGAGTGCGGCGAGGCAGGTTCAATCCCGGCATGCAGGAGGGGACTAGATGCTTATTTGAGCAGAAGCAATGCACAGGGGTACAGAACAAAGGCAATAGAACGGCACAAAGGCCTAATGCACATTTGGAGAGTTGGTGCTGACACAATGGACTGAATGGCCGCCTTCTGTACTGCAACAATTCTGTCAGTCTGTAAATTGTTGCTACGTGCACGCGTACAATGGTTGTTTGATGCGCAAGATCATCGCTTTTACCTGGGCATGCTTAAATATCACTAGTAATTATACCAAACCATTAAAAGAACCTCTCAATGTAGTAGTAAGCTCCAGAATTATTGAAGACACCATTTTCTAAGTGTCAATGCTGAGTGATTTAAACTTTATTTGTCACAAGTAGGCTTAAATTAACACTGCAATGAAGATACTGTGAAAATGCCCCAGGCGCTACACTCCGGCACCTGTTCAGGTACACGGAGGGAGAATTTAGGGTGGACAATGCACCTAACCCAGCACGCCTTTCGGACTGTGGGAGGAAACCGGAGCACCCGGAGGAAACCCACATAGACATGGGGAGAACGTGCAGACTCCGCACAGACAGTGGCCCAAAAAGGGAATCGAACCTAGGTCCCTGGTGCTGCGAGGCAGCAGTGCTAACCACTGTGCCCCCCCCCCCCCCCACACTCTGTGGTGGACAAAGTAGAAACAATAAAAAAATTACTAAGCAGAATACATGGCACAATTTATTTGAGAGAAGTCTATATTGCAATGAGAAGGGAAATGACAAAATATTGATTATGAAATTGAGAAAATGTTAATTGTAAATATAAATCTGAGATTTCTTCAAACACAAGCAACATTAAAGTAACAGAATATCTTAAAATTGCAGAGAAAGCAAGATTTGCATTGATGTGATTCTTTTCAGAACCTCAGCATGCCCTAATGTGCTTCCAATATTTTGAAGACAATTTAATATTTTTGAAATCTTGTCACAGTCAGACTGCATGAAGCCCAGAAGTTAATCTGTGCACAGCAGGGCTCTACAAACAGCAACTGGCATGACCAGGCAGACAGACAACCCGTATTTAGTAAAATAAAAGCAAAATGCTGCAGATTCAAAGTAAAAAGAGAAAATGCTAGATAAACTCAACAACTCTGGCAGCATCAGTGGAGAGAGAAACAGAGTTAAAGTTTCAAATCTTTATGACTCTGCTTTAGAGCTGAAGAGAGGGAGAAATGTGATGGATTATACAGTTGGACTGGGGATGGAAGAGCTGCAGCAGAATAGTTGGGCAGGAATGGGCCAGACCCAAGGAGAGGTTAACAAAGATGTCATGGACACAAGACAGAGAATATTCATGGCAGTTTTTATAATTAGCAATCTTGCCCAAGGGATAAATAGTGACCAGGACACTAATGAGGCAACCTCCAATCCATTTCAAAGTGGCACAATGGGATCTTTTATGTTTCTGTGGGTGGAGACTGGGGTGTAGGGGATGTGGAGATGGGCCTCAATTCAAAATCTCATTTGAAAGGTGCCACAGAAACAATGCAGAACTCCCTCACTGCAGAGTCAGCCTGGATTTCTGAGCAACTTCAACTATTGTGGATTCTATTTTTCATCGTGGAATCATAGAATCCTTACAGTGCAGAGGGAGGCCATTCAACCCATCGAGTCTGCACCGACCACAGTTGTCAGTGCAGGCCCTATTCCCATAACCCCACATATTTGCCCTGCTAATCCCCCTGACACTAGGGTCAATTTAGCATGGCCAATCAACCTAACCCGCACATCTTTGGACTGTGGGAGGAAAACGGAGCACCCGGAGGAAACCCACACAGACACGGGGATGATGTGCAGACTCTACACAGACAGTCACCCGAGGCCGGAAGTGAACCCGGGTCTCTGGTGCTGTGAGGCAGCAGTGCTAACCACTGTGCCACCATTGAAAAAGAGCATGAATGAACATTGTCACCAGGATCACAGATGTTGTTTCATTTCCATACTCACTGGACTCGCATGGTAAGCTTCACAGTGTACCCAATGATACACTGGGATGGAAATTCATCAAATTGTTTTTAAACATGGGTTCAGACCATTTTTGGATCCTGAACCTGATGATGCTCGGGCCCTGCTCATTCTTGCAGGGGAAAAAGTAACAGACTGGCTTCTGTTGCCCCATTCAATCAAGCTCGGTAGGGGTTGCAGAGGTGGAAGTCCATTCAGAAACATCAGGTGCTGCGTGTGGGCAGCGGGCAGCCCTCAGATTAAAACCAACATTCTAGCCATTAGAAGCAATTATTCTGCTTCAGCAACAATTCAGTACACCAATAGGCAGAATAACTGAGTGCATAAAACTGCTACAACAGATCCTGCACAAGAACATGGCTCAAATACATTTCTTAAACGCACAGTACCATCACAAGAGGTGCTCTTGTTCGATAGCTAACTATGAAAGAGTTTCCTCCAGGAGATGAGAAACTTGAAGACAAGTCTTTTCCAGGGTTGCTTGTTTTCTGGCTGAGCAGGGCAGTACAATTTTTAAGCAGAATGCCCAAGAATTTTAAAACCAAACTCCTAAAGTCATTAACAGGAATATTTGGGAACAATGCAAAGACATTGGAGAATGGTGCAGAAAAGAGTCATAGAATTAGAGAGTCATAGAGTTTACAGCTTGGAAAAAAGCCCTTTGGCCTAACTTGTCAATGCCACCTCTTTTTTTTTAAACCACTAAGCTAGTCCCAATTGCCCGCGTTTGGCCCATATCCCCCTATATCCATCTTACTCATGTAACTATCTAGATGCTTTTTAAAAGACAAAATTCTACCCGCCTCTACTACTACCTTTGGCAGCTCATTCCAGACACTCGCCACATTGAAAACAAATGCCCCACTGGACCCTTTTGGATCTCTCCCCCCTCACCTTAAACCTATGCCCTCTAGTTTTAGACTCCCCTTCCTTTGGGGAAAGATGTTGACTATCTAACTGAAATATGCCCCTTATTATTTTACAGACCTTTATATAAGTTCACCCCTCAGCATCCAACGCTCCAGGGAAAAAAGTCCCAGTCTATCCAGCCTCTCCTTATGGCTCAAACCATAAAGTCCCAGTAGCATCCTAATAAATCTTTTCTGCACTCTTTCTAGTTTAAACTTTTGAATTTTTGAAAGGTGTGGCCACAGTTGCCACACCACGATTGTGTAGGAGAAGCCCCTCCCCAAGATGGGATGTATCCACAGCTGTGGTCTTCTGAGAGGGGGTGGGGGGTCTAAAAGAGGCAGTGATTACCTCCACCCCAGCCGGTTAATGGGAGGCCATCTCCCAGCCCTTGTTAGGCTTTGGTCTCAGTGGGAACCCACCCACCGATGTGAGGATACCAATGGTGCTATTAATTTATTCCAAATCGTCACTTAGTTGAACCGAATTGACTACCTTTTGTATTTCGATTTGTTACACATGTTAGTATACAGTGAAAAGTATTGTTTCTTGTGCGCTATACAAAGCATACCGTACATAGGGGATGGAAAGGAGAGAGTGCAGAATGTAGTGTTACAGTCATAGCTAGGGTGTAGAGAAAGATCAACTTATTGCAAGGTAAGTCCATTTAAAAGTCTGATGGCAGCAGGGAAGAAGCTGTTCTTGAGTCGGTTGGTACGTGACCTCAGACTTTTGTATCTTTTTCCCCGATGGAAGAAGGTGGAAGAGAGAATGTCCTTAATTATGCTGGCTGCTTTTCCAAGACAGCGGGAAATGTAGACAATGTCAATGGATCGGAGGCTGGTTTGTGTGATGGACTGGGCTTTATTCACGACCCTTTATAGTTTATTGTGCTCTTGGACAGAGCCGGAGCCAGGTCAAGCTGTGATACAACCGGAAAGAATGCTTTCTATGGTGCATCTGCAGAAGTTGGAGAGAGTTCTTGCAGACATGTCTAATTTCCTTAGTCACTGCCATTATGGGCAAGAGTGCGTAGAAACAGTAATGTGCTGGGTTGACAACTCAAGTTATAGGAATTCCCCCAAGACTCTGGAGTTACCAGAAACTGGTACAAGAAACTGAACTGAATTAGCCATAAATACTGTGGTTGTAAGAACCGGTCTAGACGAAGTATCCTGCAGTGAGTAACTCACCTCCTGACTTCACAAAGCACGTCCACCATCTACAAGGCACAAGTCAGTAGTGCAATGGAATATTCTCCACTTACCTGGATGAATGCACCTCATCAACACTCGAAGCTCAATAGCATTCAGGTTAAAGCAGCCCGCTTGATAGGCACCCCATCCACAAACATTTACTCTCTCTCCCACTGTTGCACAGTGGCAGCAGTATATACCAACTACAAGATGCACTGTAGGAACTCACCAAGGCTCCTTAAACAGCATCTTCCAAACCCACGATTTGTGCCATCTAGAAGGACAAGGGCAGCGGATGCATGGGAACAATTTATGGCCACACCCCTGCCACAAAGGGGCCAGCACAGTAAGAAGTTTAACAACACCAGGTTAAAGTCCAACAGGTTTATTTGGTAGCAAAAGCCACACAAACTTTCGGAAGCTTGTGTGGCTTTTGCTACCAAATAAACCTGTTGGACTTTAACCTGGTGTTGTTAAACTTCTTACTGTGTTTACCCCAGTCCAACGCCGGCATCTCCACATCATGACAAAGGGGCCAGAACATACCACCATTATGCATACATAAAGAGAGGATGTGGGAAGTTAACCATGCTGATTTGATCGAGGGAATTCAATAAAATGTTCATCAGTAGGCAGAATTCACGAACTCGGGGAAAAATGATTACCACAAAATAAAAATGCAAATAAGCTCAAGTTCACAATGAGTCCTTTGTATTTTCATGGAAGACCTGGGGCTGGTTTCCAGTTAACATTCTCTCTTGCCAAATTACAATGTAGCAGTCAAAGATTGCTAATGGCGTGATCATTCTGATTCATACCATCCACTGCCCCAGTAAAAGAAAATGAAATTAGAAGCGCCCAGAGGTTAAAATAAGAGCCAATGCAATTTCTCCACATTCCCAGTAAAGAGATTCAGGTATCTGACTTTATTCACAGGATGTGGACCTCCACTGCTCTGCCCAGCATTTAGTACCCATCCTCTGACTAACTGAGTGGCGTACAAAGCCATTTCAGAGATCAGTTCAACGTTAACCATATCCCTGTGAGTCTGAAGTCACGCCTAGGGCTTCCTGGCTACCTAAGGAAGGCAGATTTCCTTCCCGAAAGGACATTTGTGAGCCAGGTTTTCAAAACAATCCTTACATGATCACTATTACTGAATTTCACTCAAATAACAAAATTTACATTTGCCAGCTTTGGTGGGTGAATCTGAATTCAGGTCTAACCCATCAGTTGTCCAGGCCTCTGGATTACTCATCCAGTTAAACCAGCCACTATGCTCTGTTGAATTTTAGTCTCCTCAAGGGCTACTCCACTCCAGGCGTCAGGGAACAAATATTTTTATTCGGTCCACTCGCTCCACACTCCAAACATTGACTGCCCACTCAGGGCGATTCCCAACCAGCTCACCCCATATCCGAATACATTCCCTTAAAGGGCTATGCCCCAACATACATAACCTGCTCCTCTACCCTTTGAGGAAGATGGGTGATATTTGAAAGCAAATCCACGACTGGTGATACACAAATACTTCAACTGCCATCTATCCAGCACACCGTGTCAATAACCTTCCCCCATTTCTTCCTTGCAGATGGAAGAAAGTAGCCCTGGCTTAATTCACAGTGAAGGAATCATTGAAAAAAAGATGTTCTTTGTTTTCTAAACAAGTCTAAAGATTAACCTTGAACTCATCTGACTGAAACAAATCACTTTTCAAATGTCACGAGTCAGCATCCATTTTGCAGTGCCTCAGACTTGCCATTGCATTGTGGGGCAGAATCATTTTTCAACATTTTTTTTCCCCCCCCAGGAGAATCGAGTTTTGATAACCTCTGATCTGATATTTGGAAAGCTAACTTTACTCTTGCATTACACTGTTACGTGTTATTGCGAGACATTGTGTAAGTGAGAAATGACAATGGCATCTGGTATTAAGTGGGGCGTAGATTGCACGCGTCAGTGTTGGACATGAAAGTGTGATGCCAAGTAACTGCGCTGTTAAAGAGAACTACAGTTGTGAGAGAGACAGGATATTTTCGAAGTTGCGTCAAGAGGCAGCAGGCATTCATTTCCATTTAGTTTAATTAAGAAATTTTCTAAAAGTGTATGCGTGACAGTTGTGCAATGTGATGTTTTGCTAACCTTGCTGAAAGTATTTCAGTCATGACTTGCTGTGATGGATAGAGAGTCACAGTTAAATCGAGTTCAGTTGAGCGACGCAGCAGATATTTGATCCAGTGTTGATGTCACATGACAAGGAGTTGTCCAATGAAGGTTGTAACCAGAAACCTACATATGGCTTTATAACCTCACCTAGTCAATCATGAAAAGCGGCAAATTAGCAGACATGCCGGAGTACGGGGCAAAAGATTCTGAGGGGATTGGGGGAACAAACAACACAAGAGGGTGGTGGGAGTTGAGTGCAATGTCTGGGAAGGTAATGGAGTAAGAGTTTTAACAACACCAGGTTAAAGTCCACTCTAACCTGGTGTTGTTAAAACTCTTACTGTGTTTACCCCAGTCCAACGCCGGCATCTCCACATCATGACTACCACCAACAAGGTAATGGAGGCCAGAATAATTACAACCTTTAAAAAAAATATTTGGATGAGCAGTACAAATATCATAACATTCAAGAATATGGGACAAGTGCTGGAAAATGGATCAGTGTGCCTTTAGTGGTAGATATTCATGGGTGGCATGGTGGCACAATGGTTAGTACTGCTGCCTCACAGCGCCAAGGACCCAGGATCAATTCCCAGCTTGGGTCACTATGTGTGGAGTTTGCACTGCAGGGATAATATACATTTTGCAAATTTAAGTATGCAGTTATGAAACATTAGAAACAACATGCATGACAAAAGAATATTACATATTACAATTCTAATCTTAGGTGGGTTGAAGACCTTAAGTTGAATCCCAAAGTATTTATTCTAATAGGTGTCTGCGTGGGTTTCCTCTGGGTACTCCGGTTTCCTCTCAAGGACTAAAGATGTGCAGGTTAGGTAGATTGGCCATGCTAAATTGCTCCTTAGTTTCCAAAGATATTTAGGTTAGGTGGATTAGTCATGGTATGTGCATGGGGTTATGGGGATAGGACAGTGGGTGGGTCTGGGTAAGAGGCTCTGTCGGAGAGTCGGTGCAGATTTGATGGGCCAAATGGCCCTTTTCTGTACTGTAGGGATTCTACGATCATACTATTTGTATCATTTTCCAATTCTACATTGCAACGGACATGGAAGATTTTCATGGGCAACACGGTGGCACAGTGGTTAGTACTGCTGCCTCTCAGCACCAGGGACCCAGGTTCGATTCCCAGCTTGGGTCACTGTCTGTGCAAACTCCACACATTCTCCCAGTGTCTGCGTGGGCTTCCTCCGGGTGCTCCGGTTTCCTCCCACAGTCCAAAGATGTGCGGGTTAGGTGGATTGGCTATGCTAATGCATAGGTTAGAGGGATTAGTGAGGTAAATATGATGGGTTATGGGGATAGTGCCTGGGTGGGATTGTCAGTGCAGACTTGATGGGCCGAATGGCCTCCTTCTGCATTGTAGGCATTCTATTCTATGATCCATTCAAGATGAATTTTAACGAGCTTTTATTCATTCATGGATTTGGGCATTAATGGCAAGGTCAGAATCTATTGCCCTTTTCAACTGAGTGGCTTGCTCCTGCATTTCAGAAGATAGTTAAGAATTAACCACATGATTGTGGATCTGTCGTCACATACAAGCCAGACCAGACAAGGACAGCCGGTTTCCTTCCCTGAAGGACATCAGTGGACTAGACAGGTGTTTTACAGCAATCCTGCAGTTTCACAATCACCATTACTAATATTTCTTCTCAAGGAATTCTAAATTAATTTAACCACCCGATTTTAAATTCCTTGGTGTTGGTAGTGGGATTTGAACTTGTATCTCCAGATGATTACTCCATGCCTCTGGATTACCAGCCAGTGACATAATTTTTTTTAAAAGTTCATTTGCGGGTCATGGGCGTCATTGGCTGGCCAACATTTATTGCCCATATCTAGTTGTCTGAGGGCAATTGAGAGTCAACCACATTGCTGTGGCACTGCAGTCACATGTAGACCAGACCAGATAAGTACAGCAGATTTCCTTCCCCAAACGGACATTAGCGAACCAGATGGGGTTTTTCTCTGAAAAATTGACAATGGTTTCATGGTCAACAGTAGATTCGTAATTCCAGATACTTTTTATTGAATTCAAATTCTACCATCTGCCTTGGCAGGATTTGAACCCGGGTCCCCAGAACATTACCCGAGTTTCTGGATTAATAGTCTAGCAATAACACCACTAGGCCATCACCCTCCCTCACCCCACTTCCATATGCTGCTGTGGATACGGAGAATGGCAAAAGTATAAAGGCCAGCAGGGAGGCAATTGGAGATATACAGCTGCAAAGTGATAATCTAAGCAGGTGTGGTGAACCATCGTTGGTTCCCACTGGATAGTACTGAGCCAGGGTCTGGCCAGTACTACAAGGATGTACTTATGTTACTGTTGGGTTGTGCTACTTGTTGCTGTTGGGGTTAGAGTGGGGTTGTTACACCTTTGTACTGTAGTGTTGTGGTACATCCCAGTCGGGCTCCGCCTCCTGGGAGAGGTATAAAAGTCCCTGCTCTGGCTGGGACCCCTTCAGTCTGGGATAGTGTATATAATTATTGGCTGCTTCATTACAGTAAATAAAAGCCTTTTATTTCCCGAGCATCTGGCCTCGTGTTTGAGAAGCGCATCAGCAGGATTTTAACAATTTAAGGGGAGACATAGGACACATCGCAGATGCGAGTAGTTTTGGTGACGGATTGAATGAGCCTCTCAGTGGGACACGCAGAATATAAAGTGAGCCATCTGCAAACTCAGTGCTGCGCACTAACCAATACTTGAGAGTAGGTCGAGAGCAAGTCCTGTCCAGCATCTGTGATAAGTGACAGTTGCTTGATGGATTATATTCTGCAATAACTATGATGTATGATACCACTACCAGTGCCAGCTTGTGCTTGGTGTGGATTGCCTTTGCAACGTTATTCCATCATCTGATCCATCTGGGATGACAAAGTCCGAGTGCTTTGATTTGGCACCGTGTGCACGCATTTCGAACAACAACCAGTTCGGTCAGGGATCTTGTTGAATTATTGTTTACAAGAGAGGCAGTTTTAGCAGCTTGGCTCAGCCGATAGTCAGCCCTGTACAGTCTGGGCCTTTTCATCAAGAACCTCGGAGTTTAAAATTGGATGCCGATGCAGTCTTAGGCATCTTCTCAAACAGAATCTGACCCTCGAAATTGAAAAGCATTGTACATCAGACAATATGTTTGCTTGAAACAGGCATTGATATTAAAAAAGGGGGATAACCAGAAGCAGAAGACATCAAGCTTTATGAAAGCACAAGGCAAAATCATTAACTGCCTGACTGGAGTTAAACCCCAGAACAATTTAATAAAGATCCCACACAGTAAGGGCCTGAAGTCAAAGGCGAGTAAAATGGCATCACTATTTCCCCTGTAAACAATACAAGGGAGGAATATGTAGGAACATATAAAGCACGAGATGCATTAAACAAAACCTGCAGCAAGAGTGAAGGCACAGTGGTTAGCACTGCTATCTCAGTGCCAGGGACCCGGGTTCGATTCCCAGCTTGGGTCACTGTCTGTGTGGAGTTTGCATGTTCTCCCCATATTCGCTTGGATTTCCTCCAGGTGCTCGGGTTCCCTCCCACAGTCTGAAAGATGTGCAGGTTAGGTGCATTGACCCGAACAGGCACCAGAGCATGGTGACTGGACCATAAGACATAGGAACAGAATTAGGCCACTCGGCCCATTGAGTCTGCTCTGCCATTCAGTCATGGCTGATATTTTTCTCATCCCCATTCTTCTACTTTTCCCCTAACCCCTAATCCCCTTAATCAATCAAGAACCTATCTCTGTCTTAAAGACACTTAATGACCTGGCCCCCACAGCCTTCAGCAGCAAAGAGTTCCACAGATTCACCACTCTCTGGCTGAAGAAATTCCTCCTCATCTCTGTTTTGAAGGATCGTCCCTGCAGCTGGAGGTTGTGCCTTCAGGTTCTAGTTTTTCCTACTAGTGGAAACATCCCCTCCACGTCCACTCTATCCAGGCCTCGCAGTATCCTGCAAGTTTCAATAAGATCCCCCCTCATCCTTCTAAACTCCAACAAGTACAGACCCAGAGTCCTCAACCGTTCCTCATACGACAAGCTCTTCATTCCAGGGATCATTCTTGTGAACCTCCTTTTGACCCTTTCCAAGGCCAGCACATCCTTCCTTAGATATGGGACTAGGAGAATTTCACAGTAACTTCATTGCAGTGTTAGTGCAAGCCTTACTTGCGACTAATAAATAAACTTTACTTTTCACAGTGCCAGGGACCCCCGTTTGATTCCTGCTTGGATCACTGTGTGGGGCTGCACGTTCTCCCCATGTCCACATGGGTTTCCTCCGGATGCTTCGGTTTCCTCCCACAGTCCAAAAGATGTGGTTAGATGCATTGGCCGTGTTAAATTCTCCCTCAGTGTACCCGAACGGGTGCCAGAGTTTGATGACTAGGGGATTTTCACACTTCATTGCAGAGTTAATGTAAGCCTACTTATAACTAATAAACAGTTTAAAATTTTAAAGGATCTCACCACCAATGGTTTCCAAAGAATTATCTTGTTTTGAAAATAAAACTGTTTACTTATTGGAACAGAATCTGTTAAATGTTTTGTTCCTCCCATTCCCTAGCATGGCCAAACAGGTTTAATTGAGTGCTCCAGTCAGACTTTGTTACAAGGTCTCTCAGTAGCTGAAGTTGTAAGAAACTGTATTTAAATCTGATGTTCAACATCTTGACAGATGCTTTGTATCACTTCATATTGGGCTCAGTGCATTGAATGTTCCTCACCTTTTGTTTTAGTCTTGCTTGGGAACGGTTGGATGAATGCTGGCCATTCCTGAGGAATTTGCCCGATTGACCACTCTCCAGAACCAAGGCAGAAAATTCAGTTCTAGAGGCAGCAGAGGTAAGTGGCATCCTGTTCCACACGCATTCATCTTCACACAGTCAGGGTAGTCACTGGAGTATAAGGAAGATTGACAGTCGTCGCTGCTTCCTCAAATGTGCACTGAGGTCGTAACTATAGAATCCCTGCTGAAAAGCTAATGAGCACACACAGGGAAGTTGGATGTTGGCTTAATAAGAATCTCTTAATATTTTGTGAATAATAGTCGGACACAAATATTGACTGCTCTGTGCTCATAAATCATTGACCTGAAGATCAGATTGTCTAAGACCAAGAATGAAGACCCAGTGTCTTATTGCGCAGTCACATCCCAAAAGATTACATGGATGTGTTTCAGTTCATTGCAGTCAATACTGCTTCTCCATCCCTTTCTGTTAATAAATACTGCAACTGAAAAGTTTCTTGCACAGCAATCCAGCAATGAGACATTTACAGGTCAAGTTCCCAGGCTGGTCAGTGGAGATGGCCATCACAGATCATAAACCAATTCCAAAGTGGAGAAGAAGAACAGTTGGTGAACCACCCCAAGACCATTTTGTGCACTGCTGATCAACCAGTTGCAGAGGAGCAATGGAAGTCCACTTTCCAATGCAGGAGACAGTTGACATGAAGAAATGAATGGAAAAGACTCAATGCTCATCCGCACTGTCCTAGCCCTTTTCATCCTATCCGGCAGTGCATCAAATTCACAACTGGTTTTCAGATCTCATGAGTTTTCTCGACTTTAAATCTGCAGCATCCTGTTTTTGTATTTCCTCATTCCAGGCTTCTTCTCACTTCTACTCTGCAACCTCACCATCATTCATAACATCGCAGAGCTCTCCACTCAGCTCCCTTCATTAGCCCACCATCCTCCCAGTCCTCAATAACCTTCCCTTTAATGGTGGCTTCTGTGGCCCAAGTTATCCTTTCTATTTTTAGCCCAGGTCTGTTGATACATCTGGATCACTTCATTTTCTGAAGCATGTTTCTCCGACTTCAAAAGACGAGTCAAACAAAACACTGGAGCATCAATCAAATCTTTGTTCCTCTATCAAACATTGTTTGACTCTCTCAACTTGCTATGGTTTGTACGTCAGTTCACTTGATGATCCATGATACTCCAGCATGGCATTGAACCATCTAGGTCTGCATTCACATTCGCTTCATAGAATCCCTACAGTGCAGAAGAGGCCATTCAGCCCTTTGAGTCCGCACTGACTCCTTGACAGAGTATCTTACGCAGATCCTCTTCCCCACCTTTTCCTTGTAACCCCCACAGATTCCCCATGACTAATCCACCTAAGCTGCACATCTTCGGATACTAAGGGGGCAATTTAGCATGGCTAATTAACCTAACCTGCACATCATGGGGCATCAACGTTTGCACATACTGCTTAAGTGATGGGTGACAGTTTAATCTGTGTCCCCAGACCACTTCCTCGCGACTTCTCCTGAAGACAATGACCCATAGGTGCCAGCCAGAAGCTTCCCTACAAAAAAATGCCCACACGTCAAACAGCTCAGCAGACTATTAAACCAGGAAGGCTCTCAGACAGCCTATGATTTAACACATTCTCAATGCATTATTAATCAATAGTGTTTAAAGTTTATTTATTAGTCACAAGTAGGCTTATATTAACACTGCAATGAAGTTACTGTGAAAATTCCCTAGTCGCCACGCTCTGGCGCCTGTCCAGGAGAATTTAGCATGGCCAATGCCAGCCTGTCTTTCGGACTGTGGGAGGAAACCGGAGCACCCGGAGGAAACCCACGCAGACACGGGGAGAATGTGCAAACTGCACACAAACAGTAACCCAAGTTGGGAATCGAACCCACCAGGTCCCTGGCGCTGGGAGGTAGCAGTGCTAACCACTGTGCCACCACAATAGTGATCGAAAAAAACACTTGTTTTCTTTTCTCCCCCAGGGCAGCAGCAGGAAAGCAGATCAGAGAGTGTCCCAAGTGTGCGGTTAAAAGCTGCGACATGATCAGTGCCTCAGGCCACACCATTGCAGAGTGCAGTGTTTCAATTTTAACATGAAGATAAATGATAAACAGCCACAAGCAGCCAAAAGGTTAAAATGATCTTACTTCTGCTGCACTATGGAGTGTCTCTCCCCCCTGGTGAAATTCTCTCAACCATCCAAAAGAGATCTGATCCTCCAATAAGCAATCGTGCTCAGGATTAGAGCAGAAGTAGATTCTGTGCAACACAAAGACAAATTAAAATTCAGCCTGATTTCCCAAAAAGGGCCAACTTAGTATACACTGGGTAAGCTTTCATTATCTTTTACACTGATTCTAACCTTTGCTCATCATTGCAACCACCTTTCCTTCACTGCCAACTGGCCAGGCTCAGTGAAGTGTTTCTCGCTGACATCAACTGGCAAGAATTGGTATTTTGTCACAATGGCTCATCAGCGAAGTCACAATGATGACTTGGGGTCAAAGTTTGCAGAGTAAAACTACTCTGTATTTCAATACAACGCATTGCAATTGCTCGTCGCTAAATTAATGAACTTAAGTTAAAGCAAATTAAACAGATTCCCAGGAATGTGCACACAATTACAGCAATGCCAACAGTTCCAACAGTGCAAACTGTATCAGTTTGCTTTCTGTTGTAATCCCAACTCCTTGCAGAAAAGGCTTTAAAGGGATGCTATGAAAGAGCAGTTAAGGATTTTTTTTTGGTTGATATCGAATGCCGACAGTGCAGGAGGCAGCCATTTAGCCCATCGAGTCAGCATCGACTCTCCAAAAGAGCATCTGACCCTGGCCCACCCCCTCTCACCGGCTCTATCCCCATAACCCCGCACATTTGACATAGCTAATCCACCTAACTTGCATATCCTTAGATTGTGGGAGAAAACCGAAGCACACAGACGATACACACGCAGACACCAGGATAATGTGCACAGACACAGTGCCCAAGGCCGGAATCAAACCCAGGTATCTGGCACGGAGGCAGCAGTGCTAACTACTGTGCCAATCTGGTGGGAAAAAAATAAGCTTCATGTGACCATGATAAATTAGGATTTTTTTTTCTCTGTCTGGAAAGTATTAAGATCCAACAGTTTAGCCACTGTTAGATGTGGAACAGATAATGTTCTTCTGTCTTTTAGCCATATATATGAGTCCTTGATTGGTCAGTATCAGTGCATATATTTAACCCATGATGGACAATTTTTTTTTTAAAATCCCTACAGTGCAGAAGTTGGCCATTCAGTCCTTCACTGATAACAATCCCACCCAGGCCCTATCCCCGTAAGCCCATGCATCTACCTTGCTAATCCCCCTGACACTAAGGGACAATTTAGCATGGTCAATCCACGTAACCCGCAGGTCTTTGGACTGACTGGAGAAACTGGAGCACCCAAAAGAAACTCATGCAGACATGGAGAGAACGTGCAAACTCCACACAAACAGTCACCCGAGGCCGGTCCCTGGCGCAGCGCTAACAACTGTGCCAGCGTGTCACCCAATAATAGTCAAGGCTTTAGAAGGAGCCTGTTGTTCAGCCTGGGCAATCTTTCCCAGAAGCTTCTGGGGCAGAGGTTGTGCAAATAAACAACAGTCTCTGGCCATATTTAATATTTGCATAAGAGAGGGGTGCAATGTATCATTGACAACATAATCATTGGGGATGGGTGAAGTATAGGGAGTTACTTAAAGTTCGGGGAGATGAGGAGAATTTTCCTAACCTTGTTATCGGTCTCTTTAAAATCTGCAGTTCGATTGAGGAAGAATTAGATCAGCTGCTGTCCATTTTCCTCATTTGAAATTCACCCATATGCTCCATGGTAAGATCAAAGACAGAGACCATGGCTTTGTGCTGACTTCAATCCACTGTTCTGAAAGAGGAGTGATTAAATTAGATTTCAATAGGATGTTTGTGACACACAGTGAACTGATATATTTGTTGCACGAATTGTTTCTTCATAAAATGGATTACAAATGAAGAGGAATATGATCAAAGATTTCCTGTCAACTAATTATAATCTGGCTTCAATTGTAAATATGACCATTCCTGGACTGTTGTTAAGAATCGTGATAACTGCAGAAGACTAGCTTAAATAATTGTGATAGTTATAAAGGATGCATTAACAGGACTTTCTCGAAACACAAACAAAACTCACGCATCAGGAATGTGAACGGTGGTGAAAGATGGTTAAAACATCCCAGAGAAACAGCATAAATGCATTAAAAACCACCCCATAGCCCATTTCTACAGTGACTCCAGTAATCATCAGTAAAAAAGTACAGGGTGTGTGGTGGGGGGGGGGGGGGGAGTCGACTCAAGTGAACACCACAGAAATTCTCCCAAGTATTCTTCCTGAAAGGTCACCTGTCACCTCACATTGTTGCGAAGGTTGGAAACCATGGCATCTAATTCCTTTTCCTTACATGCTTTTGTTTAAAAATGGAATTGAGTTAGAGTGAAGCAGCATTAAGGTGTCAAGTCCAATGATCATGCTTCAGGTGGGCACTTGAACAATTTAATTAGATCACGGTTCAACTGCATCTTAATGCAATCAACTTGCCTTAACCCTCAATATTCTTGCCTAAGGAAAATCTACCTCATTTTTGAAAATTTTCATTTGACTCCCTGAGGTAATTGTCCCTTTAAGGGCAACACAGCAGAAGAGGGTCACCTGACTTAAAGGGACCAATTGGGGCTCAGCTTAGGTAATCATCCTGGGGGTGGAACCCTGTCTTGGGCAGAAGACTGGCACAGGTAGGGACTGGGGCATACAGTGGGTTGCTCCAGGGTAGCCAGGGCTTTGGGGCAGGTGGATGTTCGGGTGCTAGCCTTTATACAGGTTTTCCTTATTAATAAAAAGCTTTTGTGATCTTTACAGTCTGTGAGCATGCATCATTACATTGGCAACGAGGATGGGATGGATTATGATGACCCAAACTCTGACCGTGACACCTGTGAGTATCCTGTTTTAATCGAAGTCCGAAGAAAAATAAAATACTCACCCAAATGCCTGTCTTTGGGGATGCAATGGCCTAGTATTAATCCAAAATTGCTGTGGATTAAGCTAATGTTCTGGGGACCCAGGTTTGAATCTCGCCACGGCGGATGGTGGAATTTGAATTCAATACAAAATATCTGGAATTAAGACTCTACTGATGGCCATGAAACCACCGTTGATTGTCAGAAAAACCCATCTGGTTCACTAGTGTCCTATAGGAAAGGAAATCTGCCATCCTTACCTGGTCTGGCCTACATGTGACTCCAGAGTCGCAGCAATGTGGTTGAGTCAACCCCACCCCCTCCACCCCTCAATCCACAAGGGGCGGCACGGTAGCACAGTGGTTAGCACTGCTGCTTCACAGCTCCAGGGACCTGGGTTCGAATCCCAGCTCGGGTCGCTGTCTGTGTGGAGTTTGCACATTCTCCCTGTGTCTGCGTGGGTTTCCTCCAGGTGCTCCGGTTTCCTCCCACAGTCACAAAGATGTGCGGGCTAAGTTGATTGGCCATTCTAAATTGCCCCTTAGTGTCCCGGGATGCATAGGTTAGAGGGGTTAGTGAGTAAATATGTAGGGATATGTGGATAGGGTCTGGGTGGGATTGTGGTTGGTGCAGACTCGATGGGCCGAATGGCCTCTTTCTGCACTGTAGGATTCTATGATTTCGAAAGAAACTGTCACATCGCAGAGAGGATAGAGAACTGACTTTCCTTGTAGCCAAAGGAAAATAAATCTGCAGAGATCATGAGAAGGTCTTTCTGCCAGTAATAGTAGTAAAAAAAAGCATTCAAATGGAAGAGTCAGGATTTGTGCAACAACTTCAAAAATGCAACAGAAACACAAACCAGCAGCAGCTGACAGCAGCTCTAAGCAAAGTTGGTAGCTCAGTCTCACATGGCTGTCTAGCACTGGAAGAATGGGCATTATCTGGCCTAATTCAGCTGTGATCTCTCTCGCTCCTTCTGCCATGTCAAAACATTTAATCATCTTAAAACAGCTCAATTATGAGTATGGGGTCCTTACAGCTTTCTCTCCCTTTCCTAAATTGATACTCAACTGCCATGACCTTATTCTCACTATAATTGGCAGGGATCTAACCAGGAAATTTTCCAGACTGTCTTTCTGTGCATCAGCTAAGCACACACAACAAGTTATCAGACAGAATGCTTCCAAGCTCCTACCGACAGGTTCAATGGTGGGCACAGGAGGGAGAATATGGCAGGAGGCCCAGAAATCGGTTTTATGCCAGCGTGAATTTACAACAGGGGCTACTGCTTGTGCCCACCAGGCCGGCACGAACCTCATTTGCATTCTGTTAACGCGATGCAGATGAAGGCCCCGACCGCTCATACCATATTCTTGACAATACTGGCGGGAAAACACGCTAGTGTGCAATGTGTTTGTAACCATTGTGACGTTAGTGTCCCTTAAGAAAGGTTTTTTTTAAAAACATGATTTCTGCAGTTTCAGTGATGTCATCGTTGTCGACTTGACTGGAATTGTCTTGTTATTGCTACCCAAGTGTCCTGAATGGGGTTGTTTATGTTTACTCTGGGATTAGTTTTACGATCCTGCATTGTTAGGAGAAAAGGGTCATGTGTTTTTGGAGAGTTATTTTTCCCCTCAGTGAGTTTAAGGTTTGAGTTTTGAGGCTGCGTTTAGTTTTTAGTTTTAGCAGGGGTATCAAGCAAGAAAGAAGCTGAAGTCTCTCTCTCCGTTATATATTTGGAAATTCTGCTGGTTATCTTAAGGCAACATTTTGCCTTCTGGAAGAAAAGCGCAGGCTTCGAAAAGACTCAATTCCAGTCAAGTGAGATTTTAATCTATGCTGTGTTAAGCCTGTGAAAAGGGTTTTGTTTGAGAGGTTTTGGTTTGTTGGAACAGCTTTAATATTCAATTAGGTGAGCCTCACATCAGTGGTAGGGAAATTATTGGAGAGGATACTTCAAGACAGGCTTTATTCCTGGAAATAAGTGGACGTATTAGTGAGAGGCAACATGGTTTTGTGAAGGGGAGTCGTGTCTCACGAACTTGATCGAGTTTTGAGGAAGTGACAAAGATGATTGATGAGGGTAGGGCAGTGGATGTTGTCTACATGGACTTAAGTAAGGCTTTTGACAAGGTCCCTCATGGCAGACTGGTGCAGAAGGTGAAGTTGCATGGAATCAGAGGTGAGCTGGCAAGGTGGATACAAAACTGGCTCGGTCAAAGTAGTAAGAAGTTTAACAACACCAGGTTGAAGTCCAACAGGTTTATTTGGTAGCAAAAGCCACACAAGCTTTCGGAGCTCCAAGCCCCTTCTTCAGGTGAGTGGGAATTCTGTCAAACTCGGTCAAAGAAGTCATGATGTGGAGGTGCCGGCGTTGGACTGGGGTGAATGAGGACGGCCTAAACCGGGATGTTGGATTTATGTCACATTATCAGTAACCCCCACAGCTTTCCTCCTGGACTTGCAGAATCTCACTAACTGTTGTCTGGAGACAATACACATCTCTTTAACCTGTGTTTAATGCTCCCTCCACCCACATTGTCTGTACCTTTAAGACCTGGCTGGCTGTAGGGATTCGCATTCTAATCAGTATTCTGTAACTTGATTTTGTGTCTCTGTGCACTGTTTCAGAGCACGTTTCCACTCCATCTGACGAAGGAGCAGCGCTCCGAAAGCTTATGGTATTTGCTACCAAATAAACCTGTTGGACTTTAACCTGGTGTTGTGAGACTTCTTACTCAGTCAAAGAAGACAGAGGGTAGCAGTGGAAGGGCGAGTTTCTGAATGGAGGGCCCATTGCAGCTTTATAGAACCTTAGTTAGGCCACAGTTGGAATATAGCGTTCAATTCTGGTCGCCGCGCTACCAGAAGGATGTGGAGGCTTTAGAGAGGGTACAGAAAAGATTGACCAGGATGTTGCCTGGTACGGAGGGCATTAGCTATGGAGGAGAGGTTGGAGAAACTTGGATTTTTCTCACTGGAATGACGGAGATTGAGGGGAGACCTGGTAAAAGTCTACAAGATTATGAGAGGCATGGACAGAGCGGATAGTCAGAAGCTTTTTCCCAGGGTGGAAGAGTCAATTACTAGGGGGCATAGGTTTAAGGTGCAAGGGGCAAGGTTTAAAGGAGATGTATGAGGCAGATTTTTTTACACAGAGTAGTGGGTGCCTGGAACTCGTTGCCGGGGGAGGTAGTGGAAGCGGATACGGTAGTGACTTTTAAGGGGCGTCTTGACAAGTACATGAATAGGATGGGAATAGAGGGATATGGTCCCCGGAAGGGTAGGGGGTTTTAGTCAAGTCAGGCAGCATGGTCGGTGCAGGCTTGGAGGGCCGAAGGGCTTGTTCAAGTGCTGTAATTTTCTTTGTTCTTTTAGGGTTAATATATTATTGTGGTTGTTTTGTTTGTAATTGATAAAAGGTATTGCTAATTTTCTTTCTATACATGTTAACTATATTCTCAAATAAACTTTGTTTGATAAAAGCTGCCTGATGGGTTGTTGAATCATACCTGAAGTGAAACATATCGTGCTCATCCTAGCCAAATTCAAGATGCAAAACTTATGGTTCGGGCGGGCTCCATAAAGTACTTTGGAGTTTCTAACCTGAACCATAACACCATGTGGCGTGCAGATGTCAGGCCTCACTTGAACAATGCCTCCGGAGTTTAGGATCAAGGCCACCTGCAACACCACAGCAGTAGGTGGGGGCTGGGGGGTGGTGTCACGGGGCGGCGTGGAAGCATCTACATGTGGACCTTCCAGATTCGGGGTCCTTGAGGGGGTGTAACTTCCAGCCTCAAGGTCCATTTTCATTTTCAGGATGTCCACCTTCCTTCTTCAATAGTGGGCAGTGATATTGGACGCCTTTTAACATGGCGCCCGGACATAACATCAGACTACATGCCATCCTTGCCCACTCCACCACCGAATATGGTGCAAAAACACCCAGGTGCATAAATAATGAAGTTTGGGGCCCAGAGGATTTGGCACATGCTGGTAGGAAAACATGCTACGGGAAACACTCCACATTCCCGCTCCTGCCACTGCACAGTCTCAGAACAGGAAAATTCTGCCTATTAGCAAGAAGAATTTGACAATTGGCTGAGTCTTTAAATACGTTTTTTGTGTCGGTCTTCACGGTGGAGGACACAAATAGTTTGCCAAATATTAACGATAGAGGGTTGGCAGCAGGAGAAATACTTAATACGATTAATGTTACCAGAGAGGCAGTGCTGGGTAGACTAATGGGACTGAAGGTGGACAAGTCCCCGGGTCCGGATGGAATGCATCCCAGGGTATTGAAAGAAATGTCAGAGGTAATAGTGGATGCGTTAGTGATTATTTATCAAAACTCGTTGCATTCTGGGGTAGTGCCGGTTGATTGGAAAACGGCTAATGTTACGCCGCTGTTTAAAAAAGGAAGGAGACAAAAGGCGGGTAACTATAGGCCGGTCAGCTTAACGTCTGTAGTAGGGAAAATGCTGGAATCCATTATTAAAGAGGAGATAGCAGGGCATCTGGATAGAAATGGTTCGATCAATCAGACGCAGCATGGATTCATGAGGGGAAAGTCGTGCTTGACGAACATGTTGGATTTTTATGAAGATGTGACGAGGGCGGTTGATGGAGGAGAACCGGTGGATGCGGTGTTTTTGGATTTCCAAAAGGCGTTTGATAAGGTGCCCCATAAAAGGCTGCTGAAGAAGATTAGGGCACACGGAGTTGGGGGTAGTGTGTTAAAGTGGATTGGGGACTGGCTATCCGACAGGAAGCAAAGAGTCGGAATAAATGGGTGTTTTTCCGGTTGGAGGAAGGTAACTAGTGGCGTGCCGCAGGGATCGGTACTCGGGCCGCAACTGTTTACCATTTATATAGATGATCTGGAGGAGGGGACGGAGTGTAGGGTAACGAAGTTTGCAGACGACACAAAGATAAGTGGAAAAGTGAATCGTGTGGAGGACGGAGAAGATCTGCAGAGAGATTTGGACAGGCTGAGTGAGTGGGCGAGGATATGGCAAATGGAGTATAACGTTGAGAAATGCGAGGTTATACACTTTGGAGGAAATAATAACAAATGGGATTACTATCTCAATGGAAACAAATTAAAACATGCTACCGTGCAAAGGGACCTGGGGGTCCTTGTGCATGAGACGCAAAAGCCCAGTCTGCAGGTACAACAGGTGATCAAGAAGGCAAATGGGATGTTGGCCTATATTGCGAGGGGGATAGAATATAAAAGCAGGGATGTCTTGATGCACCTGTACAGGGCATTGGTGAGGCCGCAGCTGGAATACTGTGTGCAGTATTGGTCCCCTTATATGAGGAAGGATATATTGGCATTGGAGGGAGTGCAGAGAAGGTTCACCAGGTTGATACCGGAGATGAGGGGTTTGGATTATGAGGAGAGGCTGAGGAGATTGGGTTTGTACTCGTTGGAGTTTAGAAGGATGAGGGGGGATCTTATGGAGACTTATAAGATAATGCGGGGGCTGGATAGGGTGGAGGCGGAGAGATTCTTTCCACTTAGTAAGGAAGTTAAAACTAGAGGACACAGCCTCAAAATAAAGGGGGGTCGGTTTAAGACAGAGTTGAGGAGGAACTTCTTCTCCCAGAGGGTGGTGAATCTCTGGAATTCTCTGCCCACTGAGGTGGTGGAGGCTACCTCGCTGAATATGTTTAAAGCGCGGATGGATGGATTCCTGAGCGGTAAGGGAATTAAGGGTTATGGGGATCAGGCGGGTAAGTGGTACTGATCCACGTCAGATCAGCCATGATCTTATTGAATGGCGGGGCAGGCTCGAGGGGCTAGATGGCCTACTCCTGCTCCTATTTCTTATGTTCTTATGTTCTTAATTGAAGTCCAATAATGTCTCTAATAACTTGACAGTCGGGTACAGCAATCCCTTGTCAAGTTCAATTAACACAAGCATTTCACACACGCATGCCCTGGGGGGTCTTTTTCATTACACATTAACAGTAAAGAGGTACTTTGAGGAAAATACATACAGCTGCGTTTGCTGCAATGTAAATGGCAGAATTGAAATTAGTTTACACCGATTAGACTCCAGCTGCAAACGAATAATTAGGTGAACAATTAACAACTCAGCATTTGT
This sequence comes from Mustelus asterias, assembly GCF_964213995.1. Lineage (NCBI taxonomy): Eukaryota > Metazoa > Chordata > Chondrichthyes > Carcharhiniformes > Triakidae > Mustelus > Mustelus asterias. Next base: position 37,187,611 of record NC_135813.1, read on the forward strand.
AAAGGTGCGAATGGGCATCGCTTGGCAGCTGGTGAAATATACACCGTGTACACAGTGTGAAAAATGCCAAGTGAACATGCGTGCATTGCATAAATAAAACAGCAGAGCTTTAGTTTTGTATTATGCACAGGTGCATCTACACTTATCTGCTTTATATTTAACACTGCTACGAGAGATAACCATTCACAGAACAGAACACAAATGTACTCTTGTTGACTTACTCTTATTAATTCACTGAGTACATCCACCGGACCTGAATTTTACTTCAAGAAATGTCACAGAATCATAATGCTTACAGCACAGGAGGTGGCAGTGAAGCCCATCGTGTCCATGCCAGTTCTCTGAATGAACAATGCACCTAGTGCCACTCCCCTACCTTCTTGTGGAGATGAGATTTTGAGAACAATGCTTGAAACTGCTGATTTTTCATGGTGATCATAGAATCCTTAGAATCCTACAGTGTAGGAGGAGGCCATTCGGCCCATTGAGTCTGCACCAACCACAATCCCACCCAGGCCTTATCCCCATAACCCCATGCATTTATCCTAGCGAGTCTCCCTGACACTAAGGGGCAATTTAGCATATCCAATCCATCTAACCCGCACATCCTTGGACTGTGGGAGGGAAACTGGAGCACCACGAGGAAACCCATGCAGACACAGGGAGAACGTGCAGACTCCACACAGACAGTGACCCGAGGCTGGAAATCAAACCCAGATCCCTGGCGCTGTGAGGCAGCAGTGCTAACCACTGTGCCACCGTGCCATGTCTTCTATTCTGACTAGTCCCGGTATGTGACAAACAACTCAACTTTGAAAACAAAACAAGGTAAGAGTGGGAAAGTTTAAGGGAGATGTGCAGGGAAAGTTCTACATGCAGAAAAATGGTGGGTGTCTAGAACACACTACCAGAGGTGGTGGTGGAAGCAGCAAGCACATCAACAACATTTAAAAGCACCTGGATGGATACATGAGTAGGGAGGGAATAGAGGGATATGGACTAAGGGCAGAAGGTACTTTTTAAAGTTTAATTAGGGCATCATACAATCCCTACAATGCAGAAGGATTGATCCATCAAGTCTGCATCAACAACAATCCCAACCAGGCCCTGTAACCCCACGTATTTACCCTGCTAGTCTCCCTGACACCATGGCACAATTTAGCACGGCCAACCTAACCCGCACATGTTTGGAGTGCGGGAGGAAACAGGAGCACTCAGAAGAAACTCTCCAAGACAGAGGGGAGAACATACAAACTCCACACAGACAGCGACCCATGGCCGGAATTGAATCTGGGTCACTGGTGCTGAGAGGCAGCAGTGCTAACCACTTGTCATCCAGCATGATCGGCACGGCTTGGATGGCCAAAGGGCCTGTTCTGCTGCTATCCTTTTCTTTGTAAAACTGACAAAATAAGCAGAAAAGGCAACATTATTTATCCCTTCACAAGTAAAAATATTTATGATGCAAACCTGAATTGATGATTTCTTTTTAAAACTTGGACACTTTAATTTTTTAAAAAGCTCGAATGAGAAATTATTACTGTACCTGAAAGGGATTTAGTTGGGATTGACTGCTATTGAGGTTCCCCTAATAATGCTTTCAAAACAACTGTAAAAACATCCTGTTAACTGGGTAAAAGTATTATCTGAAGCAAGAGACAATCTTCCATGGGTGTTAAAGATCTTTTTCCAAGTTTCATCACATAGCTTGTTTGAGCCTCTCAGTTGCTGTAAAGGAGGCACAAGATCTGTTTCTTCATAAAATACCTTTATTTCTTTGATCCAACTCCACTGACCAATTCTTCACCACCAAACAGTGCCACCTGTGGCCCCTTTATAAACCAGCGACTTCTATTGAATAATTGACATCAAATTAGGACTTAATTGGTAGACCTGTTAACCCATTCCTAACATAGCTAACTGGTACAAGCTGTTTATACTGAAATCCTACTTCTCAAAAAGTGTGCTACCAGGTGATAAGACATTTACAAGAAACTGTATTCAAATACAATGATATTGATCAAATTCTTCATTACAATACCATTACTCCACAGCACAGAAATACATTGGTATTAGAGATTGAGTTCACAGAATCCCCACAGTGCAGAAGGTGGTCATTTGGTCCATCGAGTCTGCACCGACCACAATCCCACCCAGGCCCTATTCCCGAAACCCCACACATTTACCCTGCTAATCCCCCTGACACTAGGTTCAATTTAGCATTGTCAATCCACCTGACCCGCAGATCTTTGGAATGTGGGAAGAAACCGGAGCACCCGGAGGAACCCCACGCAGACATGGGGCGACATGAGGCAAAATCCCCAGAGAGTGATGTGAGGCCGGAATTGAACCCAGTCCCTGGCACTGTCAGGCAACAGTGCTAACCACTGTGCCATAGCCTGTTTGACATCCCTCCCAATCTTAATTTCCACCTGGTCCAGGTGATTTATCCACCTTCAGAACATTCTCCTTAGTGATGGCCACTATACTCACCTGTGACCCCTGACTCTCCTGGAGCTCCAGTATCCCACTGGTGTCTTCCACCGTGAGACTGATGCAAAGTAACTATTCAGTTCCTCTGCCATTGCTTTGTTTCCTATTATTACTTCTCCAGCCTCATTTTCCAGTGATCCAATGGCTATTATTGCCTCTCTTACCTTTTATATACTACTAGCTAGCTTACACTCATATTTCATCTTCTCCCCTCTTATTGCTTTTTTAGTTGTCCTCTGCTCGCTTTTAAAGGCTTCCCATTGCTCTGGCTTCCCACTAATCCTCGCCACTTTGTATGCTTTTTCTTTTGCTTTTATGCTGTCCTTGACTTCCCTCGTCAGCCATGGATGCCTCATCCTCCCCTTAGCATGTTTCCTCCTCCTTGGGATGAATTTCTGTTGTGCCTCCCGAATAACTTTCAAAAACACCTGCCATTGCTGTTCCACGGTCTTCCCTGCTAGGCTCCCTTTCCAATCAACTCTGGCCAGCTCCTCCCTCATGTCTTTGGAGAGACAATGTGGTGAGGAGAAATGTTTTCACTGAGGGTGGTGAATGTGTGGAATTCACTTCCATTGAATGTTGTCGAGGCCAAAACGTTGTCTGATTTCAAGAAGAAATTAGATATAGCTGTTGAGACTAAAGGAATCAAGGGATATGGGGATTGGGGGGGCGGGGGGGGGAAGAGAGGAGAAAGAGATCAGGATTTTGAATAAGATCAGCCATGATCAAGATGAATGGCAGAGCAGGCTAGAAGGGCAAAATGGCCTACTCCTGCTTCTAGTTTCTATGTAGCCTTCTGAATGTTTCAGAGATTCCTGTTCCAGAATGCTCCAAAAGCAACCAAGATGTTGAAATAAAAGACACTGGTAACGTCATGCACATGATCGCTCCATAATAATTTAAGTATTCCACAGAATATAACTGATTAGTTAATGTTTGGACAGACCTTGGCTACTGTGTTATGACAAAGACAATTCATTTTTTCATGTCCAAGTCATTACTTCTCAAGGGCCATTCATCCCTGGAAGAACATATTAACACTTTCAACATACCCATTAGTCAGAAGGTAACCACCTCGCCCGCCCCACTCGCAAAATGGAATTCTCCGTTGGCTTCGGGCGGGATTTTACGAGCCTCGCCTGAGCGAGGTCATAACATTCCACACAATGTCTCCGTAAGCCACGTCTGCCTGATGGAATGTAATGTAGATTTTATAGGAATGCAAATTGTCACAACTAGTTTAAGTTTGCAGTAACCGAAGGTATCAGTGGAGTAAAGCTCCACAGCTGGTTTACCGAGGCACGTCCTAACTTCCAGAAATTGACTGATTTGGAATTGAAGATGTGACAGTTGACGTGTGGCTGCCTCCTTGAGTCAGTTGAAACATTTTTTAAAGTTTCATATATATGGAGTTCAGATGTAATTGAAATTTAACATTTGAAATCAACACACCTCCATAGGACTGATGACTGGACATGCCCACAATCAGGCCACCTAAAAGACACATTAAGATCAGTAAGGATGGGCAAAAACACTTCCTCCATGATCATCTCAACACTGGTGCCCCACAAGGCTGCGCTCTTAGCCCCCTACTATACTCCTTGACTATACGGCCAAATTCCCCTTCAATTCGATTTTCAAGTTTGCTGATGATACCACCGTGGTGGGTCGGATCTGAAACAATGACGAGACAAACTACAGGAATGAGAGAGAGAATCTGGTGAACTGATGTGGTGACAATAATCTCTCGCTCATTGTCAAAAAAAATGAAAGAGATTGTCATCAACTTTAGGAAGCGTAGTGAAGAACATGCCCCTGACTACATCAACGGGAATGAAATAGAAATGTTCGAAAGCTTCAAGTTTTTAGCTGTCCAGATCACCAACAACCTGTCCTGGTCCCTCCATGCCGACACTATAGTTAAGAAAGCCTACCAACGCCTCTGTTTTCTCAGAAGACTAAGGAAATTTGGAATGTCAGCTATGACTCTCACCAACTTTTACAGATGCATCATAGAAAGCATTCTTTCTGGTTGTATCAAAGCTTGGTATGGCTCCTGCTCTGCCCAAGACTGCGAAGAACTACAAAAGGTCATGAATGTAGCCTAATCCATCATGCAAACCAGCCTCCTAACCACTGACTCAGTCTACACTTTCCGCTGCCTCGGTAAAGCAGCCAGCATAATTAAGGACCCCCACGCATCCCAGACATACTCTCTTCCACCTTCTTTCTTTGGAAAAAAGACAGAAGTCTGAGGTCACGTGCCAACCAACTCAAGAACAGCTTCTTTCCTGCTGCCAGACTTTTGAATGGACCCATCTTGCATTAAGTTGATCTTTCTCTATATCCTGACTATGACTTTAACACTACATCCTGCACTCTCTCCTTTCCTTCTCTATGAACAGTATGCTTTGTTTGTATAGCGCGCAAGAAACAATACTTTTCACTGTATGCTAATACATGTGATAATAATAAAATCAAAATGAAATCACTATGTCACTGCTGACTGGAATTTTCCCTCTGCTGAGGCCGAAACACAGTTGAAGGCATTCTATAAGGGGCAGGCGAAGAGAGGTCGGCTCTCCTTCTGGCAAGGAATCCCAATCCCCTTGCTATCAAGATACAGCTGTGACCAGGCAAAAGGAATTCTGAGTCCATCACCAACTTGACACAACTTCTCTTTAAGCTGCCTACATGGGAAGCTCCCGCCTTTGACGACATTTCAATCCTGGAGGGTCTCCGATTGCTCCTCCCACCTGGTGAGCTTGCCCGATTGGACGGGACTCCTGGACGTTACTTCATACTTGGCTGCATTCTTCAAAATTGCTTCCAGGGTTCGCTTGCCAACAACTCTGGGTTCCCGGCCCAGAATTCATTCCAGCATCAAGATCAGGACCCTGGATCCAAATTCCAGGCTGTCTTTCAGAGAACAAACACAAGGTTTATGGACGGCACGGTAGCATAGTGGTTAGCACTGCTGCTTCACAGCTCCAGGGATCTGGGTTTCATGGAAACTGCAGAGGAAAAAGCAAAAGAGTTGGTTGCTTACCGGATACTACTGCCAACATTTCTGCCACTACCATTAATATAAAATGTTCGTTATTCTTCTCATTGCTGTTTGTAGCATCTTTTTGTATGTAACATAGCTACCAGATTAATCTACGCAAGTCACTGCATTTCACTACATCTGAAAACACTTTGTCAGCGATGTTGTAAAGATATCATAAATATAAATTAAATGACTATTTCTCTGTGTATTCTTCCAGCAGCACATTTTCCAAATTGTTAATATGCCACACTAACTGCCCTCGAAGACATTTTCTAACCACAAAAAATGTTATATTCCTGATGACCAGTTGGTGAAGGAAGAAACCAAAGCTAGTCTTTACTTGGAATAGATTTATTCACAGGGCAAAACATTACAGGTATATATCTCCCAACTCCACTCAATGCTTGCACGAACAGCTGTCACACCATCATATGTATCTAAGTTGTTAGGTTGGAGTAGTTTCAATGATTCTCAAAGACTGCTTGCTTTAAACACACTAAATTTTATTTTAACATATTTAAAGATTATGGAGAACACTGACAAGCTTCTGATCACGCTTGCTTTCCTTTGATTTTTACTTTCTGTTTCAGAGTCTCTCAATACACACGCATCTGTCACTCCCTCCTGTGCCACAGGCTATTACAGGTAACACCTTATGTATATATTCCATGATACAACATAAGAAATATCCAATCAATGCCCTCCATCTTTATGTACTTGACCTTAATTGCTAAAATCTTTTTTTTTTTAAATCACTCAATCTTATGGTCATAGGCAGCATGGTGGCATAGTGGTTAGCACTGCTGCCTCAGTGCCAGGGACCCGAGTTCGATTCCTGGCTTGGGTCGCTGTCTGTGCAGAGTCTGCACGCTCTCTGCATGTCTGGTGGGTTTCCTCCAGGTGCTCTGGCTCCTCCCTGTCTGAATGACGCGCTGGTTAGGTGCATTGACCATGCTAAATTCTCCCTCAGTATACCCAAACAGGCGCCAGAGTGTGGAGACTTGGGGATTTTCACAGCAACTTCATTGCCGTGTTAATGTCAGCCTACTTGAGACACGGATATATAAATAAGCAATTAATACCATAGAGTTACAAATGAATCACTCATACATACCATTTATTCACACTATTGTCAGGAATATTTTATTTGTTAACTATTGTAAAATGTAGCTCTGTTTAATCCAATATAATTATTTATTTTTATAAGGATCTGCATCACTCAACTTGATCAAATGGCTGTAATGAGATTACTGAATTCCATTGGAGCTGGTGTTTGTTGCCCTCAAACAGAACCAATCATTAAGGATTACTGAAAAAGCGTAAAAAAGGAAACAAGCCAGAAAAATCAAAAGGTTGTCCCTCGCGTTCTCTCCAGGTCATATAATCTTCAAGAAAGAACCTCAACTGTTGTCTTTGAGAAGCTCGATGAATTGTCCACATTCTCAAGTGTGGAAGAGCACCTACGCCATTGCTTGGAAACATTCTGCTTCAGTAAATGCACACAATGACATTAAAACGGGAAGATCCTGATGACTACCTACCGGGCATAAGCGCTTAAAGCCCCTGGGATTTTAATTAAATGGGAGATGGGCGGCACGGTGGCACAGTGGTTAGTATTGCTGCCTCAAGACTCGAAATGTTGGCTCTATTCTCTCTCCATAGATGCTGTCGGACCTGAGATTTTCTAGCATTTTCTGTTCGTGAGCAAGCCAGTCAGTGCAAGGGCAATTAGGGATGGGTGACAAAGCCTAGTCAGTGACCACAATATTCCATAAAACAATAAAAAGTTATATTGAACCACTAAAACTTTAAAAGGGCACACCACCAACAATTGAGATCAACTTGGGATGGGCAATGAATGCTCATAACTCAGTGATTACATTTTTGATATTAATGAAGCAGAGGGATGTAGAATGAAAATAAAAATCAATTAAGAGCAATAAGTATACAACTAATAATGGAGAGATTAAAATGGGAGAACAGGAGATGCAAGAATACCAGGGAAGTAACCAGAGAAAAGTATAATTGAAATGTGGAGGCAATTCGAAATGTAGACATTTAAAAAGCAGTAAACCAGATATGATAGATGAGGCGAAAAAGCATGAAAATTGCCCATTCAATCAATCATCTTAAATAAAGGATGATGGCTTCAGAGAGTAGGTACAGGAATTTATAGGAAAGACGAAAAGGACAAGGTTATTGAAGGCACATGAATTGTATGTGTTATGGTTCAGGTCAGAAAGTCCAAAGTGTTTTATGAAGACTGCCTGAATCATACGTTTTGCATTTTAAATTTAGCTAGGATAAGCATGAGATGTTTCACATGGGATTCAAAAGACCCGCTAGGGTGCTTTTATCAAACAAAGTTTATTTAAGAATATAGTTAACATGTATAGTAAGAAAATTAGCAAGACCTTTTATCGATTACAAACAAGAAACAATGATAATGTATAACCCTTAATGAATGTATATATAAGCTGTCCCAATCAAAACCAAAACCTCCCATAGACCCTTTTCACAGGTTTAACACAGCATAGATTAATGCTTACTTGATACTGGGATCAATGCCGTTAGTTGAATTCTGCAGTCCAATGCTCTTTAGACTCAGCAGAGTTTGAAGACGAGACAGCTTTCCAACGCACCAGAGACACTCTGGTCCAGCCCCCAAGAACAGATTTTCACCCTTCAGGGACCCAACACAACTTGCAAAACAACAGGGAGAGGGGGAAACACTTCCTTTTAGCTTGCTGTCCCTTCTAAAACTCAACTCCAACTTGCAGCTCCAAACTGAAACTGAAAACCCTGTCACCTGAGCTGCGCAGTTTTTTTCTCCTCCCAAAAATGACATCACCCAGAGCTGTGAGCATGAATTAAAAATACTCTTAAAAGGTACACTAAAATCACATAAGTGACTGGAAAGTTGTCGTGAGTCAATGAAATGCCTGGCCACCATAAGAACTTGAGAGCAAATCATTGGGGGTTTGAGTTGGAAAGCGGTGCAGCCGGGACCATTAACAAGATGGATTTAGAAACTCAATGTGAAGTGATGATACCATAGAACAAATTACAGCCAAACCTCACTCTTCATTTCCTGCTCACTTTCCAGCAACAATTATCACAACATAATCCAGAGCAGAAATCTTGGGGTGGTTTCTGCTCACAATACATAGAACAGTTCTGCACATTTACATTTTGGCTTTGCACTAGAGTTTCTTGGAGTCAGGAATTCCAGACCCCAATCCCAATGCCCTTGGCTTTCACCAGTGGGGTTTAAGGGTGCAGGCCAGAATGGGTCACAAGACCAAACCCAATATTCCTGACTTGAGTGGCTCCCTAATAAGGATAGGCATCTCCTAGTCCCCTGCAATTTTCATGAAGTTGGGCCAGATTTAGAGAACTTGTGATCCACAGCCCCTCAGAGATGTTGTGAACCATAATCTGGATGAGGGAACATTTCAGAAGGCAATTTCAAAAGGTTTTATCCAAGCCACCATCACCCACCCCCTAGCTCCCAATCTAGGAATACATAAGCAAGCCTCAGCTGATAACCCAGACATCCATTAGTCTGCTGAAGCAGCTGTGCCCGAGGGAAAACATTGCTTGATCGATAGCTCTTGCTCTGTGATCTATTCTGTCAATGCTTAAATATAAAGAGGTTGCCATTGCTTGCGGCTGATAAAGATTTTGGATGATTGACACTTTTACAGGGCTGTAGAAAAGTTGTAAAGAAAGTGAAAAGTTATGAATGGATGTTTTTTAAAGCCTTCACGTGCATCTTGTTAATATAAGATTAATTTGATTGCTAGAGTATATAGTGTGTGAATGGGCATGAAATTGCTATAGATTGGCAAGGAATGTATTAGGGACTATGGGGAGGATTGCAGAGGACATGAGGTGGCAAGTGTTGGATTGGCTGGGGTATGGGGGTCTCAGAATGCTTCATAATTCATGCTCACATCATGTCAGCAATGCCCAGTGAGATTTTGGTCCCAGTCAAAATGTGAAAATCTTGACCTCAATAATCTTTTAACCAGCTATAAAGGGAGTGTTAATGATGTTAGTGTCACAACATATATACAAGACTTTTTTTAACAAACGTCTGAAATGCTTGCTTATCCCCTTCACTGCTTCCTAAATTACAAATACTGTGTACTTAGTTAGCACAGGGAAGAAACAACAAAACAGCAACGGAGAATTGTTGCAATGCATCTGAGAAAAGATGAGCTAACATCTCACCTCTGTTAGGGATGAAAGCCGGAAGAATGATCGCTTGCATCTTTTCATAGAATCCCTACAGTGCAGAAGGAGGCATTCAGCCCTGCACCGACAACAATCTTAACCAGGCCCTATCCCCATAACCACATGTATTTACCCTATTAATCCCCCTGACTCTCAGGGGCAATCTAGCATGGTCAATCAACCTAACCCACACATCTTTGGAGTGTGGGAGGAAACCAGAGCATGAGGAAACCCACGTAGACACGAGGAGAATGTGTGGAGTTTGCACGATCACCTGAGGCGGGAATTGAACCCGAGTCCCTGGCACTGTGCCACCAAAAGGGGAATGTTAGGAGGGGGATTTGAAAGGGATCAGAATTCATCAGGACTCCACAAGGGAATAATCAATTTCTTAAGTCTGACACCGTAGACTACTCAGCCATCCTAACAGAAGGAAGAATTCCAGACGAAATTTAAGATTTTGCAGACACAGGAGAATTTAAATTTAAGATGGGTGGCATGGTGGTTAGCACTGCTGCCTCACAGCACCAGGGACCCGGGTTCAATACCGGGCTTGGATCACTGTCTGTGCAAAGTCCGCACGTTCTCCCCATGTCTGCGTGGGTTTCCTCCGGGTGCTCCGGTTTCCTCCCACAGTCCAAAAGATGTGCTGGTTAGGTGCATTGGCCATGCTAAATTCTCCCTCAGTGTAACCGAACAGGTGCCAGAGTGTGGCGACTGGGGGATTTTCACAGTAACTTCATTACAGTGTTAATGTAAGCCTACTTGTGACTAATAAATAAACTTTAGGTTTTTGGCCCCGATCGGAGGGATATCCACAATCTCAGATTGGAAAGAGCAGCAAAAGAGAGACTGCCAATCGTTTTCGGCCACAGGCAGCCACAGCAGTGACTGGAGTATATTGTTGGCAGCATAAACAATTCAAAATTAATTTCCTCCCTTTGGTTTTCACGAGTTCATTTGCTACAAGTTATTCTCCTTTCAAAATGTCAGTAATCCACATCCATTTTCTCGAGATTGTTCCTGCAATGCCATTCAAATTCTCCAGTCCAGAAAGGGAATAATTTAAACTGCGGACTTCCATTCCTACAGGTAATGTGTTCGCGATTTTGAAATGTTGAAGATTTGGAATGTGATTTTTCTCTTTTCCTTGCTCCTCCCTCAGTTCAATCTTTTTCCATTCCTCAATCTGTCCTTCCTACTTTGACCCTAATTTCTGCTGTCATTCTTCTTTCTTTCTCAATCCTGAAACCTGTTTGGTTTAAGGGAAAAGGCCCTTCATTCACCTTGGTCTCAGATGTCCTGTTGACCTTGCCAAGCTGTTGCAGGCCCACGCTTCAACAACTCAAAAAAAGAGGAACAAAATTGCAACCTGGCAAAGGAGGGAAAGAAATCCAATGATAATGACATGGCAAAACGTCTCACTCCAGCAAGATCTGGGCCATTATTCCTAATTTTGTAAGAAGTCTCACAACACCAGGTTAAAGTCCAACAGGTTTATTTGGCTGCACGAGCTTTCGGAGCATTGCCCCGTCATCAGGCGAGTGGCTCACCTGATGAAGGGGCAGCGCTCGGAAAGCTCGTGCTACCAAATAAACCTGTTGGACTTTAACCTGGTGTTGTGCGACTTCTTATTGTGCCCACCTCAGTCCAATGCCGGCATCTCCACATCATCATTCCTAACATTGACACCGAGTTCAATTGAAAGGGTATAGGAGGCCAAAGATGGAATGGTGAAATGGGGAGGAGCAGGAACTGACGTGATGAGCCAGAGGTAGGTCAGGGACAAGTAAAAGGACACAAAGACATGGCATGGATGATTAATGACAAAAATCAAATCAAATGGGGACAGCATGGTGGTTAGCACTGCTGCCTCACAGCACCAGGGACCTGGGTTCAATTCCAGCCTTGGGTCACTGTCTGTGTGGAGTCTGCATGTTCTCCCCATGTGTTTCCTCCCACAATCCAGAGACGCACGGGTTAGGTTGACTGGGCCAAGTGGCCTCCTTCTGCACTGTAAGGATTCTATGATTCAAGGAAAGCATAATGGAAATACTGAAAGAGTATACTTTACACTGGCCTTTGGGATCAAGGTAATGATGCCTGCAACAGCTTGGCAAGGTCAACAGGACATCTGAGACCAAGGTGAATGAAGGGCCTTTTCCCTTAAACAGGACAGGAGATATTAAACAGGGTAAAAATAGTTAGAAAGAGTAGGCTAAATGGGTTACATAATTCCAAGTTAACAAATCACCCCTTCAAATGGGATTCATTCAAAGTTGCTGAAGAAAGTGGAGATGGAAGAAGTTCAATATTTCAAACCATTTGTATTCTGGGCATGACACCAGAAGACAATGATCGCAAATGTTACATCCCTTTCAAAATAAAGATGAATAACTGCAGGCTGGTCTGACAATGGTGGAAAAATTACTGGATCCACTGCCAAACAAATTAATTCTCGCCGGAAGCAGCACAAGTTAATCAGGGATACTGAGCAAAGACTTGAGGACAATCCATGTTTGGCTAAGCTGATTGAACTTTTGGATGAAGAAACAGAGAGGATTGAAGAAAAGTGATGAACAAAGTGTAATGCTGGCACATATAGACTTTCAAAAAGGAATTTGATATAAATCTGCTATGCAGTACTTTTCGGAAAATAAAAACACATGGAATAAAAAGAATGGTGGTACCTCCTTGGTACTAAATTGGCCGAAGTAGATAGTGCAGTGGTGCATTTCTGATGGGAAAGGTGTATAAGTGGGGTCCCTAGAGATTGGTATGAGGAATGATACTTTGCTTGTATGTAAAATGACTGGACTTAGGTGTAAAAAGCACAATTTTGAAGTTTGCAGATGATGTTAAACTTTGCATAGTAACAGGAGAACCCGTGAATGTGGTATATTTGGAATTTCAAAGTTTTTGACAAGGTCCCACATAGGAGGTTTTGTATGCAAAATTAAAGACCACGGGATTGGGTGTAATATATTGGCATGGATTGAGAATTGGTTAGCAGACAGGAAACAGACAGCAGGAATAAATGGGTCTTATTTGGAGTGGTAGACGCTGACTGGTGAGGTTTCAAGGGTCAGTGCTTGGGCCCTCAGCTATTCACAACATATATCAATCATTTGGATGAGGAAGCCAAATGTAATACAGTGCGGCCCCGTTATAATGCGATGGTTGGGGCCCGTAAAATGTTATCGCGAAAAAAGCGGGGTCGTGCTAAATCGTGGTTCAAGAAAATCAGCGTTCAAACTTACCCAATGTTGAACTAACATCCTAACTATTTCAGTGTCTTTGTGTTCAATGTTTCCATTCTAGGTCTGCCTGTCAGTTGTGAAGGAAAATTATCTTGAAATGTTTTCCTGAAAATCTTTAATTGCTGCACCCCTATTCAGTATGACATTAAATTAGGTCCCCGAGGAGCAGGGCGAGAAGCAAAGCAGCCCCGCTACCATTTAGAGATAAATTTTCACTCCCCTAGTTACCAGCCAGCGCTGACATGCAGGGCAATGCTAATGCCCCTTCCACCACCGACATATTTGGGTTCTGCCTAAAGATCGCCACATCTTTCCGCCCCGGGAAGGGCTGGAGACTATCTGACCATCCAATTCAGCCGGTTGCAGCAGGGCGGCCGGTTCGACAGTGATGGTGGATATCGAATCCATACTAGAATTGGGATTCCACCATATTAGTCCAGGCAGCATGATAGACCGTGGACCGTGAAAGTCCTGACTCGTGCCGATTCAATCAATTATGTGCCTATCAACATTACTGCCTGATGCAGCCGAATGATGCTTCCAACTTTCAACTGATTCGCGGACTGTTCCCACCGTCTATTAATATTCACGCTTCCACTTGCAATCTATAGCCTTCTGCACTCCAATGATGCCGACATGATTTGCTCAGGTAAAAAAAAATCCGTCTATCATCTGCAGCCTGCTTTTCGGGGAAGAGCGGATAATGTATTCTGAGACTGTACACAGACTTAAAGAGAGTTGTGAATAATTTCAATATTCTGAAAATAGAAGTGTTGTTACATTAACACCAGGACTTAAGTTTAAGTAACAGCAACGAAAGTGATTGACAATTACATGATTCATCGCGTTATATCCGAATTCGCGCTAAATCGGGGCGTGTAAAATTGGGGTTCCACTGTATTTCCAAGTTTGCTGATGACACAAAACTAGTTGGGAATGTGAGTGGGGAGAAGGATATTCAGAGATTTCAAGGTGATTTAGACAAGTGAGTGAGAAAATACATGGCAGATTCAGTATAATGTGGATAAGCATGAAGATATCCACTTCAAACAGGAAAATAGTTGGCAGGGTATTATTTAAATACAGATAGATCAGCAAACGTTGATGTATAAAGGAACCTGGGTGCCCTTATGCATCAGTTACTGAAAGCAAGCATACATGTGCAGCAAGCAGTTAGGAAGGCAAATAATATGTTGCCCTTCATTGCAAGAAGACTTGAGCATAGGAGCGAGGATATTGTACTGCAGCTGAACAGGGCAATGGTCAGACAACACTTGGAATATCGTGCAGTTTTGTCTCCTTACCCAAGAAAGGATATACTTGCCATAGAGAGAGTGCAACAAGGGTCAGATAGCAGGATTGTCACGCAAGGAGAGTAAGGGTAAATTAGGCTTGTATTCACTGGAGTCTAGGAGAGGGGACATCATTGAAACAAAATTCTGACAGGGCTGGACAGACTGGGTGCAGGGATAATGTTCCTTCTTGCTGAGAATGTCTCGAGGGTCACAATTTCAGGATCTGGGCGAGGTCATTTTGGACTGAGATGAGGAAATGTTCCTTCATTCTGAAGGCAGGAAACCTATGGAATTCTCTACCAAAGGTGGCTCTGGAGAAGAAGACACTGAATATAATTAAGTCGATAAATTTCTTGACAAATTATTAAGGGGTATGAAGAGTGAGTGGGAGTATACAGTTGAGATAGGAGGATCAGTCACATTTATAGTGAATGGTGGAGCAGGATCAAGGGGCCCCATGGGCTACTCTTGCTCCTATTTTTTTTCTGTTACTATGCTTCTTGTGAAAAGGAATAACAGCAGGTCTCAGAAGGTGACAGACTAGTGAAATGGCTGATACAATTTAATGAGGATCATTGTGAAGTGATGTTCATTGGGGAAAAAAAAATGCAGTGCCAGTGTAATGCAAATGTAACTATTTCAAGGAGGTTGCAAGAAAGTTTTCCCTACTTATCCTCTTTCCTTTGACTAGTGGGTTGGTAGGTAACAAAAGGTCAAAGGTGTAACTAATTAGTCAGAGGGGTAAATAAAAGAGACATTTCTTCAGAGGGTTAAGATCTGGGGCACAATGCCAGGCTGGTGGATTCAGACTCTTTGACAAAAAAGCATTTAGATAAGTACTTGTAGGGGACTAATTTGTAGGGTTATGGGGAAAATGCCGGTGAGTGAGTAGATCCAAAATTTCACTGGGTTACTACTGATGCAACTGGAGCTTGTACAATGTAAATTTTAAATCAAGAATGGCTAAATGGCCTCCTTCTAGCCTGTAGGATGTTATGATTCTACAATCTAGGAAAAGAGTAGGCCCACTCAAGGATAAAAGGGGGAGGTTATGTGTGGAGCCAGAGGAGGTGGGTGAGATCCTTCATGAGTATGTTTTGGTGTATACTGATGCAAAGTACTCATGAAGGATCTCACCCACTTCCTCTGGCTCCATGAGGGATGTTGAGATTAGGAAAGGATGCGTGAATACTCTCAGGCAGGTCAGTAGAATGTTGGGTGTCTTGAAATGCATTAAGGTAGACAAGTCCTCAGGGCTAGATGGGATCTATCCTAGGATAATGTGGGAGGCAAGGGAGGAACTAGCTGGGCCCTTAACAGATATCTTTGCATCCTCTTTGGCCACAGGTGAGGTTCCAGAGGACTGGACAATGGCCAATGTTGTTCTTTTGTTTAAGAAGGGAGACAGAGATAAACCAGGTAATACAGGTCTGATTTCAGTGGTGGAGAAGCTGTTGGAGAAGATACTAAGAGACATGATTTATTCACATTTGGAAGAAGATTGACTTGTTCATGACAGGCAACATGGTTTTGTGCTGGAAAGGTCATGTCTCACCAACTTGAGTTTTTTGAGGAGGTGACAAGAATGATTGATGAGGGAAAGGCAGTGGATGTTGCCTACATGGTCTTTAGTAAGGCATTTGACAAGGTACCTCATGGCAGGCTGGTACAAAAGAGGTCTGGATAGGGTAGATTCTCAGAGGCTATTTCCAAGGGCTGAAATGGTTGCTACGAGAGGACACAGGTTTAAGGTGCTGGGGGGTAGGTACAGAGGAGATGTCAGGGGTAAGTTTTTCACTCAGAGGGTGGTGGGTGAGTGGAATCGGCTGACGTCGGTGGTGGTGGAGGCAAACTCGTTGGGGTCTTTTAAGAGACTTCTGGATGAGTACATGGGATTTAATGGGATTGAGGGCTATAGATAGGCCTAGAGGTAGGGATATGATCGGCGCAACTTGTGGGCCGAAGGGCCTGTTTGTGCTGTGGCTTTCTATGTTCTAATCACGCTTGCAGATGGAACAAAGTAAAAATACGGTGAAACACCTAATCTATAGTTGATCGAGTGCGGAGGCAGTTACATCTTAAAGTGAATGTAGTTAAAGTTTATTTATTAGTGTCACAAGTAGGCTTACATTAACACTGCAATGAAGCTACTGTGAAAATCCCCCAGTTGCCACACTCCAGCGGCTGATTGGGTAAACCAAGGGAGAATTTAATATGGTCAATCAACCTAACCTGCACATCTTTGGACTGTGGGAGGAAACTGGAGCACCCGGAGGAAACCCACACAGACACGGGGAGAGCATGGAGACTCTGCACAGACAGTGACTCAAAAGCCGGGAATCGAACCCGGCGATGAGAGGCAGCAGTGCTAACCACCGTGCCACCCAGTAGACCAACTTAATAGAACTTCCATATTGCTGTCCATCTAAAATGAATACATCTTTAATGATCTATTCAGAAGCAATGTTAGGAAAATAATTTCAAAGGGAAAATGACATTAGGCAGGATTTTAGCAGAATTGGTAAGACTCCTAGACCTTCAAAAATGCTAGGTGGGACTTAGATGCAGATGTTCAACCCCCATTTTCGACATTAAGTGGAGGGGGGGGGGGCGCGGAGAAGAGGGTGTGATTCACACAGGAGGGAAACCTGAAATCATTGGAGCTATTTAAGCTCAGTGCTGTGTTCTAACAGACACCATTTTGGTTGTGCCAAAGTCTTCAACCCACAATGCAGGGGTCACAAACAGATCGTCAAGGGTGGATAAGGTTGATCATGATCTGATTTTTAAAAAAAAAAATCTCAGCCGGTGAAGCCCGAGAAAACACTATGCGAGACTGCCTTGATTGACAGGCCATCTGATGCAAGTTAGAACAAAATTCACCATCTATTCATACAATTTTCAATAGAGTTTTGTTGAAATTTCCCCAAGGCCTGCAATTATTATTATAATATGCAAATGTAACTGTTTGACTGAGTTTCAAAATCTACAATTATTTCAGAGGGGGCATTGAATTCACAGTTTGACTGACAGTTTAGATAGGCTGTCAAAGGATTCTGGGATCTGAATAGAAATTTGTTTTATAAGAATGAATAGGGGTTTTTTTGCACTCAATATCAAGTATGTACCAGAGTTGTACCAGATTGCTATATGTTTGTTTTTAATTTCCACATGACACCAGAGGTATTCCCATGATGGATACAGAGTGAGTGGCTATGGAGGTGGCATGGAAACACAAGGGACCATGGGGGCATGAAGGTGGGTATGGGAGCACAAGTTGACATGGAAGGGTATGAGGAGTATGCAGGATCATGGGGTGGGTGAAGGCACAAGTTGGCATAGAGGGGCCATGAGCAGGTAAGGGATAAAGACTAGAGGGGTTAACATTTTCTAAGATGTGGGTTTCCTCCGGGTGCTCCGGTTTCCTCCCACAGTCCAAAGATGTGCGGGTTAGGTGCATTGGCTATGCTAAATTGCCCCCTAGTGTCCCAGAATGCGCAGGTTAGCAGGATAAATATGTAGGGTTATGGGGATAAGGCCTAGGTGGGATTGTTGTAAGTGCAGACTTGATGGGCCGAATGGCCTCTTTCTGCACTGTATGGTCTCTATGACTCCTATAACTTCTATGCCAGGGACGAGGCTCCAGAAAATTGAGGTGGGCCTTCACACTTGCCCATCTCCATGGCCACCTATAATCTGTTTCTGAAGTCGGTGGACCCAACTCCATTCTTTCTCTGCCTCTTTGGAGTGAAAATTGGGCCTAAAGAGGACTTTTAACCAAAGTGGATGTCCCAAGCCGGTAAGTTTCCCAACCCAAACCTGGATGGCAAAAATCCATCCCAGTGGATGGTCAAACTCTTAAAAATCCAAATTCAACTAATTCAAGAGGGAAATAATAAAAGCATTCAGTGTTTATGAATACCTATTTAATTCCACTTCAGCTTGCCATTTCAATCAAAACCAATTAACTATTTTGAAGATTGTGGTTCGAAATTTCAAACAAGTAATTTTTCATTGTAATGTCGATGTATCAGTTGCTCAATCTCCATTCACATGTAATTACTGTGTTGTCATTGTGCTAGACACATAGCAAGATTTAGAAATACGCATTATTAATACGTCTTTAGAAATCCTGTTAGATCCTAGACTGAAACAATAAAACTCTACATCATTCCCAGACCAGTTTAGAAGGCTGCATTTATTAACACTGCAACACAAGGGGAGCACTTCCCATGCAATCAGTGCGGGAGCAGATTTACAATGAAGCACACTGTGCTTAGACACAGGGCCTAAAAATGACAGAGGCTCCCAAAATGGTGAACGAGTCTCTCTCAGCCAATCAGGGACTGAACTACTTTGAAATCCCTCCAGAATTTACATGTCAGGGCAGCACGGTGGCAAGCACTGCTGCCTCACAGCTCCATGGTCGCGGTTAGGGTCACTGTCTGTGCGGAGTCTACAAATGCTCCCTGTGTCTGCGTGGGTTTCCTCCTGGTGCTCTGCTTTCCTCCCACAGTCCAAAAGACATGCTGGTTAAGTGCATTGGCCTTGCTAAATTCTCCCTCAATGTACCCGAACAGACGCCAGAGTGTGGCAACGAGAGGATTTTTACAGTAACTTCATTGCAGTATTGAGGTAAGCCTACTTGTGACACTAATAACTAAAAACTTTAAAAACTCAGTCACTCTGGTTCAGTTAGGTGGATTGTCTATGCTAAATTGACCAAAGATGTGTAGATGAGGGGAATTAGCGGGGTAAATATGTGGGGTTACGGGAAAGGGCCTGGGTGGGATCCTCTATCGGAGAGTCAGTGCAGACCTGATGGGCCAAACGGCCTCCTATTATATTATGGGGATTCTATTATATGATGCTGCAGAGTCAATCAGAGAGGAGGGGGCAGATCCTTCCTCATACAATCACGGATAGGAACTACATTACCCATGCAGCATGTGGCACAGTGCACCTGTGCCATGAGGAATAGCAACATGTAACCAGGGTAGATCCAGCCTGGGGTGCCTGATGGGAGTTGTAGTTTGGCTGCACGCAGTGGTGATCAACGGCCAGCATTCGGGACCTTGAATCTGAGAATGAGAGCGCCCGAGTGGCTGTCATGTGAAGGAGCTGGAATTTCATGTGCACATGTGTAAATCCCAGTCCCGGGCAGCAGGAACCAGGATTACATTCATTTCACCCTCACTACTCCATCCCTCCTTCACACGCACATCCTCTCTCCCTCACCCCTTCATCTGTTTTCCACACCCCAAATTCCACCCCACACCTATCTCCCCTCCTTCCCACCCTCATTCCCCTTCCTTCACCCCCACCCCACCTCTATCCTTCGCACCCACATGCCAAACCATTGGGCAGCACAGTAGTTAGCACTGCTGCCTCACAGCGCCAGGGACTCGGGCTCAATTTTGGCCTTGGGTGAAAGTCTGTGTGGAGCTTGCACATTCTCCCCGTGTCTGCACGGGTTTCCTTCGGCTGCTGCCATTGCCTCCCAAAGTCTGAAGATGTGCAAGTTAGGTGGATGAACATGCTAAAATTGCCCATGATGTGTATAGATGGATTAGCCATGGTAAATGAGTGGGGTTACAGTAATAGGGTGAGGAGAAGGGCCTCGGTAAGATATTCTGTCAGAGTTGATGGGTCGAATGGCCTCCTTCTGTACTGTAGTGATTCTATGATCACCTGCATCCCTACCCGGAAAATGCTGAATGTGTGGGAGTGAGCGAGAGAGGAGTTTGTATCCAGACTCCTATGGGAGTGAGCCAATCCTGACAATGTTGTCCATCCAGGGAGGTGCCCCCCTGGCCTTGTGGTGCAGTTGTCAACTGTAGATGTTCAAGGGGCAGTCACTATCGCAGTAGGCTGTGGAGAACAGGAGTGCACTAGCAGCTCACCGGGACACTAGCACTGAGGATGGGGGGAGGTCTGAAAATGAAACTGAGCAGAGGGCCCCAGGAACTGCAAATCTGCCTCCGTGTCAGTGGTATGATAGACCAACATCCTGCTTGATTGGAGAGATGGAATTACAGCAATAGTTCCCTCATTCTTCAAAGATAAAATAAAAAGTAAATATGGCACCATTGGGAGAAATCAGGGTGCAGTAGAATTACATTTAAAAGTAAATAATGAAGTAAGAAAGCTATTTAAAAATCAATAACAAACAAATCTTGGAACAAATCCAGATCGATCTTGGAGCTCAGTACAAGCAAAAAGGGGTCTCAGCTCCTCCTCAGACTTTCAATTTATAATCTTTTAATGAGCTGGTAAAAATCAATAAAAACATATTTTAAATAAACAATGTTTAAGAAAAAAATAATCTATCACCCAACATGGGACTCAGACACACAATCCTGGGATTGAAGAGTTCCATTATCTATTGACTGAGTTAGCTATGCTTATAGGAACTCCCTGCATGCCACTTTTCCAACTTGTTCACAAGCTTTGAGCATTCCACGGTTGGACAAATGAACTCTTTACGTACCATCCTAGTGCTCACAGAGTGGTGAATGCAATTGGGATTCTTGTTTATTCCCCATCAAATCCAGAACTCAATTTCAGAGAGAACATGGTCGCGTGTTTTTGTTTTATTCATTCGTGGGACATGGGCGTCGCTGGCTGGCCTGCATTTATTGCCCATCCTTAGTTGCCCTTGAGAAAGTGGCGGCGAGCTGCCTTCTTGAATCGCTGCAGTCCACATGCTGTAGGTTGACCCACAATGCCATTAGGGAGGGAATTCCATTGAAGTTACTGTGAAAATCCCCTAGTCGCCATACTCTGGCGCCTGTTTGGGTACACTGAGGGAGAATTTAGCATGGCCAATGCACCTATTCAGTACATCTTTCGGACTGAGAGGGGAAACCAGAGCACCCGCAGGAAACCCATGCAGGCACGGGGAGAACGTGCATACTCCGCACAGACAGCCCAAGCCGGGAATCGAACCCGGGTCCCTATAAACTATTCTATAGAAACACCTATGCCCATCTTTACCATTATCCCCTCAATCTGATTCCTCACCAGATATTAATTTCAGGCCTATACAGCAGTGTTGTACCACACAGCATTCACTGCTGTTGCTGGGAGTCTGTTCCAACTATCTGGGGGGAGAAAATCTTCAATCTTTTGTAAATCATATTTTCATTTGTGTCTACTTATGATTAAAGCCAAGTTACATTAAAAAAATTCACCTTTTCATTCATTACAAAAACCGAGGGTGGAATTTTCTCATCCTGGGAATTGTAGCAAGTGGGGATGGGCTACCCAAAGGTCTGTTGACCTCAGGCGGGATTTTCCGGTCTTGGTGCGAGCGCGGCCGGAAAATACCACCCAAATCACATTCTTCTGTAACTCAACAAGTTGTAACTCATTTGTCCATCGGCATTGAACAGGTCTTAAGGTTGCTAACCAACACTTCCAGCTGGCAAATGCCTAATTTAATTGCATAAATGTGCATTTGATTGGCCCAAGTGACATCTTTTCCCATTGTCCACCATGTTATGTCACATGACTTATGGCAGTTATGTACATTTGCATAAAGGACAAGGTTGAGAACACAAAGCAATGTGTCATTGGTACAACAGTGAAAAAAAATTCAATAGTCCAATTTTGGGCTCTTCTGACACTTTTATATCACCGTTAGCAGAATTGAAGATAGGACAATAAACATTTACAGCACTGGAGGTTGTTCAACCCATTGTAGCTCTCTGCTTAACCAAACCAAAACTGACCTTAATCCTGCAATGTCCTCATGGCTTTCTGCTTTAAATGTGTAGGCAATTTTCCCTGTCTTAACTATTTCTGCCGGCAATGTATTTCAAGTTTCAAGCTCTCTCTGTTTAAAAGCAATTTCATCTGAGTATTTCACATTAATGACCCCTTCTCGATTATTCACCAACCAGAATAAAGTGCTTTCCCATTAACCCTATTGAAATCCTTCACAACATAGGAAGTTCCATTATAGAATGGGAGAAATATAGCAGGAGGAGATTTACAGGACGGGAGGAGAGGTACCTTACTTTACCAATTGCAATTCACTGCCAGGTATCCATTTACCTGCAGGCAACCATTAACATTCATGGTATTCACTGCAATTTTCCCATTAGCCTACACATTACCTGTCAAGTATCATTAACCCACACATTAGCCATTGCCAAATATCCATTAAGAGACATGGCCTACATAGTGCCAAATATCCATTATCTGCATGTAACCTACCACCAATCATTAATAACCTGCACATTAGCCACTGCTAAGTATCCAGTAACATGAATGGTACTCACTGCCAGATTTTTGCTATTCTCCATAATGTGCATCAGATATCTGTACTTTTTTTTTTCTCTTTATTGTGCTTCTTTAGTAGATGAACATCAGGGCCCCAAGCACACACTAAAATATGCAGGTTACTTTATTAAGGATTTAAGAAGTCAGTCACAGTATTACACAGTTGAAAAACTTGTGCATGTGTCTGAGTTGGTGGCTTCCTCAGAAACTAAATTTGAATCACATGATACATTACATCATTTCCCCTTGGTGAGGTATACAAAAAACATAACCACACCCACTTAAAGGTGTATCACAACATAATCCATCAATCTCCCTTTTAGCCTCTACCAACAGTTGTTATTATCTGTGGAGTCTATGTCTAGTCCTTGATCATTCACCATATTACACACTGTACCTATCCATTGTTGTTCAGGCAAATGGATCAGCCATCTAGCTTTACAGTGCCTTCAAGGAGGAAAGTGAGGTAGAGAGTTGGAGAGATGTAGGCGGGAATGCCAGGGCATGGGCCTAGGCAACTGAAGGCACGACCACCATGGTGGAGCAACTGTAATTGGGCTGCGCAAGGGGCCAGAATTAGAGGGGTATAGATATCTCCAAGGCTTGTGATGTTAAGGAGATACCAATTGTGTTTGCTCTTATTTTGGCATGAAGTGAATGAGTACTGTAATAATTCTTGTTCACTTCTTGTTTAAAGGAAAAATAACAACACACTTATTTACAGTTAAAGGCTATACAGAGGCTTGGAACCTGGTTCCGAGAAGGTTCTAGAACAGAAACCTGAGCTCACCAAGGTGGTTCCTTACCCTGCTCCCCAATTAGTTTTCTAGGTTATGTAACCCTCAGTTTGCAGATTGATCCTTAAAGGGACAACCACTACACGTACACATAAAAGGAGCCATTTTACGTTTGAAAAACAAATATTATGAGAAATATCAGATGCCATGACCACTGCATGAGAAAGCAGCAGGGAGTTTCCCTGAAAATAGAATGGTCTCCAAATCTATGTAAAAGCACAGCTCTACACCAGGCCATGGTAGATTCTGGGTGGCACGGTGGTTAGCACTGCTGTCTCAGAGCGCCAGGGACCCAGGTTTGATTCCCAGCTTGGGCGACTGTCTGCGCGGAGTCTGCACGTTCTCCCCGTATCTGCATGGGTTTCCTCCAGGTGCTCTGGTTTCCTCTCAGTCTGAAAGACATACTGGTTAGGCGCATTGGCAATGCTAAATTCTCTCTCAGTGTACCCGAACAGGTGCCAGAGTATGGCGACGAGAGGATTTTCACAGTAACTTCAATGCAGTGTTAATGTAAGCCTTCTTGTGACACAAATAAATAAACTTAAGACTTAAACTTAAAGATTCTGGCCACACACAATTGTGACCAAAGACTGAATAATGAACATTTGCCTGGTGTGATTTGACTTGGCTACTGAACTATTTTAACAGAAGCCTCTCGGAATCCATCAGTGGCAAAAACCTCAAAGGCCAATCGACCTGGGCACCATGGAAAAAGAGTTTCTGTAAATATTCATGTATACAGTTAGCAATCAATCACTGTAGGATGAGTAGAAAACTTCAAACTGTTCTATTAAAATCCTTGTCATGGCACAACTTTATGATGATAGACAATGACTCACGGAGGACCATTAAACTTGCTCCACACCACTGAATGTACTTGTACAGGGCTTCATTGAGCTTATTAAATGTACGTCAGTGCACTATAGCAAAAAAAACATCAGTGCCTGAAATAATTCTTACAATTTGACAGTGCAGGCTTTAACTATAACGTTTTTGGAGAACCCATTTCTGATCGAAAAGAGTGGCTTGTTTGAGCTGTTAGGAGATTGAGCTGCATAATTGTCTGCAAAGATAACACTGGAATAATAGGATCTTTAACAACAGAGCCTTGAAACTGTCAGGTTACAATCGCCCCATGCAAAAGCCCCATACCCTAAGATACATTGGAAAATATAAGCAGAAGAGTATTGTTCATGTCTGCTTTGTTTGCAGTTCATTTTATAGCTGACATTTTAATCATAGACTGTCAGAATTGGGTAGCTTGAAAATCTGTGCCGTGGTCTTGCATATTTCAGAAGCATTGCCTTCTGGTGCTCTCTTTGCTGGGTTTGATGTCTTGCTGTGGCGTACAGTAGTTCATGGTCCTGCATTAACTTGGAAATGATGCACTATTGGAATATCATGTACAGTGGCCCTGGTTCTCTCATAAATTACTCATTTAGCCCTGCTCTCATGGTCACGTGCAAATGTTGGCTATGCAAATCTTTTCCTTACACTCAGCTAAGACTTGGTATGTGTATGAAAATGTGATGATCTAGCACTTCAGCATATTTGATTTAAAAAAAAAATATTTATTCAATTTAGACAACTGATTTTAACGTTTTTTCTCATGTAGCACTTTTTTGTAATTTCAAGGAAAACCTTACCGTACTTGAATGTGTCCTGTTTTGTTAGCTGAACTAGAGACTTGCTGTAACTATACTTGTATTCCAGTATCTTAAATTCTTTCTACTGAAGAGAAAGGAGAGCACTAATCAATTGTATCCCCACAACTGTTGATTTCAATTACGGAACATAAATAGGTGTTCTTTTTACATTTATTTAAAAATGATGCCAAGGATGATAGGAAAGAGTAGGGGTTTGAATCATCATTGATTATATAGAAGGTACAGCACAAGAACACACCGGCACCTAACCTTCACATAAGCTCCCTCCCACCATATTTCATCTGAAGCTTTCTCCTTCATGTTGTCTTCATATCAGACACCCCCACTGTAGCTCCTCTGATTTTTGCTTCACTGCTGAAAACAAAAGTGGAAATGGTCGAGAGCTTCAAGTTTCTAGGTGTCCAGATCACCACCAACTTGTCCTGGTCCCCGCCACACTGACGCTATAGTTAAGAAAGCCCACCATCGCCTCTGCTTTCTCAGGATGATAAGGAAATTTGGCATATCAGTATGACTCTCACCAACGTTTATAGATGCACCATAGAAAGTATTATTTCTGGTTGTATCACAGCTTGGTACGAATCCTGCTCTCTCCAAGGCCGCAAGAAATTACAATGTCAACATAGCCCAGTCCATCACGCAAACCAGCCTCATTTCCTTTGATTCTGTCTACACTTCCCACTGCTTCGGGAAAACATCCAGCATAACCAAGGATCCTATGCACCGCAGACAGCACTGTGGCACAGTGGTTAGCACTGCTGCCTCACAGCGCCATGGACCTGGGTTTGATTCCCCGCTTGGATCACTGTCTGTGCGGAGTTTGCACGTACTCCCGGTGTCTGCATGGGTTTCCTCCAGGTGCTCCGGTTTCCTCTCACAGTCTGAAAGATGTGCTGGTTAGGTGCTTTGGCCATGCCAAATTCTCCCTCAGTGTACCCAAACAGGCACCGAAGTGTGGTGACTCAGGGATTTTCACAGTAACTTCATTGCTGTGTCAATGAAAGCCTACTTGTGACACTAATAAATAAACTTTAAAAACTTAAAATCTTCATCTTCAGAGGAGGGTGCTGCTGAGTGGATGTGCGAGGGCTAAAATTAGCTGCAGAGGCAGTAGAGACATAATGGGCTGAATAACCTCCTTCATTGCTCTACGCATCTTGTGCCAAGGCAACAGTTGGCGACAAAACACAGCGTACTTGAACGATAAACACCAAAGATGAAACAAATGATGTTCCTACTCAGCTGTAAGAACACAATCTTTTTAAAAGGGTTCCATTGTGTTATTCTCCAAATTCCTGATTATAACTTAAAACCCCATTTCTTATTTGCCAGCTGCTAATTTGCCATCTAACAGACAGTTCCAAAGTTGTCTTGGAATAATCTATTTTAAGAAATAAAAAGAAATTGCGTGCAGTTCTGGTCACCTCACTACAAGAAGGATGTGGAGACACTGGAAAGAGTGCAAAGGAGGTTTACCAGGATGCTGCCTGGTTTGGACGGTAGGTCTTATGAGGAAAGGTTGAGGGAACTTGGGCTTTTCTCTTTGGAGTGGAGGAGGTTGAGAGGAGACTTGATAGAGGTTTATAAGATGATGAGTGGGATAGATAAAGTGAAGGTTCAAAGACTATTTCCTCGGGTGAATGGAGCGGTATATAGGGGGCATAACTATAGGGTTCATGGTGGGAGATATAGGAAGGATGTCCGAGGTAGGTTTTTTACTCAGAGAGTGGTTGGGGTGTGGAATGGACTGCCTGCAGGGATAGTGGAGTCAGAAACTTTAGGAACATTTAAGAAGCTATTGGATAGGCACATGGAGTACTTCGGGATGATAGGGAGGAAATAGCTTGATCTGGGTTTCAGACAAAGCTCGGCACAACATCGTGGGCCGAAGGGCCTGTTCTGTGCTGTACTGTTCTATGTTCTATGTTTTTTGCATTTATTTTTGTAATTTGCATTTATCGTACCAATCAGCTGTGCCTCAAATAATTTGCACACATTCATTTTTAATTGGGGTGGCATGGTGGCACAGTGGTTAGCACTGCTGCCTCACAGCACCAGGGACCCGGATTCAATTCCCGGCTTGGGTCACTGTCTGTGTGGAGTTTGCACATTCTCCTCATGTCTGCGTGGGTTTCTTCTGGGTGCTCCGGTTTCCGCCCACAGTCCAAAGATGTGAGGATGAGGTTGATTGGCCATGCTGAATTGCCACTTCTCGTCAGGAGGACTAGATAAATACATGCGGTTATGGGATAAGGGGGCTGGGTGGGATTGTGGTTGGTGCAGACTTGATGGGCCAAATGGCTTCCTTCTGCACCCTAGGGATTCTATTTCTATGAAATTGCAGAGACAGCTGTCATAGGGGCATAGACAGCAATCAGACTGTACAGAAAAAAAATCCCACAAACTGCATTGTAACAAATAAACAACTTAATTTTATTTGTGGGGGGGGTGGAGTTGAAGGAGAAATTTTAGCTGAAAACTCCCACCTCACCTAGGAAAAGTGCCATGGGCTCTTTCATGTCGACTAGAGTGGGTGGATGAGGCCTTTGTTAAACATCTCATCCAAAAACAACTGGGACAATTTTGATCACTAAGGAGAGGTGGGTTGGTGGGGCTGGGAAATAAACATTTGAAATCTTAATTGCCACCCAAGCGCAACTATTTTTGGTTTGAACTGAGGTTGGTTTTAGGAGCATGTTGTCAATCTATTCCCAGCAACAAGGTCTATCAGGAGAAGTTCCTAAAGGAGGCTGGTTTCTTTGATTCTCCAAGTATGCCCTGCTCCAATTCTCATCTACTGATCTGCATCTGAAGACCCCAACATCGATGTTCCCCAACCTCAACACTGAGAACCCTCACCTCTGCATGATGGCCATCAGATAAGAAACTTCCTCAAAGAATTACAAGACTCCGAATCAATTTCCCACTCACCTGAAGAAGGGGCTTGGAGCTCCGAAAGCTTGTGTGGCTTTTGCTACCAAATAAACCTGTTGGACTTTAACCTGGTGTTGTTAAACTTCTTACTGTTCTTTGATTTTAACAGGATTTTATTTTTAACCATTTGGAGACCAGACTTTCTGAGACTCAGGAAACCCGGCAGGTAAAAGGAGGGAAAGCCATCAGGCTAGCGCGTTTATAGTTCTATTTGTGTGTCAGGAAAGTCAGGCTTATTCCCTCCAGGCCCTATAATCTTAACCTTGCAGAGGCTCTGATCAGACAAGCCCCTCCCTCCCCATGATTTCCTGCTCTCCAAGTATGCCCTGCTCCAATTCTCATCTACTGATCTGCATCTGAAGATCCCAACATCGATGTTCCCCAACCTCAACACTGAGAACCTTCACCTCTGCATGATGGCCTTCAGACAAGAAACTTCCTCAAAGAATTACAAGACTCCGAATCAATTTCCCAAGTGAAAATCCTTCCCTGCCCCAACCACACTATTTGTGGCCGTGAGTAAAATGCAGGCCCAACATCACGCAGCACTTGGGATGTTACCCATCATGGGCTCCCATTGTAGCACTTGAATAGAAGTTCTTCTGACACACCTTCCAAACCCATGCCCACTACCAGCTGCGGGCAGCACAGTAACACAATGTTTAGCACTGCTGCCTCACAGTGCCAGGGAACCGGGTTCGATTTCCGGCTCGGGTAACTGTCTGTGTGAAGTTTGCACATTCTCCCGTGTCTGCATGGATTTCCTCTGGGTGCTCCAGTTTCCTTCCACAGTCCAAAGATGTGAGGGTTAGGTGGATTGACCATGCTAAATTGCCCCTTAGTGTCCGGGGGACACCGGGATAGGTCCTGGATGGGATTGTGGTTGATGTAGACTCGATGGACCAAATGGCCTCCTTCTGCACCGTAGGATTCTATGACTCTAGGACACTAGAAGGTTAAGAGCAGCAGATGTGTTGGAACATTACCACCCTCCAAGCCACTTACCATTCTGATCTGGAAATACATTACCATTCCTTCACTGTCGCTGAGTCAAAATCCGTGAATTCCCTCCCGAACAGCACTGTGGACGCACCTACACCATATGAACGGCAGCGGTTCAAGAAGGTAGCTCACCACTGTAATGACCTTAATGAGGCCATTGAGGTGAGCCTCTTGGAGTATGAGCTCCCTGATTGCCTGCCCAATCAAGGAGTCTCACCTGTATATATAATGAGGAGTGTCAGGTCTACTGGCAAAATGGGTCCTGATGTTGTATCGAAAGCACTCTTAGGAGTGGCGACAAGTTTGTCAATAAAGGGAATCTGGTGAAGGGACACTGAGGTGTTATTTGTGGTGAGCAATAAATGTTGGTCGAGCCAGCAAAGCCCAGATTCCTTGAATGAGTGAAAAAGGAAATTCCAACCAACAGAGCCAATCCAAAAGCTCTCGGGATACAGTGTCACAGCTGGCAAAGACACACTGGCACATTGCGGGCATCCATTGTGAGCATGTAGTCTGCAGCATTGATGAGGCATCACTGCATTCTAACCTAAAGCTGATGGTGTTGTGGATGCCATCTTATCAACATTGTAAATCCAATCCCAGTGCAAAACAACTGTGCTAACAATTAATTCAACTTTGCTACTCTTGATTCATTTTGGCCACCAGACCATTCCAGGTGGTTAGGAACGCCAGAACAGAATAAAGATGCATTGAGTAGACTGAGATACTCAGCAATCAGCAGAAAAATGCTAGCTCCTCCAGCTGTGAGTAAGATCAATAATGCCACAGTTAAATAACAGCACTGAATGAGAGGAAAAGGCAATATACTGAGAAAGTAATCACGCAACAGGAAGCTAAATGCCATTTATAACAAGATGTCTCCAAAGAGTGCAGGAGTTTAAGTTTACTCATTAGTGTCATATGTAGGCTTACATTAACACTGCAATGAAGTTACTGTGAAAATCCCCTAGTCGCCACACTCTGGTGCCAGTTCGGGTACACTGAGGGAGAATTTAGCATGGTCAATTCACCTAACCAGCACATGTTTCAGACAATGGGAGGAAACCGGAGCACCCGGAGGAAACACACGCAGATACGGGGAGAATGTGCAGACTCCACACAGACAGTGACCGAAGCCGGGAATCAAAACCAGGTCCCTGGCGCTGTGAGGCAGCAGTGCTAACCACTGTGCCACCATGCCATCCCGTGTCTGACAGCTCATTCCCACCCTACAGCTCAGCACACCTGATCCTGGTGAACTGTTGAAAGACGTTGGAGGTGTTCATGGTCGAGTCTTCACAACATTCTTTGTTGCCTCTAAAACACTGAACAAGTCCAATTATGACACTCGCGAAATCTTATCTTTGCATCAACGCCCAACAGCATATTAAACATCATGTTTTTCTGCTCGGAGCAACCAATGAAAATGATCAAAAGTGTAGATGCGTCATCAAGGACAGCACATTTTGTTGAAAAGGGACGGATCAATAATTAACATAAAATTGTCTCCTTGGAAACATTCGTGTTTGAGTCAGAAGGTTAGTCTGGGGTAGATAATTCAGGCTTGCACGGGGAGAACTATATTGTTGAAGAGACATCTTTCAGATTAGAAGTGTCTGTAAGGGAGTCCAAGGCACCATTATAATGGCAGAGGAATTTTCCCAGTGTCTTGGCCAAGATTAATCCTTCAACCAATCCACCAAGGCAGATTACACAGTCCTTCAATTCTTCAATGTTTGTCGGATCTCCTTGGGTGCAAAATGTCTCTTGTGTTTGCCTCTATAAGGATATTGACGACACATCAAAAAGTAATTCCTTGCTTGTGAAATAATTTGTAATGGTCGAAGATGTGGGGGCAAGAGGCACGGTAGCACAGTGGCTAGTACGGCTGCTTCACAGCTCCAGGGACCTGGGTTCGATTCCCGGCTTGGGTCACTGTCTGTGTGGAGTTTGCACATTCTCCTCGTGTCTGCGTGGGTTTCCTCCGGGTGCTTGGGTTTCCTCCCACAGTCCAAAGATGTGCGGGTTAGGTTGATTGGCTATGCTAAAATTGCCCCTTAGTGTCCTGAGATGTGTAGGTTAGAGGGATTAGTGGGTAAATGTGTAGGGATATGGGGGTAGGGCCTGGGTGGGATTGTGGTCGGTGCAGACTCGATGGGCCAGGTGGCCTCTTTCTGCACTGTAGGGTTTCTATGATTCTATGAAGAGGCAATCCAGGTGCAAGTTACACCACCTTTCTGAATCGAATGGTGTGAAGTCCTGCTCAAGTTCATTTGCACTTCTCCCAACACAAAATCTTTCGTGAACTAGTACAGGCAGTGTTTTCGAACGCAATTTTAAAAAATTCCTATTGTATTAAAGCAGGAGTTCACAAACTGCTGGTTGGGGGGGGAGCCAGATGGGGGTCGCAGTCATCATATATATTGGAGATAAGCTCCCTCCGTACTCAGGCAATGGCAACTATGGAAAGGAGACTGCCCAGTCCGGAGGCTCTCACAGGACAGTCCTGGTTGGCAGGGGGCCAAAGCATTCTTTAACTTCAGAATATACTTCCACCAATGAGTTCGAAGAGGCCTGGGAGGTTTGTCCACCAATTTGGCGCAGCTACAGGCTGGCAAGTGTAACTTGGTCACCACCCAAGTATGAGAAAAAACAGGAGGTCATTGACTGAGCCAGGAAGATCAGTGGGGACTGCAACCGTTACTGTGCTTCTGCTTCTGTCCCCCTCTTGTACAGGACCTTTAGTCTGACCTGGTGAGTCTGTTTCACAGACGCTGGCAACTGGACCAGAATCAGGGGAGGTACTTGTGAGTGAGGTGGAGGATGTTGGGCAAAGAGGGCTGCTGAGTGAGTGGGAAAGGGTTGGTTGGAAGTAGTGTGTGCATGGATATGTACATGCATGGTGGGGGAGAGAGGCTGATCACAATATGTTTGTGGGGGGTGTGGAAGAGAGGTGATCCCAGTATGTCTGTGATGTGGTGGGGAGAGACGTCTTTGGTCATCAGGGACTTTGGAGAACTTGGCTGGATTCGATATGAGTTCCTAATGGTTCCCTGAGCAGACAGTCAAAGTTCGCAGAGAGGTGTAGAAATCATTTACATATTCATTTGAATTTTATTTAAATGAGATTAAATGAGATTAGCAGGCCCGGGACTGAAATCTCCGGGTCTGCTAATATCTCCACCCCAGCCAATCTGGCAGGGTTTACAGTAGCTCCTCGCTTTTGGGGAACTAGTGGCCTGACCCCGCTGGAGTAATGGGAGGACAATAGGGGCCTCCCAGAGGGTCAGGTGGCACCTCAGCACCTTGACAATGCCAGCCTGGGTCCCCAGGCAATGTCCAACTCCACAAGTAGCACAGCAGGAAATGTAAGTAGAAGGGCTGTAATGGAATTTGCAACTGGCATCAGATGATCACAACTTTCCTGGGCCATTTTTTAATGGAAATGGTACCGCCCAGGCTCACTGATGTTTGCCACCCTGCCGGGGAGGTTCCCACCAGCAGGTTTTATGCTGGTCCCCAGCAATGGGGACTAGGCGTGATGGCCTCACTGATTGGGGCAGAGGCTATTGAGGATCTCATGGGAGCTTGGGGGATGGGAGTGCCCCTGGGTCAGTGCCAAGAAGGTATGGCCTGAGGGGCGGGGCCTTCTAGGGTCCGGCTGGTCATCGGGGATGGGGGTTTTTGGGGCCGGTGATCAGTGGGGGGTGGGGGTTGTGTGGTGAAGCTATTGGGAGGCCGGCGATTGGGAGGCTAACAATGGTGGGATCAGTGCGCATGCGCTGATCTCCTCACTGACAGACCGGCGCACATGCAATGCCTGCTCAGTGCGCTGCTGCCACCTTCTTGGGTAGGATTAGGCGTTCCCCAACTTCTCCCCCCCCCTTTACCAGCATGAATCCCCCGGCGGCCTCTGTAAAGCACAGAGTGCCAGAAATTCAATTGACTAAGTGTGCCCTAAAATTGGGCGGGAAAATCTCCCATTTGCCTGCCTGTTGTGGACTTACTTTATTTTGGAAAAATTACCCCCTATATATGTCTCGGTCATATTGAAACATCTTGGAGTGCAACTTGTTCCAAGTAAACAACCTTTAATGACCTTCAGACCATTTAAAAATGCCTGTAATGTTTCCTTGACTGCATCTCAGAGTGTTATTTGATATGTGTAAAGAACCTGAATATTATCGTACTGACTGTGATGGCCATTTTGTCATGTTCTTTCGGACATTTATAAGTGCTTTAAACCTAAGATTTCCATATTTATATTCTGCATGATTATATGTTGATGTGAAATATGCAAGCAACAATCATGCTGTATTGAATGGTGCTTCGATGCTTTATTTTTGTGGGTGTCTGAGGTCACGTTAATCTTAAGGTGTTAAAATGGAGTGATGATCGAAAATAGTTTGGGAATCTTTGCATTGAGGCATTTCTTGATGTATTTTAAAAAAACTTGGTGTACTTTTATTTACATTGTTTACTAGTTTCTTTGCTGTAGACTGACCTGGATTAGTCAATTATATATTTATTATGCAAGAACCTTAAAAATGGGGGCCTATTAGATTCCATATAGCTATAAAAAGCTCAATTTTAATAGCTTCATGGGTCCAAAATGGTCACAATTAGCAGACACTTACCATGATGACTAATTCAATACTGGCTTGGCTAGTTTTCAACTTGGAAAAGAAAAAAACACAAAAAAGTTCACAACTCAATTTACACCAGAGGGTTTTTTTTTTTGCATTTTTATAATCCTCAGTCTTCTATTCTCATTTGGTTGGAATCGGATGAATAGGCTCTGAGAAGGAAAGCAGTGCAACCCGGCTGTGATGGAAACACAGCATCACTGCAGTTGATAGGGGATATAAAGTTCTGAGCTCCCGACATTGATTCTTTAGAGTCCCAGGGGTCAGATATTTACTCCTGTTCGTGTTAATCCCATTCTTTTAGTGCAAAGGTAACTACCTGCATTGTACAGAAATAAATAATACATTTAGCAGGGAGATCAGAAGGATTTTCAAGGCAAGAGTAGTAAATGTGTCAGTAACCTGCCATGTAACTGCTGACTCCTGTACCTGCTGAATATTTAATCAAGTCAGGTGCAATGTGCTAAATGATGCTGAATGTTTTTGCCTCTGCAAGGGGAGGCAATGGCATAGTGGTATTGTTGCTAGACTAGTAATCCAGAGACCCGGGGTCATGCTCTGAAGAACGAGGTTCAAATCCTAGCGCGGCAGATGGTGAAATTTGAATTCAAATTCTAATGATGACCATGAAACCATTGCCGATTGTTGTAAGCACCCATTTGGTTCATGGATGTCCCTTTAGGGAAGGAAATCTGCTATCTTTACCTGGTCTGGCGGACTTGCAATTCCAGAACCACGGCAATATGGTTAACTCTCAACTGCTCTCTGAAGTGGTCTAGCAAGCCAATCAGTTCAAGGGCAATTAGGGATGGGCAATAAATGCTGGCCCAGCCAGCAACCACCATGTCCCACAAATGAATAAATTTTTTAAAAGATGGACTTGACCTGGTGAATGTGGGTCAACCTAGAACTAGGGGGCACTGTTTTAAAATTAGGGGTCACCCTTTTAGGATTGAAATGAGGGGAATGTTTTTCTCTCAGAGAGTGCTGTGACTTTGGAACTCTCTGCCTCAGAAGCCAGTAGAGGTGGGGGGTCAGTGAATATTTTTAAAGTGGAGGTAGATAGTTCTTGTTCGGCAAGCGAATCAAAGGTTATCATGGGTAGAAGGGAATGTAGAACTCGAAACAGAAACAAATCAGCCATGATCTTATCAAATTGGTGGAACAGGCTCGAAGGGCAGAATAGTTTAATTCTGTTCCTATTTTGTATGTTTGTGCGATAACTCCCAGGCCTTGCATGGAGAATCACAGATTGAACTCCCTGTTGTACTCGTAGAATATGAGCTCCCTGGTGGTTGGTAATTATCCTTACCAGGTGGATCTTGTATACCAAGCCCTTTATATAGCAGGCCCCTGAGTGGGTCCATTGTTGCGTTGTGCCAGTTGGGACCTGTTTGTGTTCACCACAGGCTTGTGGCTTAGCTTTTACTTTATTTTGTGCAATAAAACATTGTTCCTTTACAGTTGACTTCTGGAGTTATTGTAGTTTGGTTCTATACATGTCTCCAATATCCTTCCACCAGACACATATATGTGAAATTCAAGTGAAGAAGCACCTCACAACAATTAACTGGAGCATTGGTTGGAGATCATAACGCATTTCTCATCTTCACCAGCCAAGAGCTGTAGAATGAAACTTAATTACAAAGTTACCAGGGAATGTCTAAACATGGGAAAGAGGGGAAAAGGAAACAATTATGCATGAATAAATATACAACTGATGAGTCCAATCTCACTCAGAACCATAACAAGTGAGCATACGAATTGAAAACAGATCGCCTGCACATTTGACATAACTTTTGATTATCACTCATTCTTTT
This sequence comes from Mustelus asterias, assembly GCF_964213995.1. Classification (NCBI taxonomy): domain Eukaryota; kingdom Metazoa; phylum Chordata; class Chondrichthyes; order Carcharhiniformes; family Triakidae; genus Mustelus; species Mustelus asterias. Next base: position 37,223,099 of record NC_135813.1, read on the forward strand.
TCTCCTATTATGAGGTCCTACAATCATGGAGATAATTTCTGTTACAAACTCTAGTCAGTCCTCAAACAGGCTTGTGGTGCTGTGGTAGTCTCCCAATCATTGGAATTCAGAAGAATGAGGGGAGAACTTATAGAAACTTGTGACACTAATAGGTAATCTTTATTAAACAAGATCTTATAGAAACATAAGATTATGAAGGGAATAGATAAGATAGAAGCAGGGAAGTTGTTTCCACTGGCGGGTGAAACTAGAACTAGGGGCATTACCTCAAAATAAGGGGAAGAAGATTTGGGACTGAGTTAAGGAGAAACTTCTTCACCCAAAGGGTTGTGAATCTGTGGAATTCCCTGCCCAGTGAAGCAGTTGAGGCTATCTCATTGAATGTTTTTAAGGCAAGACATAGATAAAGTTTTGAAGAGTAAAGGGATTAAGAGTTATGGTGAGCGGGCGGGTAAGTGGAGCTGAGTCCACAAAAAGATCAGCCATGATCTTATTGAATGGCGGAGCAGGCTCGAGGGGCCAGATGGTCTACTCCTGCTCCTAGTTCTTATTTATTAACTGAAGCATTGAATGTAAGAGAAGGAGGTTATGATGGAGCTGTCTGAATCAATGGTTAGGCTACAGCTGGAGTACTGTGTGCAATTCTGGATGCCAGACTACAGGAAATAAGTGATTGCACTAAAGAGGGTGCAGAGGAGATAAACCAGGAGGTTGCCTGGGCTGGAGTGTTTCAGCTATTAAGAGAAACTGGATAGACTGGTGTTGTTGCCCTTGCAGCAGAGAAGGCTGAGGGGGGACCTTATTGAGGTGTATCAAATTACGAGGGGCATAAATAGGATGGATAAGAAAGAACTTTTCCCTTAACCGAGGAGTCAATAACCAAGGGGCATAGATTTAAGTTAAGGGGCAGGAGGTTTATTGGAGATATGAGGAAAAGCTTTTTCACTCAGAGGGTAGTGGAAATCTGAGACTCACTATCTGAAAGTTTGGTAGAGGTGAGAGTCCTCACAACATTTAATAAATATTTAGATGAACACTTGAATGCCATAGCACACAAGGCTGTGAGTCAAATGCTGAAAAATGTGATTAGAATATATCGGGGTTTGATGGCCAGTGTGGACATGATGGGCCAAAGGGCCGCTTTCTGTGCTGTAAAACTCTATGGGAGGGATCTTACCAATAACATTCTAAGTGCCGTACCAGCGTGAAAACAGAAGAGAACTGCGCCCATTATTTTGTTGAGTTAAAAACCAATCTTACCACACTCGGAGCAAAAAATGAAGCAAGATCTGTTTCTCACCAGCAGGGGGGATGGGGCAGAGCCTTAGCTCACCCGAAAGCCAGCAGATTACACCAAAGGGTGCCATTGCGCATGCGCAGACCTCTCTGTTATGTGCTGTTGCACAGATCATAGAGATCTGTCAGTGCCTCACCCCTCCTATCGCTGGGCTCTGTGGCTGATCCCCCACCCCTGCATGGACAAGACAATCACCCCCCATCCCTGCACAGACCGGCTGATCACCCCCCAATTGCCAGTTTCAGAGTGCCCCCATCCCTACTGCAGAGTAGGCAGCGTCCCCCCATCTGCCTCCCTCTTAAGTCCCACCCCCTTCAGGCTCATCCTACCCTCCTAGTAGGCCCTGCCCCCTCAGACCCGATCCTTTGACACTGCCTGGTGCCCAGTTGGCACTGCCAGTATGTCAGGCTTTCCATGTCAGGGTGCATCATGGGCAGTGCCATGGCGCGAGGCTGGCACTTCCAGTGTGCCAGACTGACAGTGCCAGGCCGGCACTGCCCAAGGAGTACCCTTTGCCCCAAAATCCTGGGGGGACCTCAATAGCCACCAACCCTATCGGTGAGACCATCAATGACAGCTCCCCATTGCTAGGGATCATATGCAATCCTCGCCAGTGAGGACCTTCACTGGCGAGGCCATTAAAACAAGCGAGCCCAGACGATTGTGCCTCAGGATCACTTGCAATATTTAAATTCTACTTACCATTGAATTTAAATATTATAATTAACCTTGCGCCAGTTTCGAGCGCGAGGCTGTTCTTGCCAGCTATCTGGTGCCGATAAGATCGCAAGAGGCTAGAAATCCGGCACGAACCTGATTTCTCAGCTCTCTCACGATCTTACAAACCCTGCCTATTGACCGGAGAGGCAGGAAGGTAAGTTCATCCCCGATGCCTCTAACTCCAGTTGATCCTACAACTAGGGGGTGGCACAGTGGCACAGTGGTTAGCACTGCTGTCTCACAGTGCCAAGGACCCGGGTTCGATTCCCGGTTCGGATTACTGTCTGTGCAGAATCTGCATGTTTTCCCCATGTCTACGTGGGTTTCCTTCGGGTGCTCCGGTTTCCTCTCACAGTCCGAAAGATGTGCTGGTTAGGTGCTAAATTTGCCCTCAATGTTACGCAAACAGGCGCCGGAGTGTGGCGACTAGTAACTTCATTGCAGTGTTAATGTCAGTCTACTTGTGACACTAATAGGTCATCTTTATTAAACAAATTAAAAGGCACTCCATTATTGGGAATCAGAGGCCTTGCCAGCCTGACCTACCAGACCTCAGTTGCCCTGCTGCCATCCAAAAGCAAGAGGTTTTGTCCATGATGCTGAGTTCAAGCAATAATTTTTCCTCCAATGGGATCAGAACAGAGAATTGACATTTCTGCGATGATTTTATTTGAAGACTGAAATTGGCTGCTGCCCTGGAGCTGAACTGAGGTCACTGTCAAAACTGCATATTGCGTTGCAATAAATTCTATGTTGATTTAGAATCGCTGAAACATTTTGGCTGTCTCACAAGAATTTCAACCCTGCCGGGGAAAACCTGAAACTGTTCAGTATTTGATTCTGTGAATTACCTGGATCTTCAGAATTTGTTCCACTCAATTATAGATCAACAGGTTGTGAGGATTTGGCTTTTGAAAAGGCAAACTGAAAGCAGCATTCACACACTAATGGAAAAGTGTTTAACAAAAACAGCGCAACTGTGCAGATCGTCTCCCAGGTGTGAAATGTAACTAGGATAAAAACACCACCTCTGCAGCAAAATTGAAGAGCTTCAAAATATATTGTGATCATCAAAGAAAATCTTTTTAATCATGTCTCTGTCATTTTCAGGCACAAGAACGCAGTGTGGTTTTTTTAACCATTCGGCCTAATAAATCCAAGTGGCCTTCATCCTACCTGTGAACAAAGAGCCCGAAACACTTCTATCCATCCTGTTTCTTTATCCCTTCATTGGCCTATCCAATCTAATCTTGACTGTTGATAATATTTCCACTGCAAATGCTTCACTGTATTCTACCTGAGGTGTTACCCCAGTGTGTTAGAGCGGCACGGTGGCACAGTGGTTAGCACTGCTGCCTCACAGTTTCATGGACCTTTGTTTGATTCCCAGCTTGAGTCACTGTCTGTGTGGAGTCTGCACGTTCTCCCTGTGTCTGCGTGGGTTTCCTCTGGGTGCTTCAGTTTCCTCCCACAGTCCAAAGATGCATTGGCCATGCTAAATTGCCTTTTAGTGATCTGGGATGCATAGGTTAGAGGGATTAGTGGGATAAATATGTGGGGTTACGGGGAGAAGGCCTAGGTGGGGTTGTTGTTGGTGCAGACTTGATGGGCTGAATGGCCTCTCTCTGCATTGTAAGGTTTTTATGTTATCGAGGTTTCATACACATTCATCTTAGCCTTTTGGCTTCTGTATTCTTTGGTTCCCAACTGCTCCTTTGTAGCTTTCTCAACTCTGTGTCAGAAGGTTGTTAGTTCAAGTCTCTCTCCAGAGGGTGATCTAAGCTGATGCTCCCGTGGGGCACTAAGGGAGTTTGCACTGATGAAGGTGGCAAGAAATGTTCATCCATGGGTCCGTCAGTAAACATAAAAGCATTGCTTTTAAGAAAAAACCAGGAAATGATCCCTGGCATCTTGGTCAATATTTGTTTCTCAATCAACTAAAACAGATGATGTAGTCATTATCTTAATGCCATTTCTGGGTGCATGTTATATGCAAATTGGCTACATTACAACAGTGGCACACTTCTAAAGCATTGGTTGTAAAGGTGAGGCAGAAGTTTATCATACTCCCCCTAGGCAGTCCCTTGGGATCCAGGGTGACTGGCTATCACTCCACTTCAATGGGATCAGAGATGGCTGATTGATAACCTGCGCGATCCCCAGATTCTGACATATGTTGAAGGGGGGAAGCGGTGGTGGGGGGGTGCAGGTGGTGTCTGAAGGGTTGGGCAGATGGGTCAATTGGAGGTTTCTGCGCTCCTTCCAATGATTTGACTTTCCCTATAAAGTCATAAAGTCATAGTCATAGAGTCATAGAGGTTTAAAGCATGGAAACACGCCCTTTGGCCCAACTTGTCCATGTCACCCTTTTTTTTTAAAACCCGTAAGCTAATCCCAATTGCCCGCATTTGACCCATATCCCTCTATACTCATCTTATCCATGTAACTATCTAAATGCTTTTTAAAAGACAAAATTGTACCCGCCTCTACTACTACCTCTGGCAGCTTGTTCCAGACACTCACCACCCTCTGTGTGAAAAAATTGCCCCTCTGGACACTTTTGTATCCTTCCCCTCTCACCTTAAACCTATGCCCTCTAGTTTTAGACTCCCCTACCTTTGGGAAAAGATATTGACTATCTAGCTGATCTCTACCCCTCATTATTTTATAGACCTCTATAAGGTCACCCCTCAGCCTCCTATGCTCCAGTGAAAAAAGTCCCAGTCTATCCAACCTCTCCTTATAACTCAAACAATCAAGTCCCGGTAGCATCTCCTGTAATTCAATGTTCTGACCAATGAAACCAAGCATGCTGAATGTCTTCTTCACCACTCTGTCCACCTGTGACTCCACTTTCAAGGAGCTATGAACACGTACCCCTAGATCTCTTTGTTCTGTAACTCTCCCCAATGCCCTACCATTAACTGAGTAAGTCCTGCTCTGGTTCAATCTACCAAAATGCATCATCTCGCATTTGTCTAAATTAAACTCCATATGCCATTCGTCAGCCCACTGGCCCAATTGATCAAGATCCCGTTGCAATTGGAGATAACTTTCTTCACTGTCCACTATGCCACCAATCTTGGTGTCATCTGCAAACTTACTAACCATGCCTCCTATATTCTCATTCAAATCATTGATATAAATGACAAATAACAGTGGACCCAGCACAGATCCCTGAGGCACACCGCTGGTCACAGGCCTCCAGTTTGAAAAACAACCCTCTACAACCACCCTCTGGCTTCTGTCAAGAAGCCACTTTTGTATCCATTTAGATACCTCACCCTGGATCCCATGAGATTTAACCTTATGCAACAACCTACCATGCGGTACTTCAATGTGTTGAGTGTGTCCCTGGAGGAACCTTCTCCGTTTTGATTGGTCATAAGCCAGGGACTCCCATGAGGTGGTATGGATGTTTATCCTATTTGAGGATGCTGTGAGGACATCCCTAACGTGATTGTTGTGCTAATCAAATGTCAAGTGATGAACAGTTAAGCGGCAAGCTTTTTCTAACCCGGCTGCTGTCCTCCAATGATTTACGTTAAGAACAGTATCAGACATTTAACACATCCATCATCTTTGTCATCTTACAAACGCTTTAACTGAGTTTTTACTAGTTCATTGGGATGATAGAACACAATGCATCTTGAATATGACTTTGCAAATATGATATCATCCAGCTAAAGTGCCTTATTATAGCACAATGATCAACAACAACCTGTATCTATAGAGCACTTTTAAGTTAGAAACATGTCCCACAGCACATAACACCAGTATTTTCAGATAAAGGTGGATGCCAAGTTTTGCCATTTAAAAGTAACAATTCCAAGACGCAACTATTAGAAATTTTTTTATCACTGAAACCAAGGCCTGAACTTTCATTTTTCAGCTGGGCAGCAGGAGGTAGGAAATTTCCTGACTTGGCCAGCCCCACCTCAGGGGAAAGTGTCCATCGTTCCCACAGGATCTTCATTGCCAGGAGCAAGTGCAGGCTGCAATTGGACCAGTTGGCTGTTTGGGAAACATACAAAATGAGGCTTGGCTGTGTTGTGGGAAAATCACCACTCGGAGCCAGACTTAAAGATTCGGCACGCAGTTTTATCGGACAAAGCTTTGGGAGAAGTGCTGGACTCTCCGCAGTGCGCACAGTCACCTTCTCAACTTTACAATGGCAGTTGAGCATTTTTATACTTTTTCAAATAATAGACAAGTACGGACATTAGCCGTTAGCACATCGTTATACATAGAGTAGACAAGGACATTGGCAGTTAACACATCGTTATACATAGAGTAGATACATGTATGCATTTATTTCCCCCATCAAAGACTCATCTCGTTACAAAAACTCATTGTTTTGGTTCTGCTTTATCTTAAGCTAAGGTGCCTCAAGCTCTGATCTGTTTCCAGCAGCAATTTAAACACTAACAGGTTTTAACTTGCTGTGCACTGTCTGTGCCCAAGTCAGCACATCTTAATGTCTTTTCCCAGAGTCCACTTTGTGCCAGGTAACCATATTGTGTCCTTTAATTTTGATTTTACTCCAACAGCTGAGACAAGACTTCCATTGCTCTTGCTGAACCACTTGCACCCAGGGAAAGTATTATTGATTGACAGCTCAGGCTCTCTGACCTCTTCTGTCAATTTCACAATGTCTATTTAAATGGTCTATGTTATAGATATTCTAAAAGGTCCAGATAATTGGCACTTTATTGCCTTCTAAGTGAAATGTTTCTTCCAACATAGTTGAGCAGAGGTAGTAGTAGAAGTAGGCACAATTTTGTCTTTTAAAAAGCATTTAGACAGTGACATGGGTAAGGTGGGTACAGAGGGATATGGGCCAAATGCAGGCAATTGGGACTAGCTTAGTAGTTAAAAAAAAGGGTAACATCGACAAGTTGGGCTGAAGAGCCCGTTTCCATGCTGTAAACCTCTATGACAATATGATCGTTACACATGAATTACTTTTTAAAATCTTTGTTTTATGCATCCTGCTACTGCAGGATTCCTTGGTTCTAATTAGTGCAGCATTTCCCAACCCTTTCCTTTATGTGGACCACTGGATCATCATGGAAAGGTTTTGTGGACCACAATGTATGTAAGCCATTTTAAACATTTTTTTTACATAACCAATAGCTGATGGGAGTCAACCTCATGTATCAACAGCTATTAAAAGTGCAATTATTTCTAATAGTTTATGATACAGACTCACAAATACATTGCACTCATCACAGCACAGTTACCTGCAGTAGGCTAGAAAATAAATAATGCTTACCGAAGATTGATGCTGCTTTACAGACATCAAACGCTGGATCTCAGGTTCCAGGAAGGGTCGTCTCAATTGGAGATCTGGATCAACATTGAGTTTACTCTGATATTTGGTCTTCAATGCGACAAGCCGTGAAAATCCACTTTCACAAAGATCGGCTGTAAGAAAAGGCATCAGAAACTCCACTGCCTTGTCGGACACTTCTGAGTATTCTGAAGCAACTTTAAGCCAAAATTCAATCAGGTGGGGCGGTCACGGTGGCACAGTGGTTAGCACTGCTTCCTCACAGCGCCAGGGACCTGGGTTCGACTCCCAGCTTGGATCATTGTCTGTGCGGAGTTTGCACCTTCTCCCCATGTCTGCGTGGGTTTCCTCCGGGTGCTTCAGTTTTCCCTTACAGCCTGAAAGGCATGATGGTTAGGTGCATTTGTCATGTTAAATTCTCCCTCAATGTATCTGAACAGGCCCCAGAGTTTGGCGACTAGGGGATTTTCACAGTAACTTCATTGCAGTGTTAATGTAAGCCTACTTGTGACACTAATAAATAAAGTAAACTAAACTAAGTTAATTCTGAGAAAAATCTGGCTTTAAAGCTCTATCCTAGGACAGTCCCATAAGGCTGTCTTGCTCTCTCGAGGTCAGGCTGACGAGAATGCCATCATTAAGGCTCACAAAGGGATTTCGTTGAACTTTGTGTCCGGAACAGGGAAGTACTCACATAACTGTGTTTTCAAACTTTACAAGTGATCTCTGATGTCATTGTTTAGAAGCTGCATTTCTGCTGTGGCCAAAAAATCTGACAGATTCGCAAACGAGTTGTAATTCGACTGCTCAAGTGGTTTGGCCCACATCTCCATTTTCTTGATCACTGCTTGTAAACTGTCATTGCTTTTCCCCAAAGTCTCAGATTGAGACCATTTAAGTGATCAAAAATATCTGCCGCATATGCCAATTAGGCAAGCTATTGACAATCACTGAAGCATTGTGAGATTCAAACTTTGAGTCAAGTAAATAAATTTTCATTCTATCATGCAACTCACAAAGACCTTTCTTTGGGACAGCCAGTGGACCTCGGTGTGCAGAAGTAATTGATGTTGATTGCTGCCCATCTCCTCACACAGAGCTGCAAGTATTTACAAACTCAGTGGACAAGGCCTTGATAAAATTAATTGTTTTAATCGCTTCCTCCAAAACTGTCATAAGATCAGCAGCCATTTTATTTTTAGCTAACACCTCCCTGTGGATGCTGCAGTGATTGGATGTTGCTAGTGGAGCCACTCTCTTACACATGTGTTGGCCAAATGTTACACAGGCCCCCTTCTGTGCTAACTCCTACACATTTGGACCAATCAATCCCATTTTGAATTCTGAGTGTTAAATAAGTCAAAACTAGCCTCTACAGTTGAGTGTGTGGGCAGCGATTTATAGAAGAGGAAGTCCTTATAAACTTCTCCATTGTGTTCATACCTTACATAGGTCAGCAATTCTGAAAGGTTTGCACTGACCAGTGATTCATCTGGTTGAAGTGCATCAAATCGACTTGCTTGCTTTCGCACTATTAGCTGATCATTCACATGGTGGGCCAACTCATCGATTCTGCGTTGGATTGTGTTATCCGACAATGAAATTATGTTAATTTGCTTGCAGGCATTCTCTCCCAGAATAATACCAACCACCACCTCCAGAGCCGCTGATAATATCAACCCCTCCCCGCTTGAGTGCGGCTTCCCTTTGCTATGAGCAGAGCTGCCCAATACGAGGCCTCCACTGTCTTAGCATTATCACTGCCTGGAGATGTGCATTCCATAATTCTCTTGCTACTCTGAAATTCTTTCAGCTTGTTTTCAAAAGAATTGATTGGTTTGGATGCATATTCTCCATGTTTAGTCTCAAGATGACAGTGAAGATTAGCAGGCTTTCAGCTTTCATTCGACAGAGCTTCCTAATACATGACACATAATGACAATGCTTCGTTTTCAATGTCTGAGTAAGTAAATCCCAGTTCTAAGTATTTTCTCCACACTCCACTAGTCGGCACGATGGCACAATGGTTAGCACTGCTGCCTCATGGCACTAGGGACCGGGGTTCAAATCCTGGCTTGGGTCACTATCTGTGCGGAGTTTGCATGTTCTCCATGTTTCCTCCGGGTGCTCCGGTTTCCTCCCACCGTCCAAAGATGTGCGGGTTAGGTTGCTAAATTGACCCTAGTATCAGGGGATTAGCAGGGTAAATGTGTGGGGTTACGGGAATAGGGCCTGGGTGGGATTCTGGTCAGTGAAGACGCGATGGGCCGAATGGCCTCTTCTGCACCGTAGTGATTCTATGATTCTACTCTTCGCTTACTCTTATTGTGCTGAGTTTCATTTTCTGATGCCTCACTGTTATTTTGACCATCTGCCTCTTTTCTCTTAAGCATGACAAATGAAAGCCACCGATCCATTTATGACTTTGCCAGGCCCATGATTCTTAACAGTCTCATGTGCAGAGGGGAGCAATGGGTCACATTGATATAATGCAGAAACACCACACTATTTAATTTCAGAGAATAATGACAATTATATTACACAATGATGTTTGTGAAACAAATGTCACTGTCAATAATAATTCAACATTGATTATGATACATACAAGGCACAGGTAAATGTATTATATTTTTCGATGGACCACCTGCAGTATGCGGACCATCGGTTGGGAACCCATGGTTGAGTGCATAGTGAGTCAATGGATGTGGAAGTGCCGTAGCTTGGCATTGGGGCCATGAGGAACGAAGAGGGAAAGGGCACATTTTGGCATGGAGGGGCACAAGGAGAACCTTCTGGACTTGCCTTTTAAAAGGTCCCCTCATTCTGCGCTCAAGGCTCTCTGAGGGGCCATGAACTCTTTAAAACCCTGAACTGACTCCATAAGACTGTGAAGGAATAGGACATGCCTGTCTCCACAACGGAGCCAGCCAGGTTGGGAGTGCCTGCTTTTGACAGAAACCAGCCCGCACCCTCGAAAGGCAAAAATCAGACAGTTTGGGAATAGGGTCGGGAATCGTGGACCCAGGACCCTCCCGCCATTTTTAAAGGGTTCTCGAGTCATCCTCACTCAGCACAAATCCAGGCGCTTCTGTTCTTTTTCTGAATTGTGAAATCTTTGCTTTTGCAATTATAAATAAATATGTCAGAACTAATTGGACACATTAGGTGTCGTGCTGTTTGCCTTCTGACAGTTCCAAGGTCACAGCTATCATGTAAGGAACTGTGTGTGTGAATAAAATTGAATAGGAACAGGAGTGTTTACAGGTCACCATCTGTTTTTGACTCTGCATTAGATTATTATTTCAGTACTCTTTAAATTAATTTGTTGTTCCTCTCTCTACCTTTAATTCCAGTAGTTTAACAAATCAATGGCATTATTACTCCAGGCAGCCTCCATCAGACACATCGTTAATTACGTAACGGCTCAAATCTTCCCATTAACGTCAAGACAGATCTAAACTGTTTCAAAATTCAATTTTCCAGGATGTGGGCACCGTTGGCTAGACCAGCATTTAATGTCCAACCCCAGTTGCCCTGATGAGGTTAGTTGAATTCTTGAACCGCTGCAGTCCCTGAGGTGTAGGTACACTCATAGTGCTGTTCGGGAGCGAGTTTGAGGATTGCTTACCACATATAAAAGAGAGAATTTACATTTGTCTAATAGTTTTCATGACCTCATGAATTATGGTCAATGAGGTACTTTGGAGCATAGTCAATTATTACGTCGGAGATACTTTCTTGAAGTTGAATTATTAGTGTCACAAGTAGGCTTACATTAACACTGCAATGAAGTTACTGTGAAAATCCCCCAGACGCCACACTCCGGCACCTGTTCAGGTACACTGAGAGAGAATTTATCATGGCCAATGCACCTAACCAGCACGTTTTTTGGACTGTGCGAGGAAACCAGAGCACCTGGAGGAAACCCACGCAGACATTGGGAGAATGTGCAAACTGTGCATTTTGTGCATTTTGGGGCATAGGTTTAAGGTGCGAAGGGCAAGTTTTAAAAGAGATGTACGAGGCAGATTTTTTACACAGAGAGTGGTGGGTTCCTGGAACTCATTGCTGGGGGAGGTAGTGGAAGCGGATACGGTAGTGACTTTTAAGAGGCATCTTAACAAGTACATGAATGAGATGGGAATAGAGGGATATGGTCCCCGGAAGCATAGGGGTTTTTAGTTAAGTCAGGCAGCATGGTCGGTGCAGGCTTGGAGGGCTGAAGGGCCTGTTCCTGTGCTGTAATTTTCTTTGTTCCCTTTGTTCTTTGAAACCGGAGCAGCCGGAGGAAACCCACGCAGACACGGGGAGAACGTTCAGATTCTGCACAGACAGTGACCCAAGCCAGGGATCAAACCCAGGTCCCTTGTGCTGTAAGGCAACAGTGTTAACCACTGTGCCACCATGCAGGCCCTGTGGCATAATGCGTGGAATTACGGGGATAGGGTCTGGGTAAGATGCTCTCTCGGAGAGAGTCAGTGCAGACTTGATGGCCGAATGGCCTGCTCCTGCACTGTAAGGATTCCAGGATGCTATCATTCAATGACTCTTTGTGTCTTCTTTTCAGCCAGCTGAGCTTTCCATTTCTCCTTACCTCTTCCAGACAGTCCGCTTCCAAAGGTCAGTGACTGTCCCTAATTGTTTGTGTTAAATTCTGCCATCTTCTTACTTCACTTGCAGGTGTCCTTATAGTGCAGGTGGATTACATCAGGTTGTGAGCCAGTGGCCACTTTATCATACAAAAGTTCCTTGGGTATTCTCCCTTTCTCCCCATGTCTGTGTGTGTTTCCTCCAGGTACTCCTTCATGTCCAAAGATGTGTAGTTTAGGTGGACTAGCCATACTAAATTACCCCAATGATGTATAGGTTTGGTGGATAGTGAATGCACAGGGTTACGGGGATAGGGCAGGGGGATGGTGGCGGACATGTGATGAGATGCTCTTTCAGAGAGTTTGTGCAGACTCAATGGGCTGAATGGGCTTCTTCTGCACTGTAGGATTCTATATGGCCATCATCCATCCGATGAATGGGGCCAAGCCAGCACAGAGATTATGGTTTAGCAATGAATGCAGGTTAATAGAACAGTCATCTTGCAGACTGTCCTAGCTGGCAACTTTGGGCCTGGGTGGGATTGTTGTTGGTGCAGGCCTGATGGCCCGAATGGCCTCCTTCTGCCCTTTAGGGACTCTATGAGGCTTGGTGGACTCCCACAATCTCACTGAATGCAAGAGCAAGCTTGACGGGCCAAATGGCCTATTCTTGATATTATTTCTGATGTCTTCTGACTTGTTCGTTGGCATTTGTGGCCAGATCACTGTTGTTCCACAGCCTCTTACTCAGCTTGGACTTACCAGCTGCACCTTCCACGCTGCATTGAGGAAACCTTAAATTTAAAACACAACATTTGGATGGAGTAGCAAAGTGCCTGAGATTCCAGATGGAAGGTGTTGCTATAGCATGGAGTGCAGACTGATCTGCTCAAAGGGAGACACTTATAGAAATCTCTACCAATTCAGTCACTGTCAACCTCAACATTTTCCAGTCAGCAAATATGAATTATTATTCAATAATTCTGTCATAACATTATGATTATTAAGCATTAGCACTGATGTGACACATTAACACAGTGAAATGCTTTGCCAGGGGTTTACCATGAGACTGATGGAAAGGAATGACACAAAACCGGAGGAGGAATTACAATGAAACCCACCATGCAGAGGTACAGACCCTGACCAATTGGGGGTCCCGCATCGACCAGTACACTGGGCATCCAATCAGAGCCTGATTACTCTGCATTTGCTGGAAGGTTATGAGTCTATCAGCAGGCAACGCAGTGCAAAATTAGACTCTGATTGGTGAGTGTGAAAAGAGCAGGGAAACACCCGTCCAAACCGTATGGACAGTTAACTTAAGGCACGCACCTGGGTGAGAAACAGAGAGAGGCGACTGAGCGAGGAGGGAGAGAGAGGCTGCTGAGATTTTATCGTTTTGGCGAAAGCCAAGCAGGATTGCGACTCGACTCAGTGCAAGTCGGAAACAATGAAGTACGAGGTACCGGAAAACCACCATGAAGTGAGGTCGGCTGCTGAGCGAGGGGATCAGCAGGAGAGACAAACAGCGACTCGACTTGATTAGTACGTTTGCGGACGACACAAAGGTTGGTGGATTTGCAGAGAGCGATGAGAACGATCAGAGGAGACAACAGGATATAGATCGGTTGGAGACTTGGGCAGAGAGATGGCAGATGGAGTTTAATCCGGACAAATGTGAGGTAATGCATTTTGGTAGGTCTAATACAGATAGGAAATATACAGTAAATGGCAGAACCCTTAAGAGTATTGATAGGCAGAGGGATCTGGGTGTACAGGTACACAGGTCACTAAAAGTGACAATGCAGGTGGAGAAGGTAGTCAAGAAGGTATACGGCATGCTTGCCTTCATCGGCCAGGGCATTGAGTTTAAAAATTGGCAAGTCATGTTGCAGCTTTATAGAACCTTAGTTAGGCCGCACTTGGAATATAGTGTTCAATTCTGGTCACCACACTACCAGAAGGATGTGGAGGCTTTAGAGAGGGTACAGAAAAGATTTACCAGGATGTTGCCTGGTATGGAGGGCATGAGCTATGAGGAGATGTTGGGGAAATTTGTTTTTTTTTTCTCACTGGAACAATGGAAGTTGAGGGGATGACCTGATAGAAGTCTACAAGATTATGAGAGGCATGGACAGAGTGGATAGTCAGAAGCTTTTTCCCAGGGTAGAAGAGTCAATTACTAGGGTAGATAGGTTTAAGGTCCAAGAGGCAAGGTTTAAAGGAGATGTACAAGGCAAATATTTTACACAGAGAGTGGTGGGTGCCTGGAACTTGTTGCCGGGGAGGTAGTGGAAGCGGATTCAGTAGTGACTTTTAAGGGGCGTCTTGACAAATACATGAAAAGGGTGGGAATAGAGGGTCATGGTCCCCGGAAGGGTAGGGGGTTTTAGTTCAGTCGGGCGGCATGGTGAGTGCAGGCTTGAAGGGCTGAAGGGCCTGTTCCTGTGCTGTAATTTTCTTTGTTCTTTGACTCGACTCAAAGCTGAAGGCAGGCCAGAAACAATGAGGTACGAGATCCCGAAAACTACCATGAAATGAGGTCAGCTGCCGAGTGGTGCAAGTGAGGTGAGCAGGTTGTGACTAGAACCATGCAGGCCAGCAACAGCAAGGCACGGGGCCTCACGTGCCCCACGGGGCCTTAGCGATGAGGGCGGCATGGTGGCACAGTGGTTAACACTGCTGCTTCACAGCATCAGAGACCCAGGTTCGATTCCTGGCTTGAGTCATTGTCTGCGTAGGTTTCCTCCAGGTACTCCGGTTTCCTCCCACAGTCCAAAAGGCGTGCTGGTTAGGTGCATTGGCCATGCTAAATTCTCCCTCAGTGTAACCGAACAGGCGCCGGAGTGTGGGGACTAGGGGATTTTGACAGTGACTTCATTGCATGTCAATGTAAGCCTACTTGTGACACTAAAAAATAAACATTAAACGTTAATTGAGGAGACGACAAGTGAGGCAGGAAGCGACCTTGAAGATTGCCGGCAGGTGAGATTATGAGAATGGGACAGTGTGAGGGGTGGGGGTATCTGTGAGGCGATGGAGGTGGGGGAGGAAGGAGGAGGGGGGGGAGGAGAATGTGTGTTGGGGGGGCGGTGGGCAGGGGGGAGTGTGGTTAGCCAGGGTTGCAGATTTGCAGGGAGGGTGAGTGTGTAAGGGCTGAATTGCATTATGCAGGGAGGGAGAGTTTGTGATGGGGGTAATTATTCATACAGGTTTAAAAAGCAGCGATCAATTTGTGTATTTTTGCGTCTTCTGCTTTTGCGTTCTGCGGGGCGAGGGTGGGTGGAGTCGGGAGGGGCGTGAGGTCGGGCAGGCGGGAGTGGGGGGGTGGGGGGGGGGGGGGGTGCCAAAAATGAAAGTGAGCGCAGGGCCCCACAAAATGTAAATCCGCCTTCGCCCAAATCAATATCAGCACCACCATTCCAAACCACATATTTTTATAAATACTAGATTTTTAAAAAATATCTCCTGTTTTTCTCTTTTGCTGGTTGTTGCTTGAATTCCTCAATCAATTTAAAGCCTTGTGGTAAATCCTAGGTTTGCAATAAACTATGAGCAAACAAGCAGAGAAGTCCCATAACCAGGTTGTGCGTTGTAAATATTAATGTGCAGGAGACTGATTGGAGTGCTAGACAAGAGCGGCTTTGATCCACTGATCTCTTGCTGGCAAGTGCCTTCCTGTGGGTCTCAGAGGAGAACGGAGCGGGGTAGGGGTGGGGTGGTGCGGGGGGGGGGGGGGGGGGGGGGGGGGGAAATTCCAGCTGCAAGTTTCCCTTACAGGTGAATGACTTGCCATCACTGACCACCGAGGCTGGCATCTAAAGTGCCTGCATGGACTCACAGAATTGTCCCATAGAATTGTCCCATACTAAGAGAAGAGTCATAAGGAACAATGCCCTTAGCATTAATCTGAAAAAAATCTTAAAATGTCGGTAGCGTATTGAGGGTAAAAGCTATCCCCTGAAGCCTCACTGTTTATTTTTGAATATTTCCTTTATCAAAGCCTGTGGAATGAAGCCAACACACAAAGTCAAAGCAAAAGGTCATTTCAGTGCACTCATCAGAAATCAGTTTGGCCTTTTTTTCTTCAAACTCAATTGGCCGTCAGGAGACTTCCAGCAAACAACGGCATGTGCCAATTTATTACCATTCCCCATGCCAGCTGATCTTGTGGCCTCTTACACTGACAGGAGCCAATTTAGCATCCAGAATGACCTCTTTTCCATCTCTGGGACCTGGATCTGAATCCAATACAGACTGATGAAGCGAACGTCTCTTTGCTTTGAAGGATTTAAGAATCTCAAGCGGAATGAATGTGGGCAGTTGGTTCTAAACAGCTTTAAGATGCATAATGTAACTTGTGAGGCCCACAAGGATGACTGGTGTAGCGAGTGAAAAAGCCAGACACACCAGATGGCATTCTCCTGAGGTTAAAACATAGCCTGTTTATGTTGATTTATTAGTGTCACAAGTAGGCTTACATTAACATTGCAATGAAGTTACTGCGAAAATCCCCCAGTCGCCATACTCCGGCACCTGTTCGGGTACACTGAGGGAGAATTTAGCACAACCAATGCGCCTAACCAGCACGTCTTTTGGACTGTGGAGGAAATTGGAGCACCCGGGGGAAACCCACGCAGACACAGGGAAAATGCGCAGACTCCGCACAGACAGTGACCCAAGCTGGGAATAGGACCCAGGTTCCTGGCACTGTGAGGCAGCAGTTCTAACCATTGTGCCACCATGCCGCTGAAAGAACTTCATGCTGCATGGTAATTGTGGGGGAGTCCAAAGCAACAGGCCTTAAATCTAATATAGTCACCGCAGGGATCGGTACTGGGGCCTCAACTATTTACCATTTATATAGACGGTCTGGAGGAGGGGACTGAGTGTAGGGTAACAAAGTTTGCAGACGACACAAAGATAAGTGGAAAAGTGAATTGTGTGGAGGGCGTAGAAGGTCTGCAGAGAGATTTGGACAGGCTGAGTGAGTGGGCGAGGATCTGGCAGATGGAGTATAACGTTGACAAATGCGAGGTTATTCACTTTGGAAGAAATAATAGCAAATTGGATTATTATCTAAATGGAAAGAAATTACATCATGCTGCTGTGCAGAGGGACCTGGGGGTCCTTGTGCATGAGACGCAAAAACCCAGTCTGCTGGTGCAACATGTGATCAAGAAGGCAAATGGGATGTTGGCCTATATCGCAAGGGGGATAGAATATAAAAGCAGAGATGTCTTGCTGCATCTGTACAGGGCATCGGTGAGGCCGCAGCTGGAATACTGTGTGCAGTATTGGTCCCCTTATTTGCGGAAGGATATATTGGCCTTGGAGGGAGTGCAGAGAAGGTTCACCAGGTTGATACCAGAGATGAGGGGTGTTGATTATGAGGAGAGACTGAGCAGATTGGGTTTGGATTCGTTGGAATTTAGAAGGCTGAGGGGGGATCTTCTAGAGACCTATAAGATAATGAAGAGACTGAATAGGATAGAGGTGGAGAGATTCTTTCCACTTAGAAAGGAAACTAGAACTAGAGGCCACAGCCTCAAAATAAAGGGGGGTCGGTTTAGGACAGAGTTGAGGAGGAACTTCTTCTCTCAGAGGGTGGTGAATCTCTGGAATTCTCTGCCCACTGAAGTGGTGGAGGCTACCTCGTTGAATATGTTTAAATCACGGATAGAAGGATTCCTGATCAGTAAGGGAATTAGGGGTTATAGAGATCAGGCGGGTAAGTGGAACTGATCCACTTCAGATCAGCCATGATCTTACTGAATGGCGGGGCAGGCTCGAGGGGCTAGATGGCCTACTCCTGCTCCTATTTCTTATGTTCTTATGTTCTTAATCAGGAATTCAAGGGAAACCCCTTTACCCGGAGAGTAATTAGAATGTGGAACTTGTTACTTCAAAAAATAATTGAGATGAATAGTGTGGAGGCATTTATAGTTTAAGTATCAGTGTCACAAGTAGGCTTACATTAATACTGCAAAGAAGTCACTGTGAAGATTTCTCCTGGTCGCCACACTCCGGCGCCTGTTCAGGTTCACTGAGGGAGAATTTAGCACGGCCAATGCACCTAACCAGCACATCTTTCAGACTGTTGGAGGACACCGGAACACCTGGAGGAAACCCACACAGACACGGGGAGAACATGCAAACTCCACGCAGACAGTGACCCAAGTCGGGAATCGAACCCGGGTCCCTGGCACTATGAGGCACCAGTGCTCGTCACTGTGCCACCGTGCACCTGGAGTGAAACACCTTATCCTCACGTTAATGCCAAAATCAAAAAACTGTTGAGGTCTAGTCGGGCTTCATAACATAGTTTGGGCTTTCTGATCTGGTACCCTAACACCAGGAATCTAGTATAATCCCACATAATCTTTTTCTTGTTGTGTCATACCAGCTATACATTAATGGCATGGAAACATTCATGGACCGGGTAAACCCCTTGTTAATCTGGGGTGAGCAGATTGCCACATGTACTTGGTCAATGCCTGTGCCAAGTCAGGATAAGATACAATCCCAAACACCAGGCATCATGCCAAGCGGCATTAACATAATCACCAATCCTGGCAAACAATCCACCTGTGACCTGCCTTATACATTCGTATGGGGATGACTGAGAGATCCGGGTCTTGCCAAGACCTCTGCAGGCATAAAAGGTGCAGGCAGTGGACAATCTCGCAGCTATGAGTAATGCAGAGCCTCAAGATGGAGGAAAGAGCAGGTTCTTCTGCCGAGAGGCTGAAAATGTCTTCTGCTGTCTGTTACATGAAGTTCAGCGTTTGGAAGCACTGCTCTCCTGGGAAGTCAAGGAGGCTAAGCCCTTCCCTGCACACCCTGTTAATTGGCTAGTGCCCCTGCTCCACTCTCTGCCCCTGAGCTGCAGGTCTCTCCACGATTGCTTGCTGCTGATGAGCACTCTGATCCTCTTCCAAGTGACTTTGTTCTCAATGTTTTACTCCATTCTCAAAGTCTCAAATTTCTCGGAGTGGACTGGGTGGACCCAAAGCCATTCCTTGCTTGCTCCAAAAAACAAATTCAAAATCTAATTAAGTCCAACTCACGGCCCCCATAAGAGAGACAAACAAGATCCAAGACGACAAGATATGGCATTGCACCCGTCTTGGGCTTGATCTGATGCTTGACCTTAGCTGAAAAGCCTGAGGCACCACCCATTCCACTCTCAAAACAGGCCAAACTGTAGAAGCTAACCTCTCTGCACAAAAAATCCTTTCTCAGTGCTAGGTACCAAAGCAACTGTGAGCACAGAGTATGAATTGCATGATTTGCCTGATTAGGGGCAAATGGTGTTGCTTTGTGTAGTTTCAACGGTGAGATTTAGGAAGCTTGGCCATGTGCTGGACATGACATTAAACCTGAGAGTAAGTTGGAACGTTGCTACTATGCAGTGATTTGCATATTCCAATTGCTGCCTGTCTCTCATTAGAAGTTTGTGCACCAATGTTTTATCATGTTAGCATTAGAAACAACAGCAGATAGGTCAGAGCCATCTTCCGGACAAATGGCACGCACCAACACATCAAGTCGCAGACTGCCACATGGTAAAAATGCACTTTATTCATGGGCTGAATCTTACGTTAACTTTCTATGTTCAGTCTCTGCGATGCATCCTGACTCAGCAGGAGCCGTGTCTGCTCCATTCTCTCGTCAAGGCCCCGATCGTTACAACTCTCAAGATTCCCCTCTGCTGTCTTCATGTAAGAGCACACTCTACACCTCAGTGGCAGAGTACACACATCCACTAATCGATATAATGATTGAGAGTAAACGCTTGCTTGGATTCTGTCGAGTACAGGATTTCGTACTGAGCAAGCAGTTTCGCAATTTAATAGCTTCATTGAACCACGGAAATAAAGGTCGCAATTCAGGCAACTGCGCATTTTTGAAGCTTCAAATGTTCCCTTCTCGCCACTGACTTTGATACAGATTCTGTCTGTTTTTGTAGGTGTTGCTATTCCTCCTGTCCCACTCAGTCTCCCTGAGCTTCAAACAGAAGTAAATTGTCTTCCATTTTTTTTTCTATCCTTTGACTTGTTGATTGATTTGTGCCTTGCCCCAAAGACCCTTAGGCGCCTGAGTTCTTAATGTCACCATCTGAGGTGGAAACTGCTCCGCATGATCAATTCTTTCAACATCGTGACAGCCAGAGTTTCCTTTATTTGTCTCCTTTCCCCAAACAATGATCGAATCTGAGATAAAGGCAAAATAACGTGGATGCTGGAATCTGAAACAAAGAGGGAAAATGCTGGAAAATCAGCTGTGATGAAAGTTCATCCAGACTCGAAACGTTGGCTCTATTCTCTCTCCACAGATGCTGTCAGACCTGCTGAGATTTTTCAGAATTTTCTGTGTTTGGATCAAATCTGATCCTCCAATTCTATCCACCCTCATTTTGCTTAATAATTACGGATAATGGGTAGGATCCCCCGTTGCCATTGCCGCTGCGAGTGAGGACGGAGAATTTGGCGCTCAGCCAAATCTCCATTCACAGCAGCAGGACCAGAGAATCCGGCCATAAGATTCTGCCCAACAGCTCCCAATTCACTCTATTAGCAACTCAATTTGTCCCCAGCTCTCTCCATTCACCACTCACTCCATGGGGCCTTTCCTCAAACTCTCAAAGAAATGGACGACCAGCCCAACAAAGGACAGCTTATGAAGGTGACTGAAAGATTAATTAAAGAGATGTTGAGAGAGTTTGTCAAGGTGGAGAGAGAAATAGAGACATACAGATGTTTGCGAAGGGCGATTCAGAGGCTAGAGAATGAAATGGTCTGTGTACTGAAATTTTCACAGGAATAGAGGACAATTGGAGAAGATTGATATACATTGCTAAGGCTCAGATATGAACAAGGACAATTTGAAACACAATGCCTGAGGTGACAACCGCTCATGGAACCGGAATAATGAAACAAAGTCAGAGAAAAGTGGTAAATGGTATAGTTCAGATCATTTGGTAGTGACAAGGTTGATTTATTTTCAATGGATTTGCTGGGGATTTCTGAGTTCGCACACGTGATTTTGGCACAAACATCAGATTGCGTTACTCATTGCAAACCAGAAGTCAAAACAAACTTCCTCTTTCACAAACATTATTCAGTTGAATAATCTCCATTTTAAACAGGTGAGAACGGACCAAAACAGATTATAATTGATTCTCGCCAGTCTCACACTGTGCCCAGTGGGCAGAAGGTTTTGGGAGCTGGGAGAATCCGGTGTCCAGCTATGCATATTTAAATGCTACTTAAAAATGCTACCAAAAGAGAAAATGTTAGAAAATCTCAGCAGGTCGGGCAGCATCTGTAAGGAGAGAAAAGAGCCAACGTTTCGAGTCCAGGTGACCCTTTGTCACAGCTAAAAATGCTGTTAAAAATGCTAATCGGCCTCACACCCTTCCTGGGCATGATCCGGTTCGCACCATTAGAAAGGGACTGGAAAATTGCAAACTGTTTAGCAAAACCCATTTTTAGGTTTGAATGCTATTTTTTGAAATGCACCAGGTGTGGCGAAGTCAGATAATCGCCCCCAGAATGTCAGACTGGAGTATGCAAAATGCCTTAGAAGTACAACTGTGAAATTGAAGTCTTGCAATTAAAATTACTACGTACCCAACTTGTTAGATGTTGAGGAAATAATATTCCTTGCAGGTCTCTGAAATAGATGTGAGAATATTAAATTATTATTTGCTTGCCAGTTTAGCTCCAATGCACAACACTGAACTTGCTATTCAACAATCGAAATGTGTGGTCTTGTGTGATGTTTCAGTGGATTCATGGTTGGGTGCATTGGCCATGCTAAATTCTCCCTCAGTGTACCCGAACAGGTGCCAGAGTGTGGTGACTGGGGGATTTTCACAGTAACTTCATTGCAGTGTTAATGTCAGCCTACTTGTGACCCTAATGAGTAAACTTCAACTCCTGCACTCTTTGGAGACATCTTGTTATAAATGGCACTTCGCTTCCTGTCGCCTGATTGCTTTCTCAGTATGTTGCCTTTTCCTCTCGTTCAGAACTGTTATTTAACTGTGGCATTATTGATCATGCTCACAGCTGGAGGAGCTAGCATTTTTCAGGCGCCAGGGTGTGGCGACTGGGGGATTTTCACAGTAATTTCATTGCAGTGTTAATGTAAGCCTACTTGTTACCCTAATAAATAAACTTTAAAAACAAACTTTTAATCTTTTACAAACAAGTTTTATTGCAATGGCATGCAAGTAATTGTTAAAATTATGAGGTAGTGTGTGTATGTTACTGAGGCAATTTACAGATTAACGTATCAATTTTCCTTTTATCTCATGACTGTAAGGAAAGTTAAGTTTAAAAAATTTTCTAAAAGGCTATGTTAATTCATTCATCTGGAGACCTACCACAAATGAGTAGGCAAACAAGACTCCTTAATCTGCTAAATAGCTTAAACATAGGGTAATTTACATATTAATCAACCTTTGTCTACATTTGTAAGCAAGCCTTTTCTGAACATCAGTGTTTAACATGTTAATCCATTTGGTAATCTCCAGACCTACATAAATTCCCAATTATTAAAGGTACGACAGTAACTGAATATATTTCCTTTAAAGAAAAATGCTGTCATGAGAAGCTACTTTTGATTATTTTAATGTGTCTTTATTAATGGGGAGTGGATGATGGTTTCAGACTTGTATTTTTAAATTTTCATATTATACCACCAATGTATTTATTTTGATTTATTATTGTCACATGTATTGGTATACAGTGAAAAGTATTGTTTCTTGTGTGCTATACAGACAAACCATTCATAGAGTACATAAGGGAGATGGAAAGGAGAGGTGCAGAATGTAACGTTTCAGTCATAGCTAGAATGTAGAGAAAGATCAACTTCATATAAGGTAGGTCCATTCAAAAGTCTGATGGCAGCAGGGAAGAAGCTGTTCTTGAGTCATTTAGTATGTGATCTTGGATTTTTGGATCTTTTTCCAGGTGGAAGAGAGTGGTTGGATTTTACCGCCCACCTGTCATGGGAATTGGAGCAGGCGAGAGGTGGACAATGGGAAGGTCCGTTGAACTCGGGCGGGATTTTACGGCTTCGGGACAAGTGAAGCTGTGAAATCCCACCCAGTATGCCTGGAATGCGTGGGGTCCTTGATTATGCTAGAGCTGCTTTTCCGAGGCAGTGGGAAGTGAAGACGGTGTCAATGGATGGGAAGTTGGTTTATGTGACGGACTGGGCTACGTTCACCATCCTTTGTAGTTTCTTGCAGTCTTGATTTACATACACCTAAACATCGAGGCAGCGCTGTACTGTTGGAGGGACAATATTGAAGGTACAGTCACATTGTTGGAGGGATAGTGCTGAGGAAGCGCTGGAAGTGAGATGTGAGATTTTTCAGATGAGATGTTAAACCAAGTCTTCCCTGTCAGGTAGACAGAAAAGAACCCATGATGCTACATCAAAAAAGAAAGTTATCCTTAGTGTCTTGGCCAATGTAGATCCCTCAATCAACATCACAAAAACAAATTATCTGGTCACTATCATACTGTTCTCCGGGGGGGGCTTGCTACAAGCATATCAGCTGCTGTGTTTCCTACATCACAAAAGTGACCACACTTCAATAGTAATTAATTGGCTGAAAATTACTTTGGGACCCTGTGGTCATAAACCTAAGGCTTTTCTTCTGGCTTTAGCATTACCACTTATGTTACAATTTCACCGCTACATCTGCAATTTTAAAGACGATGCTAACTTATTTATTTTAAGTAGGTTAATATCTCAATAAAATGGCAGATGGCACAACGTGGTGTGAATATGTGAAGCATTCACTTGTCAATATTGACAAACGCAGTAATCAGCCTTGCGCTACAGCGTCTCACAAACAAAAGTTGCTCGAGGTGCAACAGCAGTAGGCAAGTACCTGCAAGAGGAAAAGCATGTTCATGTTTCGCTGTGACTCTTCATCAGAGCTCCGTTTTAGGGAAATGTTTCAAACACATTGGCCAGAATTCAGGCCCTGCTGCCGCTGCCAGCGTGGACAGAGAATCTGGCGCTCAGCCAAATCTCCGTTCACTGCTGCGGGACCAGGGAATCCCGCTGGTGTGAACGGCTGGGATTCTCACCTATTAGAATCCCACCTATTAATTCACCCTTCTCCCTCTGAAAGCTACTGAAAATGAAAACATATTTATCATTGTTCACTCTCAATTACTTCTGAGCTACCATGGAGGATTTGGAGAGGTCACCGAGAACTCCAGCTCTTCAATGGCTACACCTTTGTATTTTCAAACTGGATAATTTTAAGAATTTGTTGGTAAAAACTGACAATCTGCATATGATGTCAACTCACTATCTTAAGTCTTTGCTTAAACATAAGCTATGTCCTTCTCTGCAGGCTGAAAGATGTGCAAGGAGTGCACTTGTGTGTCAGTAATAGTCCGCTCCAGGTGGCTACTGCATTTTAGAGGTGGGCAATCACTTAATTGTGATTAGTACATTCATACAATGGCATAGAATCATTGAATCGTAGAATCCTACAATGCAGAAAGAGGCCATTCGGCCCATCGAGACCGCATCGACCACAATCCCACCCAGGCCCTATCCCCACAGCACCATGCATTTACAGATAATAGATTGTATATTGGCATAATAGATTGTACATAAGCTACCCGGTAAACACTGGTTATTGTACCACAGAGTTGAAGTGATTACACTGTGATTGTTAAATTTGACAATCTGTGCCCTCATTGACTCTCTTGGCCCACAGTATGAACCAAATGAGAACAAAACAGACACCAAACATTGGAATGGGTAAGCATTTTGAAATTGTCAAATTCTGTGGGTAATAATTAAACCTCAGCGTTTGAAATTGCTTCAGGATTCTCCATCTGTTTCAGTGAATTGGTTCAACGTGTAGCTAAGCCACATAGAACAAGGTGATTCCAAATTGGATCCTTGCTCGACATTAGACCCTGTTGACTTCAGTGAGTTTTCTGCAGTCCGACAGTTCATCTCCGCACCACTCAGTTAGCGGGGGGAGAGGAATCTGCAAGCCTCCTCCGAGTAAAAGCACGCGTATATGCCAAGAGACAGCATGATTCTGCTTGACTCTGAAGTCAAGCAACCTGTTAACGTCAATTGCCAAGGTTAACAGATGAATCAAAGCCACACAATTGATTGTACCACAATGTTGCTGCTCCCACCATGACTACACATGCCCATTTTGTTTCGCTTGAAACTATGTCCAGAATTCCCCGGTCTCCACTGCCAGCGAGAATGGAGAATTCAGCACTCGGCCAAATCGCCATTCACAGCAGCAAGACTGGAGAATCCCAGCTGTAGGTGAGGTTGGAGAATTCCAGCCTATGTCCAAAATAAGCCAAACAGAAGAAAAAGTGTTACTTTGAACTGCATTTTGAAGTTTTCAAGCTGATTTTTCAGTTAAGCAAAACTCAGGGCTATGTTTTCTAGTCTCGCCCATTGCTGGAATGGCCATGGGCAGGACTGAAAATTGATGGATCATTTATAGGTCCATTGGCCTCAGGAGAGAATTTCCACTGTCGGGGCGGGCGAGACTGGAAAATCCCACCCTCGGGCAGACTGAGAAGTGAAATTCTTGGGTGGGATTGTTGTTGGTGCAGACTCAATGGGCCGAATGGCCTCTTTCTGTAGTGTAGGGGTTCTATGATATCTATGATGATAAAAGACAAAGGGTCGGATTTTCTGATCTCGTCCATGACTGGGATTCTCCAACCCCGTTGCAGTAAATGGAGTTTTGGCTGAGCACCAAATTTTCTCAGTCTCAGCGGTAGCGGAACATATAAAACTGGAAATCTCTGGCCAAAATCAAAGGGAAACTATGAATAGCGACAGACTTCTAACTGTGTACAGTATCATCACCTCTCTCGACTCTCAACAATTTTTACAGATGCACCATAGAAAGCATCTTCTCTGGATATATCACAGCTTGGTATGGCTCCTGCTTTGCCCAAGACCCCAAGAAACTACAAAGGATTGCGAACGTAGCCCAGTCTATCACACAAACCAGCCTCCCATCCATTGACTCTGTCTACACATCCCTCTGCCTGGGAAAAGCAGCCCGCATAACCAAGGACCCCACGCACCCCGGACATACTCTCTTCCACCTTCTTCCGTTGAGAAAAAGTTACAAAAGTCTGATGTCACATACCAACTGACTCAAGAACAGTTTCTTCTCTGTTGCCATCAGACTTTTGAATGGACCTACCATATGTTAAGCTGATCTTTCTCTACACCCTAGCTCCAGCAGTAACACTATATTCTGCACCTCTCCTTTCCTTCTCCCCTATGCACTCTACGAATGGTATGTTTTGTCTGTACAGCGCACAAGAAACAATACTTTTCACTGTATCCCAATACATGTGACAAGAATAAATCAAATTAAATCAAGATGTCTCATAATGCTTCACAACTAATTAATTGAAAGTCTGTAACTCGTATTATCTAGATAAACAATGAATAGTTTGGAAATTTGGCTGAAGTCATTGACTTCACAAAGTCTTGAAATAAGGAGTGTGATTTTCTATTAGACTTTCTGGAGGCCAATGACCTTTCCCTGCAATTATTTTCTTCTTATTCCAACGTTCAATGAACAGTCCAAAATCCTTTTATTTCATAAATCCTGTAGCAAATGATCCAACAAATTAGTTTCATGGCTGATCTTGAAGAGACTCCGATGAACAAGCAGAATGATTAGAATCTATGGCATTAAAGGGAGCCTTGTTAAACAAACCATCTCCCGACTCCAGAACTATTTCATCTTGATAATATAATTTAAATTTGATTATTAAGTAATTCATGAGCCATGTAGGGAGCTGACAGAAAAGCAACGTTCCCATCAAGAACTCGGCAAGCTGATTTAATCAGCTTACGTCCAGCACAAGCACAATGGCCAAATTGCCTCCTTCTGTGCTGAATCATTCTATCTACATCTAACATTCAACACAGTTTGCTTTTCAGATTGTAAATGTTGAATCAAAAATTCATACAGCGCATGAGTCTATTGTTCCACACCAGTGCTTCAAAGGAACTGTCCACATTAGTGCCACACTCCAGCATTTTCACCTTAAACTTGAAAATTAGTCCTCTTCACGTGCGTGCCTAACTGACTTTTAAAAGTTCCTTTTGACTCTTCCTTTTGACTTTTCCTTCTGACTCCCCCATCCTTTCCAAATACTATGTCCCCATCTTAGCAAGCCTCTGTGTGTTCCCTGCTTCCCTTTCATTCTTTTACCAATTATTTTAAATCAATGATCCCTGGTTTCTGACCCCTCACCAGAGGATATATATCTAAGAAATAGGAGCTGGAGTAGACCATTCGGCCCCTTGAGCCTGTGCCACCATTCCATAAATTCGTGACTGATTTGATTGTGGCCATAACTACACTTACCTGCCAGCCTCCATAATTCCCGATTCTCTTGCAAATCATAGAATCCCTACAGTGCAGAAGGAGGCCATTCGGACCATCAAGTCTGCACCGATAACAATCTCACCCAAGCCCTATCCCCATAACACTATGTATTTACCCTGCTAGTCCCCGGACACAAAGGGGAAATTTAGCATGGCCATTCAACCTAACCCGCACATCTTTGGACTGTGGGAGGAAACTGGAGCATCCGGAGGAAACCCACGCAGGCACTGAGAGAATGTGCAAACTCCACACAGATGGTGACCCAAGGCTGCAATTGAACCCGGATTCCCGGAGCTGTGAGATGGCAGTGCTAACCACTGTGCCACCGTGCTGCCCCTGAATTCAAACTGAAGTCCCCCACTAAAACTGCTCAATTATTTCTACATATTTCTGAAATTTGGCCATAGATTTGCTCTATTTCCTCCTTAGCATTTGTGGATCTAGGGTAAAGATCCAACAACATAACAGCTCCTCTTCTATTCCTTAACTCTATGTTGATTCTACTAGAATGCTGATACTCCCACCATGATTACACTTGACCATTTTGGTCATCACTTTTCATTTGGAACTATGGGCAGCACGGTGGCACAATGGTTAGCACTGCTGCCTCGCAGCGGCAGGGATCTGGGTTCAATTCCAGCTGTGAGTGACTGTGTGGAGTTTGCACTTTTTCCCGATGTCTACGTGGGTTTCTCTGGGTGCTCTGGTTTCCTCCCACAGTCCAAAGATGCACAGGCTAGGTGGATTGGCCATGCTAAATTGCCCCTTAGTGTAGGGAATTAGCAGGGTAAATAGTTTAAGTTTATCCTTTCGTGTCACAAGTAGACTTACATTAACACTGCAATGAAGTTACTGTGAAAATCCCCTAGTCGCCACACTCCGGCACCTGTTTGGGTACACTAGGGGACAATTTAACATAGCCAACGCACCTAATCAGCATGTCCTTTGGACTGTGGGAGGAAACCAGAGCACCCGGAGGAAACCCACGCAGACACGGGAAGAATGCGCAAACTCCACACAGACAGTGACCCAAGTCAGGAATCGAACCCGGGTCTCTGGCGCTGTGAAGCAGCAGTGCTCACCATTGTGCTACCGTGCTGGCCTCATGTGGGGTTATGGGTATAAAATGGAATTGTTGTCGGTGCAGGATCAACGAACCAAATGGCCTCCTCCTGCACTGTAGGGGTTTCATGATTCTAAATCAAAAAAGTGTTGCTTGGAACTGCATTTTGAAGTTTTCAAGTTGATTTTTTAGTTATGAAACTCTCAGTCTGACTGAGAGGTGAACAAACCTCAAGGAAAGACAAAAATCAAAGAAAAACTATCAACAGTAAAAGACTTCTAACCATATCCCCTTTTCTCAGAGATGTTTGAAAGTACCTTGACTCGCTGTAGAATGGTAATGTTATAATTGATCCAAAATGCCATTCCCCCATCCCCCCACATTTCTTTCTTCTTTCTACATTGTATTATGCTGCATTATTACAGCTATGGCTGATTTGGGCGCACTCTGAGGGAATGCTGCACTGTTGGGAGTGCCGCATTTTGCATGAGATGTTGAGACTCCCATCTGCCCTCTCAGATGCGCATCAAGGTCGAATGGCACCAATGGGCATTTTCCCAATATCAATGCTGAAATTAATAGCATTGAATCAGAATTTCTGATCAATATCACATTACTCTGTGTGGGAACGTGCTGTGTATAGATTGGCTCCTGCTTTTCCTACATTACAACAGTGCCTACATTTCATTGGCTGTAAAGCACTTTGGCATGTCTCAGGGTTATAAAACACACCAGATAAGTGTAAACATTTTTGTTTTGGTCTCTTCTGAATATAGTTTAGCCAGCAATGTTTGGCTTTTTATTCAGCATGTTAAGGATAGTAGTGAGAACTTGTGTATGGAGTCCGTAGAGATAGGCGAGGTGATGAATGAATACTTTTCTTCAGTGTTCACCAAGGAGAGGGGCCATGTTTTTGAGGAAGAGAAGGTGTTACAGGCTAATAGGCTGGAGGAAGTAGATGTTCGGAGGGAGGATGTACTGGCAGTTTTGAATAAACTGAAGGTCGATAAGTCCCCTGGGCCTGATGAAATATATCCTAGGATTCTTTGGGAGGCAAGGGATGAGATTGCAGAGCCTTTGGCTTTGATCTTTGGGTCCTCACTGTCCACGGGGATGGTGCCAGAGGACTGGAGAGTGGCGAATGTTGTTCCTCTGTTTAAGAAAGGAAATAGAAATAACCCTGGTAATTATAGACCGGTTAGTCTTACTTCGGTGGTTGGTAAATTGACGGAAAAGGTCCTTAGGGATGGGATTTACGACCATTTGGAAAGATGCGGATTAATCCGGGATAGTCAGCACGGATTCGTGAAGGGCATGTCGTGCCTCACAAATTTGATTGAATTTTTTGAGGAGGTAACTAAGTGTGTTGATGAAGGTAGGGCAGTTGATGTCATATACATGGATTTTAGTGAGGCGTTTGATAAGGTCTCCCATGGTCGGCTTATGGTGAAAGTAAGGAGGTGTGGGATAGAGGGAAAGTTGGCCGGTTGGATAGGTAACTGGCTATCTGATCGAAGACAGAAGGTGGTGGTGGATGGAAAATTTTCGGATTGGAGGCAGGTTGCTAGCGGAGTGCCACAGGGATCAGTGCTTGGTCCTCTGCTCTTTGTGATTTTTATTAATGACTTAGAGGAGGGGGCCGAAGGGTGGATCAGTAAATTTGCTGATGACACCAAGATTGGTGGAGTAGTGGATGAGATGGAGGGCTGTTGTAGGCTGCAAAGAGACATAGATAGGATGCAAAGCTGGGCTGAAAAATGGAAAAAGGAGTTTAACCCTGATAAATGTGAGGTGATTCATTTTGGTAGGACTAATTTAAATGTGGATTACAGGGTCAAAGGTAGGGTTCTGAAGACTGTGGAGGAACAGAGAGATCTTGGGGTCCATATCCACAGATCTCTAAAGGTTGCCACTCAAGTGGATAGAGCTGTGAAGAAGGCCTATAGTGTGTTAGCTTTTATTGATGTGGAGATGCCGGTGTTGGACTGGGGTAAACACAGTAAGAAGTTTAACAACACCAGGTTAAAGTCCAACAGGTTTATTTGGTAGCAAAAGCCACACAAGCTTTCGAGGCTCTAAGCCCCTTCTTCAGGTTCATGTCACACTATTTGTAACTCCCACAGTTGCGTGGACCTGCAGAGTTTCACTGGCTGTCTTGTCTGGAGACAATACACATCTTTTTAGCCTGTCTTGATGCTCTCTCCACTCACATTGTTTTGTTTCTTAAAGACTGGATTAGTTGTAAGTATTCGCATTCCAACCATTATTCATGTAAATTGAGTCTGTGTCTTTATAAGTTCTGTTTGTGAACAGAATTCCCACTCACCTGAAGAAGGGGCTTAGAGCCTCGAAAGCTTGTGTGGCTTTTGCTACCAAATAAACCTGTTGGACTTTAACCTGGTGTTGTTAAACTTCTTACTTAGCTTTTATTAACAGGGGGTTGGAGTTTAAGAGCCGTGGGGTTATGCTGCAACTGTACAGGACCTTGGTGAGACCACATTTGGAATATTGTGTGCAGTTCTGGTCACCTCACTATAAGAAGGATGTGGAAGCGCTGGAAAGAGTGCAGAGGAGATTTACCAGGATGCTGCCTGGTTTGGAGGGTAGGTCTTATGAGGAAAGGTTGAGGGAGCTCGGGCTGTTCTCTCTGGAGCAGAGGAGGCTGAGGGGAGACTTAATAGAGGTTTATAAAATGATGAAGGGGATAGATAGAGTGAACGTTCAAAGACTATTTCCTCGGGTGGATGGAGCTATTACAAGGGGGCATAACTATAGGGTTCATGGTGGGAGATATAGGAAGGATATCAGAGGTAGGTTCTTTATGCAGAGAGTGGTTGGGGTGTGGAATGGACTGCCTGCAGTGATAGTGGAGTCAGAAACTTTAGGAACATTTAAGCGGTTATTGGATAGGCACATGGAGCACACCAGGATGATAGGGAGTGGGATAGCTTGATCTTGGTTTCAGATAAAGCTCGGCACAACATCGTGGGCCGAAGGGCCTGTTCTGTGCTGTACTGTTCTATGTTCTATGTATTTAAAGTCAGGCACCTGTTTAAGTCACTATTGTGCCGTTGTATGTCAACTTCCCCCTGTAGCTTGTCACATTTTCTTTGGAACACATCTTTCATGATAATTTGCACCCTGTATTCATCTTCCTTTTTTTTTGAAGTTTATTTATTGGTGTCAAAAGTTGGCTTACATTAACACTGCAATGCAGTTACTGTGAAAATCCCCTAGTCGCCACACACACACACACAAACACTGGCACCTGTTCGGGTACACTGAGCGAGAATTTAGCATGGCCAATGCACCTAACCAGCATGTCTTTCAGACTGTAGGGGGAAAACCGGAGCACCCGGAGGAAACCCATGCAGACACAAGGAGAACGTGCAGACTCCGCACAGGCAGTGACCCAAGCTGGGAATCAAACCCGTGTCCCTGGCGCTGTGAGACAGCAGTGCTAACCACTGTGCCACCATGCCACCCCTGCTTTCCCAACTGGGCCTCCAAGGTATACCATCAATTGATGATTATGAGCTTTGAGCAACTGTTGCAAGGTCAACGCTTCAGATACATACAGCTGACCAGATGAGCTCATGACGATGTTGAATTAATGGTCTCCCTCAGGGATCATTTTAACAACACTTCTTTTTAATCTGCACTGAAACATATTGCTTGGAACTAGGTCATGGAAATCCATCTTTGTCGATTACAGTGACTTTGCTGCTTAAGCTAGTGACTTTTCCAACCCTGGAAACCACATTGACTAATGATAGGAAACTTGTGAAGGAATACTGCCTAAAGTGACAGCGAAGTATCATTAAAAATGTGTCCCTGTCTTTTATTTGCATAACGTTGGTGCCTCTTGTGAACTTGTTAATATCCTAAATGTTCAACTACCTAAGCAATGTGGTCACTCTGTTTACTTGGTTACCACCCTTGACCGATCACTAAACTGTCGCCAAATTGAAAACCAGAAGCACATCTGATCAGCAAACTGGCTTTGAATAGGGAGCGCAGGACTCCATTTTACTCTCACCCGCTCTCACGCTCTGCCATCCAGTTGTGGAAACTCCTACTTGGGCTCACTCACATCACAGTAAGTTGGTAGACACTCACACTTTATAATACAACGTGCCACATGTCAGGCATGGATACCGGCTCCTCCCCTGTGCTTATCAATCCACTGCAATGCATGTTTTCATCATTAGGGGCAGCACTGCTTCCTCACAGTAACAGGAACCCGGGTTTGGTCTGCACGTTCTCCCCGTGTCTGCGTGGGTTTCCTCCGGGTGCTCCGGTTTCTCCTACAGTCCAAAAGATGTGCTGGTTAGGTACATTGGCCATGTTAAATTCTCGTTCAGTGTACTCAAACAGGCTCCGGAGTGTGACGACTAGGTAATTTTCACAGTAACTTCATTGCAGTGTTAATATAAGCCTACTTCTGACACTAATAAATAAACTTAAAAACTTAATGCTTGTTATTTCCATGAAAATAGATGAATTGACAAAACAATATTGCCAGCGCACTCTGACGATGTTCTTCAATCAGCTTCATGGCTTTCTCAGAGACATGTCCCGGTATGGTCAAGCTCTCTCTAATCCTTTCACTATTCCTTCTCAGTTTGCTGCAGCAAGGAGTTGATAGTGGGTTTTCCTATTAATGCACCATGTTATCCTAGACGCTGTAGGTACAATGCAAGGTTTAACTGACCATGAGGTCACTCCGAGCTTTTCAGCTACTTTGAACTGGGCAGCAACATGCATGGGGGTACTTTGTGATGCCAATATACAGTCTTACATTGATACATAGAATCCCTACAGTGCAGAAAGAGACCAATCGGCCCATTGAGTCTGCACCGACCACAATCCCACCCAGGCCCTATCCTCATAACCCAAGCATTCAACCTAGCTAGTCCCCCTGACACTAAGGGGCAATTTACCATGGCCAATCCACTTAACCCGCACATCTTTGGAGTGTGGGAGGAAACCGGAGCATGTGGAGGAAACCCACGCAGACTCGGGGAGAATGTGCAAACTCCACACAGACAATGACCCAAGACGGGAATCGAACCCGGGTCCCTGGTGCTGTGAGGCAGCAATGTCTCACTGTGCCACTGTGCTGCCGTCTTGTGGACGTAGGTAAACTATATCTCACATTTCTGAATCCTTCCGACGAATTCAACTATCTAGTTGGGTGCATGCTTCAGGCTGGAGATGTCAACGGCTAGAATTGTCTGGACATTCAGGCCCCACAGCCGCTGCCAGCGAGGACGGAGAATTTGGCACTCAGCCAAATCTCCGTTCACTGCAGCGGGACTGGAGAATCCCAGCTGCAGGTAAGGTCGGAGGATCTAGCCCTATTTCACCATTGCGTCACGCCCTTTTTCGGACGCAAAAACGTGGTAAAGTCGGGTGTGAGGCCATTAACGCGATCCGCGCCCACGTCCGTGCAGATGGCAACTTTACCAAAACCCAGGAATGGCAGCGATCCGCACCTGAAACGGGCGCAACGGCGATTTAAATGCATTTGCATGTATTTCAATTGAATTAATTAACTGCCCGCCCAGCTTTATCAGCATTTCCCCCTTTACCACCGCGTTTGCCAATCCGGAATCGCGCCGAAATGGACATGCTGAATAAAAGTCTGAATCGGGTGCTCCAGCTGCTGAAGAGCGAGTTCAGAGCTTCCAATGGCTCTCTGACTCAGATCGGGGCGGGGGGGGGGGGGGGGGAAAGGAGGCGGGGGGTGGGGGGGAGGGAGGCGGGGGGGGAGGGAGGCGGGTCAGATCATTCTCTGGTTGGGGGGGAGGGGAGTGAGGCCAGATCGTTGTCTGGTTGGAGGGGGGGAGGAGGAGGAGGCGGGTCAGATGTATCTCTGGTGGGGAGGGAGGGGGGAGGGAGGTCCGATCGTTGTCTGGTGGGGGGGGGTGAGGGCCGATCGTTGTCTGTTGGGGAGGGAGGAAGAGGCAGGTCAGATGTTCCTCGGGGGGGGTGGGGGAGAATGAGGCCAGATCATTCTCTGAGGTGGGGGGGGGGGCTAGTGAGTTAGGCCAGACCATTCTCTGGGGAGAGGAGGGAGGCAGATAAGATGTATCGCTGGTCAGGGGCGGGGGGGGGGGGAGGGGAGACCCGATTACTCACTGGTTGGGGTGGGGCAGGTGATCCCTGTTAGGGGGAGAAGGGGGGCAGGGGGGTCCACTGCCACTCTGCGGGCGTCGGTGGGGGGGAAGGGGGCAGGAGTCGCGATTGGTCTGGGTAGCGGGGAGATGGATAAGGGGGGCAGTAATGTGTGTGTGCACCCTCGCTCCCGCTTTTCACTCCCACACCGCTTTCTCCGCTTTCTGCGGTCCGGGAGCGATCTGACACGGGCACGCTTTTTCAAATTTTTTCCTAACTGCGCATGCGCAGTTCAGAGCTCCGATCATTTTGGAGACGCTAAGCCCCACCTACAGCGCGATTCAGACTCGCGATTTTTTTTTCAGGCTGAGTGCGTATGGGAGCGCCTGAAAGCAGATTTCCAAGTCGGATCTGAATTGCGTCCAGATTCAGCACTCAGAATGAAACTGGTAAAATCAGGCCCTATGTCTCAAGATGGCTGGAATTATATGCAGAGTCTGGAATAAATAATCATCACTGCCTAATTTACTGGTGAAAATGGACAAGGTTGTTCAGTCAGGAAGTCAAGGGTATGAAATATTTCATCTGATCTGACAGATTATCAAAGCAACAATACAATCCTCTTCATTAGTGAAGCGACTTCATTCAGGTTGCTATGGGTATACATTTGTCATTGTCAAACAGACAATTAAAATTTCATTTAATATTCAATGAATTCAGATCTTTGATAACGTGGGCACAGTTAAAGGATTCTTTGTTGTACTTCGTTAACTTACAATCCAATTAATTGGCTTCTTACTCATGTAACATTCTTATTTCGTCAAGGCAGCTCATGGCAGGAAAAGCAGGAATCACAGAGACAGTTCATTGGAACAAGTCTGAATTGCACACCTGACTTTGATCTAAAAGAACGAGCAGAAATACCCCACACAGCCAGGATTTGTGTTTGACAATTTCCAGATGAAGTTAGTGCCTCATTATTATTTAAAGATTACACAAGTTTAAATTTCCACTTGGGTGCTGGAACAAGACAAGCAACGTCCATTTATCCCCTGCCAGATTCTCCACTCTGTTCATGGTAAAAGGCTGCTTATTTGCCATCAACTATTTTATTGTCCAAGAATTTTACCCGTACTCGAATCAATAACTTCAGGGGCTGGGATTCTCCCAAAACAAAACTAAGTGCCGAATGGACAGGAAAATGGGAGTATTTTTCACCTGTTTTTTGGGCGTACTTATCAGAACGAATCCCCAACACTTTGACCATTGCAGAGTTCCTCAGAGTGATTCCATCTGGTAAGTAGGTGGAAGTGGGGGGCGGAGGGGAGGGGGTGGCGGTATTCCTGCTGGAGAGGCAGGCAACACAGTGCAGAGTGGGCCACTGCACATGTGTCAATCTGTCAGCGCGGAGATCAGCGCATGCGCATTGGCACCCGCATCACCAGCCTCCCGATTGCTGGCCAGCCCCTCAACCCCTCTGATCGCCAGCCTTCCAGAACCAGCTCCCCCCACCTCCCAATCACTGGCCTACTGGACCTCATGATGTGGAGATGCCAGCGTTGGCCTGGGGTAAACACAGTAAGAAGTCTAACAACGCCAGGTTAAAGTCCAACAGGTCTATTTGGTAGCAAAAGCCACTAGCTTTCGGAACAGGCTGTTCGTTCGTCAGGTGGGTGTGAGTTCTGATCACAAACAGGGCACAAAGACACAAACTCAATTTACATGAATAATGATTGGAATGTGAGTCTTTCCAGCTAATCAAGTCTTAAAGGTACAGAAAATGTGAGTGGAGGGAGCATTAAGCACAGGTTAAAGAGATGTGTATTGTCTCCAGACAGGACAGCTAGTGAGATTTTGCACATCCAGGCAAGTTGTACAGATAGTGTGACATGAACGCAATGTCCTGGTTGAGGCCATCCTCATGTGTGCGGAACCTGGCTATCCGTCTCTGCTCAGCGACTCTGCGCTGTCGTGTGTCGTGAAGGCCGCCTTGGAGAATGCTTACCCGGAGATCAGAGGCTGAATGCCTGTGACTGCTGAAGTGCTTCCCAACAGGAAGAGAACAGTCTTGCCTGGTGATTGTCGAGCGGTGTTCATTCATCCGTTGTCGTAGCTTCTGCATGGTTTCCCCAATGTACCATGCCTCGGGACATCCTTTCCTGCAGCGTATCAGATAGACAACGTTGGTCGATGATCCGGCACGTCTTGCAGCGGTTGCTGTGGCAGGGTTGTGTGGTGTCGTGGTCACTGTTCTCCTGAAGGCTGGGTAGTTTGCTGCGGACCATGGTCTGTTTGAGGTTGTGCGGTTGTTTGTAGGCAAGAAGTGGGGGTGTGGGGATGGCCTTGGCGAGATGTTCGTCTTCATCAATGACATGTTGAAGGCACCGGAGGAGATGTCGTAGCTTCTCCGCTCCGGGGAAGTACTGGACAATGAAGGGTACTCTGTACCCTACCACCTTGGTATTGCCCAGTGCCAGGGTACCAGGCTGGCACTGCCCAAGGGACACCTCCTCCCCTGCCCCCAAACTCCCGGTGGGGGACCTAAAATACCTCTGTCC
The DNA here is from genome assembly GCF_964213995.1 of Mustelus asterias. Classification (NCBI taxonomy): domain Eukaryota; kingdom Metazoa; phylum Chordata; class Chondrichthyes; order Carcharhiniformes; family Triakidae; genus Mustelus; species Mustelus asterias. Next base: position 37,260,181 of record NC_135813.1, read on the forward strand.
CCACCAGGGGGTTAGGAAGTCTGTTCCCCATTAGTCGGGAGCAGTCATAAACCCTGCAGGAGGCAACCGGTGCTCGGAGAATACCATCCTGGGCTCTGCTCGAGCAGCACAGCGGGCTGGGAGAATACCATCCCATGTACAGCTCGAGCAGGACAGCGGGCCGGGAGAATACCATCCCGTGTACTGCTCGAGCAGCACAGCGGGCTGGGAGAATACCATCCCGGGTACAGCTTGAGCAGGACAGCGGGCCGGGAGAATACCATCACATGTACCACTCGAGCAGCGTAGCGTGCCGGGAGAATACCATCCTGGGTACCGCTCGAGCAGCACAGTGGGCCTGGAGAATACCATCCCGGGTACTGCTCGAGCAGCACAGTGGGCCTGGAGAATACCATCCCGGGTACTGCTCGAGCAGCACAGTGGGCCTGGAGAATACCATCCCGGGTACTGCTCGAGCAGCACAGTGAGCCTGGAGAATACCATCCCAGGTACTGCTCGAGCAGCACAGTGGGCCTGGAGAATACCATCCAGGGTACTGCTCGAGCAGCATAGCGGGCTGGGAGAATACCATCCCGGGTACCGCTCGAGCAGCATAGCGAGCTGGGAGAATACCATCCCGGGTACTGCTCGAGCAGCACAGCGGGCCTGGAGAATACCATCCCGGGTACTGCTCGAGCAGCACAGCGGGCCTGGAGAATACCATCCCGGGTACTGCTCGAGCAGCACAGCGGGCTGGGAGAATCCCGGCTCAGATTTCAGTTCATTTCCAAACTTGCTTTACTCTCATGATGGAGCTCCATGGTCCTCAACTGTTCTCACCTTCCTGAGACTTTGCAGTTGCAGGAATATTTACAGGGGTCGGCTAATATGGCCCTTTAGTATGTTTCACCATTCACTGAGATCATGGTGAATCTGCAGCCTGGCTCCACACACCTCCCTTTGCCCTTAATACCTTTGAGTAACACAAATCTAGCAATCTAGTTTTGAAAACGAACATTTGACTTGGCATCACTTGCTACTTGCAGTAAAGAATTCCAATCTTCCATCTTATTTTGCATGAAGAATTGTTTCCTAACATCACTCCTCAAAATTCTGACTCGAATTTCTAGACAATGCTCACTAACCCTAAATTCCCAACTAGCAGATGTTAGCAACACACGGAGACCCCTCATCCCTCTCATGTCTTCCACTTATTCCAACTGGAATTCCAATTTATTCCAATTCCTTCTGTCCATCTGATCTGCTACATTCTCGATGTCACTTCTCTCCTGGGGTGGAATTTTCCCCAAAAAATTCAGGACGGTGAATGGGTGGGATAACGGTCGGTTTTCTTGCTGGGTTTTTCAGCAAGGGAAATGATGTGAATTTTCAGCACTCTGCACAAAACAGGCAAATTAACTCAGCAGGAAACGTGGACCACAACAACCGGATCCTCCCCCTCCCACTCCAATATCCTTTCAAGCCAGTCGGAGATGTCCTTCACCCTAGCACTGGACAGACAACATACCATGCGGGACTCACAATCCAGCTTACAAAAGATGCTATCAATCCCCCTAATTATAGAATCCCCTTCAACTACCACTTATCTTTTTGCTCCCCCTTCTTGAATGGCCTCCTGTGCTATGGTGCAGTGGTCGGTTAGCTCATCCTCCCTCCAGTCCTTTTCCTCATCCACACAGGGAGCAAATAACTCCTACCCGTTGGATACAATCAAGAGCTGAGGCACTTTTGTTCCTGAATTCAGGATCTCTCTACTTGCCTCACAGCAGTCACACCCTGTCAATAAGTTCTTTGTGCATTTACATGAAATAAGTGGCACAACATCACACCTAGCACATAATTGCATCAAAATCTTATGGCTCGTTCCAGGTCACTCTGAGGGAATTATGGAAATGTTCATGAGTGACAGAAAGCAGTTGAAAATGTCCAACAAAGCAAGCTAGCAATCAATAATCTATTTCATGTTCAGCATTCTATTTAGTGGTCGGATGACATTTTTTTTGCAGGATCTCTTGAAGCAAACAATATCTGTAAAATGTCAACAAGACAGCACAAATCTCCAAGGTTGGATCCGCTTGTAGCTTTGCATTGTTCTAACCTTCTAAAAGATTCCTTTATTTATTTGATAACTATATATTTGCAGCTGTGTAGATATATATAGTGTGTAGTAGGGCAAACACAGGGAGTGTGGGCTGCAGCAGGAGAGGAATAAATGGAAAGGGTTAAATGGAAAGCCTGACTATTATATCCATACTCACTGCAGGCAGACACATGATAAATTACAAATAACTACATCCCAGATGGCACTAAACAGTCACACTCCAGGTGAGATCTTTCTGAGGTTACAGCAGCAATAAGAGAATTGATATCACTTATCAAGGGGGCGGCACAGTGGCACAGTGGTTGGCACTGCTGCCTCACAGTGACCTGGGTTCGATTCCCAGCTTGGGTCACTGTCTGTGTGGAGTCTGCATGTTCTCCTCGTGTCTGCATGGGTTTCCTCCAGGTGCTCCGGTTTCCTCCCATAGTCCAAAGATGTGTGGGTTAGGTTGATTGGCCATGGTAAATTGAGCCTTAGTGTCAGGGGGACTAGTAGGGTAAATATGTGGGGCTACGGGAGTAGGGGCTGGGTGGGATTGTGGTTGGTGCAGACTTGGTGGGCTGAATGGCCTCCTTCTGTACTGTAGAGATTTTATGATTCTAAGGCTCCAAAATGTCCACAGGAGCCGTTGTTCTTCTGGAAAACTAATCAAGTACCAGGGAGATGAGAACAATTAACACACCATTGAAATCGGTTTGACAAACATAATGCTTTGATGTTGTAAACAGGTAGACAGTTTATGTCCAGAAAATGATTAAAGTTAAAGCACACAGGACAATGGATCAGCATAATGTGATCAAAACAGAATTTTAACAAATTTAATGTAACAATCTGATGACCTAATCAAATTGTAGCACTTTGTAATGCGAAAAAGTATAAGAAGATGTAAGAACCTATGATTAGCAGAGTAGCTCAGAAGCAAGCTGGAGTTACAGCTCCAAATTCTGCTCTCCCTCATGTATGTTGAATAAAGCCATGTTTGTTGAAATTCTACACGGTCTTGGAAGACTCAATTCATTCATTCCCTCCAACATAGTGCAAAAAGGAAGTTTTGTTACGTCCAAAGACCTATTATCAAACTCTGACCCACAGATAATGATGAAATGATAAGCTGATTCATGGTGGTGTAAAACAATGATCAAGCTGGACATAATTACCATTGTATTAATTATTGGAGAACATGAATGCAATTGATGTTGAAGAAAACAGAACTGCAATTTTGCAACATCATGGCTTGGAAGGATTAATTCCAATGAGATATTGGTCAGAACTCTACCACCTCACCTGCCACAGAATCGGTGCGGGCGAGGGCCTAACAATGGAAATCTCCATTGACCTCTGGCGGGAATTTTTGGTCTCGCCCAAGGGAGGTTGTAAAATCCCGCCCATTGTATTGTACCTCCCCCAAATCTTGGGAGAGTTAAGCCAGTCCTGCATTGTCTCATCTGATTTGATTCATTTTAAAGAAACTGTGCAGCTTGGCTCACTAGGTATGGGAGTGGATATCAGGAAGTTAGAAGCACCATTATCAGTTTTGCTTAAAGTTAAACGGACCCTCGTCCATTTTAAAATGTAGAAGTTTTTAAAGTTCTCAATGTACTGACGCAGGCAACTAACACATGACAGTGTGATCAGTTAGATCATATACCAACATTCAATAAACAATTTTGGAGTCAGATATGGATGCAATCGTGACAATTTTACTGCACAATACTGGGCGGGATTTTCCGGCCACACTCACCCCAAAGCTGGAAAATCCTGCTCGAGGTCAACAGATCTTTGTGTGGTCCACCCGCTGCCCACTACAATTCCTGTGGTGTGCAGGATAGGAAAAATTCCGCACACTATTTTTTTTCTTTAAGAAAAAACTCAGACATTAAGGGGGCGATTCTCCCAAAAGTGCTGAATTGATGAGAAAACTGTTCTAGATCATGACTGTTTTCTCAGTGCAGCTTCTCACTCGAATCTCCGCACTCTGTGCAATGCAGAGGTTCCAGTTGGGAATCTCATTATAAACCTGCGGGGGCGGGGGTGGGGGGGGGGGGGGGGGGGGGGTGGGTGGGGGGGGGGGGGGGGCGCGGCCTATTCATGCCGGAGTCTGACAGCTCTGGAATTCTGCGCATGCACAGTGGTCCCGATCTGTCAGTCTCCCCGTTTGCTGGTCAGCGCAATGGCTGGCCAGCCCGGGACCCCTGCTGTGCTGCCCCTCCAGCCCTCCATGGCCCAATCGCGATTCCACAACAATTCCTTGACCAGCCCTGACCCCCTGCCCCAGAGCACCCCGATGTCCAGCCCTCCCCCCCAGCAGTGGCAATCCCCCCACCCCCTCATCCTGGCAGACCCCCTCCTTGGGGACAGATCTCCCCCAGGAGGCAGGCCCCCCCTGGCAGGCAACCTTCCCCCACAGCCTGCCCCAATTGCTGCCCTCCCTGCAGCCCTGACCAATCCCCAAGCAGAGTGGCAGCAGGACCCACCACCCCCACCGATCACCCTAGGCCCCACCCACAATAGGTCCCGCCCCCTTGGCACTTCCCGATGCCTGATGGGAAGTGCCAAAGTGCCGCCAGGCACCTTGGGTAGTGCCAGGGGGCACAGGCTGGCAGTGCCAAGGTGTCCATACCCAGGGGGCACCACACTCCCACCGCCTGACCCCCTGGGGGACCCGATTGCCCCCCGTTCATTCCGGCGGGGTCTCTTGCTAGTTCCCTGAACGTGGGGAGCTACTCTAAACCCCGCCGGAATGAAGTACTCCTGGTGGGGTGAGAGATTCTATCGGGACCGGCAAGTTTCCGATAATAACATGCAAAACATATTTAAACTACATTAAAAAGTGATTTAAATGACTTACCTGTCTTCCCACCGGTTTCCAGCGTGGTCTGGACTGCGGCTGTTCTCCGGCTCTGGGAGACACGCATGCGTTCCCAGCGCATGCACAAATCCCAGAAAAAGGCCAACGACATGATTCTCCCGACCGTCACCCACCAGAAAAGTTGCAGGTCGCGATGGGAGAATCGGGCCTTAAATTTCTGGACGTTTTCAGAGTTCATTTTCATTGTAATAATTAATGGTTTAAGAATTAAACTTAATGGATACATAATTGTGCTTGGCACAACTTTTACAAGGTATGTAAGAGTAATTGCAGTGTCTGTGCTGACTGTTAAACATTGACTGTTTCTGTCTGCAATTAAATTGGCAGCAGAGTGAGGAATAATTACATTGAGTCATAGCCTGTAAACTTTTAATTTGTTTCATATACAGCCTGACTTTGTTTCAATGAATTGAGCTGGGTGGCGCGCATGGTTGGCTGTTTTGGAACCTGAGAGCTTTTCAAAAGTTAATTTTCCTTTGCAGGAAAATAATTGACATAATTAATCCAGATTTAAGCATCTTGCACAATCTTATCAAGCTCCTCTTTCATCACACTCACACTTACAGCATATTAAGATTCCCAAGTGAGGCCTTCAGAAGATTCTTGGCAAGTTCCAAAAAGCTGCTGATAATAAGGGTATTAACTTGGAGGGGTTACTCACAAGTAAATTCAGTAAATGCACAGTTAAGTAATGCACCAATGATTTTTCTACTGAATTTCCACCTTGAGTTTGTCACTCAGATCAAACCCAATATCACCCCCTTGCCTGTGGACCTCATCAGCATTCGTGGTTCAAATCCAGTTACCCCCCACAGTCCAAAGATGTGCGGTTTAGGTTGATTGGCCATGCTAAATTGACCTTATTGTCAGGGGGGTTGGTAGGGTAAATGGGTGGGGTCACAGGAATAGGACCTGGGTGGGATTGTGTTCGGTACAGACTTGATGGTCCAAATGGCCTCTTTCTGCTCTATAGGAATTCTATGATTCTAAAAATGGAACTCTGGCTCAAAAGACTGTAATGTTTACTTGTTTTTTTAAAATGTGGATGGACAGAGACATCGCACTGCCAATTAGCTTTTAACGACAGAAAAAAAAACATTTATTATATGTTTAATGTTTAGCTACAATACAATAATCCTTCACTCCCACTTCTCTTCACAAATGTACCCAGTTGTTAAGGATAGCACAGATTACAAAATATATCTGATTCTATAATATTCTCAATAACCACACAGACTCTGTAACCCCACAGGCTTACTGTAGTCAGACAACAGATGTTGTCTGACTGAAACCCAGTGGCAGATACCACCCAATCACCAAGATATCACCACGCTTGGGATCACTTCAGATATCTCTGGTTTCTCACTTGCCAACTTCACCAAGTCTGCACTTTGTAGCTCTGTCTTGAACTTCAATGAGCAGTACAATGTTGCAATTCCAGTTCCTCTGTTCCTTTAATTTCAATTTCCTGGAACTCCTTTTTTCATTCTTTGGTTTCTAGAACTAACTTTTCTTTCATTTCTGGGATTCTATTCTTGCCCATGACTCCATTGTTTTGCCACTGACAGAGCTGAGAGTTCACTCTCTAGCTGTCGAACATCTTCCCCAATGGCTCCAGTTAAGCTAAACTCACAAGTTCTATTCTGACCTCAATGTGGCCCCTGGTCGCTAAGCAACAGCTCATTCTTTCTCCAAGCACTTGTATACTTTTCACACCATAAACTCCCTAAGCAATCAGAGACACGGTTTAAAATGGAATTTAAAACCTCCATACATGCAAACACCTTTGTTTAACATGAAACTAATTGAATTTTATCCTTTCTGACATAGAAACACTTCTCTTAAATCTCTACCTTATTTCTAACATCCAACAATACAAACATAGATTGTTTAAAACTACCTGTGCTTCCTGACATATGTTCGTTCTAATCACTTGGGTCTTTGACTGATTTATTTCATTAAAACTTGCATCCCATGGAGGTTCACTCTCTTGTCCTTACTGCTTAATTGAGCATTAATCACTTAACTGCAATCTCCAGTGACTAAACATCTCTCCTTTATTTTATTAAATAAATCTGCCATCACTACAACTGTCATAACCTTGACAAATTTACTGAAAGTTTCAACTATCTGTCCAGCAAAAACACATTCATCAGCTTCAACTTTTAAAATCAACAACCACTTATCCTCTTCGATTGATGAACGGTGCTTTAATGGAACACCAGGGGTGACATGTTTACTTCAAGGGACATTATCATCGGGTGAAGTGTCCTTACAGGCTGCACAATTAATCCAATTAAGTTTACTTTGCAGTAAAATGTTACATTCCAACAGTAATTTATTCAGTTTGCCCAAAAGTTCAGCTTCTAAATGAAGCACAAAAGTGAAAATCATCCCAGAACTGGCCAAGTGAGTTCATCCCTTCATCCGACTGCTGTCCAGAAAATAACCCGCACATTATCATGAAGTGGAAACGGGGATGCATGCAGATGAAGACCTTGGAGGAAGAAGGCGCCAGAGAGAAAACCTACCTTTGGAACTGCACCATTTAATGTGCCATCACCTTCAGGAAATTGGGGGACAGAAAAAGGCAAGTATATCCAATTCACACAAACCCATGCAACAGGCAACACATTACAACATCACGGCATACATGAGCCATTAGGGTGCACAACAGGGCAGACATAATTTTGATTTGATTTATTATTGTCACATGTATAGGGATACCGTGAAAATTATTACTTCTTTCAAGCTATACAGACAAAGCATGGCATTCATATAGTACATGGGGGGAAGGAAAGGATAGGGTGCAGAATGCACTGCTACAGTCATAGCTAGGGTGTAGAGAAAGATCAACTTAATATAAGATAGGTCCATTCAAAAGTTTAATGGCAGCAGGGAAGAAGCTGTTCTTGAGTCGGTTACATGATCTCAAATTTTTGTATCTTTTTCCTAACGGAAGAAGGTGGAAGAGAGAATGTCCAGGGTGTGTGAGATCCTTGATTATGCTGGCTGCTTTTCCAAGGCAGTGGGTAGTGTAGACAGAGCCAATGGATGGGAGGCTGGTTTGTGTGATGGACTGGGCTACGTTCACAACCCTTTGTAGTTTCTTGCGGTCTTGGTTGGAGCAGGAGCCATACCAAGCTGTGATACATCTGGAAAGGATGCTTTCTATGCTGCATCTGCAAAAATTGATGAGAGTCGTAGCGGACATTCCAAAGTTCCAGAAATCTTCCACCAAGTTACTCCTTGGTGCTTCATAGAACAATACAATGCAATACTTCCCCATGCTGGTGCTGGGAACTGAGGTGGATCAAGGGTCTCTGGGGGTGTACTTGGGCAAGAGTGGCGGCATGGTGGCACAGTGGTTAACACTGCCTTGTCACAGCGCCAGGGACCAGGTTCAATTCCAGCCTCGGATAAATGTCGATGTGGAGTTTTCACATTCTCCCATGCCTGAGTGGATTTTCTCTGGGTGCTCCGGTTTCCTCCCACAGTCCAAGATGTGCGGCTTAGGTTGATTGGCCATGCTAAATTGTCCCTAGCGTCAGGAGATTAGCAGGATAAATGTGTGGGGTTACGGGAATAGGGCCTGGGTAGGATTGTGGTTGGTACAGACTCAATGGGACGAATGACCTCCTTCTGAACTGTAGGGATTCTATGATTCTAAGAATGATCATTGTATCACAAGTGTTGTGAAGTTGAGTTTATAAAGAATGTAAAATACTAGAGGGAAACAAGCAGTGTGTGGTCCCTTTAAAAAGCTGGTTATGTCAGTACCTTTAAAAGCTGGTTTTGTTCAATGCTGAGATGTTTAAAATGCAGAGTACACGCAGACACTAAGTTGGAACATTTGTTTCAGGGACAAAAAGCCTCAGGGTTGCCTTGGTAACCGGTTCTGCAGGTTTTTAAATTTTGTTTACCTATGAGTTTAAAGAAAACATTCAGCTAAAAGCAACCTATCAGATTTGAATTTACTGTTGTTGTCAACATCAAACCAATCTTCTGCAGAAAATGCAGATGTATGGGATTGGGGGTGATCTAGGAAATTGGATCAGGAATTGGCTAGCGGATAGGAAACAGAGGGTGGTGGTTGATAGTAAATATTCATCATGGAGTGCGGTTACAAGTGGTGTACCTCAGGGATCTGTTTTGGGGCCACTGCTGTTTGTAATATTTATTAATGATCTGGATGAGGGTATAGTTGGGTGGATTAGCAAATTTGCTGATGACACCAAAGTCGGTGGTGTGGTAGACAGTGAGGAAGGGTGTCGTAGTTTGCAGGAAGACTTAGACAGGTTGCAAAGTTGGGCCGAGAGGTGGCGGATGGAGTTTAATGCGGAGAAGTGTGAGGTAATTCACTTTGGTAGGAATAACAGATGTGTTGAGTATAGGGCTAACGGGAGGACTTTGAATAGTGTGGAGGAGCAGAGGGATCTAGGTGTATGTGTGCATAGATCCCTGAAAGTTGGGAATCAAGTAGATAAGGTTGTTAAGAAGGCATATGGTGTCTTGGCGTTTATTGGTAGGGGGATTGAATTTAGGAGTCGTAGCGTTATGTTGCAACTGTACACAACTCTGGTGCGGCCGCACTTGGAGTACTGTGTGCAGTTCTGGTCCCCACATTACAGGAAGGATGTGGAGGCTTTGGAGAGGGTGCAGAGGAGGTTTACCAGGATGTTGCCTGGTATGGAGGGGAGATCCTATGAGGAGAGGCTGAGGGATTTGGGATTGTTTTCGCTGGAAAGGCGGCGGCTAAGAGGGGATCTTATTGAAACATATAAGATGATTAGAGGTTTAGATAGGGTGGATAGTGATAGCCTTTTTCCTCTGATGGAGAAATCCAGCACGAGGGGGCATGGCTTTAAATTGAGGGGGGGTAGTTATAGAACCGATGTCAGGGGTAGGTTCTTTACCCAGAGGGTGGTGAGGGATTGGAATGCCCTGCCAGCATCAGTAGTAAATGCGCCTAGTTTGGGGGCGTTTAAGAGATCCGTAGATAGGTTCATGGACGAAAAGAAATTGGTTTAGGTTGGAGGGTCACAGTTTTTTTTTAACTGGTCGGTGCAACATCGTGGGCCGAAGGGCCTGTTCTGCGCTGTAATGTTCTATGTTCTATGTTCTATGTTCTAATCCTAACGTAGAGAATGCATAGGTCATCAGGAATATAAAAGAGGAACTCAACTGTCTTCTGTTCAATCCCGCCAGGGGTTGAGCCAGGAGTTCAACCAGAAGCAGGGCCCAATCACCTGAAGGAGTTAAGGGCAATTTGATCAACTGGAGCAGTTGGTTCCTAACTTTGCCAGCTTCAGACAGATCTTAAGATAAATCACCCTTTAACCAGTGAAAAGTACCAAATCAGACAGCACCTGCAGACAGCGGACAACTACCAAATAACTCCAAAGCCTCCAAACGCTGTCAGACCTGGTTGTATACTTTCTTTGAGAATGACTAAAATTCTGTTATTACTGTTTTAGTAATGAATGTTCCTTGTATTATTTGAACAGCATTTCAGTCGAACCGTACCTGAATTAATATGTTATTTGTTTAGTTAAAGTTCCTGGTTGTTTAAAAAATACCTTGTTAAGTATTCACTTAAAGTGAGTGTCAGGCCTTTATATTAATGAACCTCTAACCGTTAATTGAGAACAGTTAACACATTCTCAAATAATTGTAACAGATTATTGTACAATAATTGAAACACAGTCCAAAGATGTGCAGGTTCGGTGGATGGGCCATGCTAAATTGCTCCTTAGTGTCAGGGGGACTAGCTAGGATAAATGCATGGGGATAGGGCCTGAGTGGGATTGTGGTCGGTGCAGACTCGATGGGCTGAATGGCCTCCTTGTGTACTGTAGGATTCTATGACTATTCTATTGTGATGCGAGGTAAAGGGGATTAACGTATGTGTCATAACACAAGGTTTAGATTAAAAATGGAGAACAGCAAAGAGCAATCAAACTGCAGAACTTCCACGTTGGGAGAGGGCTATCTTTAATAGAATGACAGAGGATCTAACCATGGGAGAATGGAGTCAATGACTGACAAATAAAACATAGAATGGAACAACAGGTACACTTGAATGAGGAGATACTTCAGGTCCAGGTTAGATACATTCAAACAAGGGTGAAAGGTAATGGAAACAAAACCTGGGCTTTTTACACGATGAGGGAGAGAGAGAATATGATTAAACAAAAGAAGCAGGTGTAGGATGCAAGGCAGGTGAATTATTCAAGTGAGAGCCAGGCCAAATAAAATAAATTGAAAGAGGAAGTCAAGGAGAAATATTTTCCTGGCAAAAAAACAAATATGAGAGTCGAAATATTCTCGAATGTCCTTTAGGGGAGGAAATCAGCTATCCTGGTCTGGCCTACATGTGATCAAGAGCCACAGCAATGTGGTTGACTCTCAACTGCCCTCTTGGCTTGGCAAAGTCACACAGTTTCAAGGACAACTGGGGATGGGCAATAAATGCTGGCCAGCCAGCGATGCCCATGTCCCAAGAATGAATTTTAAAAATGTAGTTAACATAAAAGTGAATGCAAAAATCTTGCACCAGTGTGTAAACAGCAAGCAGATAATAAGAGGTGGGGTGTAGCCTGTTATGGACAAACAGGGTAATATCTACTTGGAGATGCTGGGTAAGTTTAGAATACTTCATGAGTAATTTGTATGAGTGTTTACCAAGGAAGAGGATGCTGACAAAATATTATTAGAACTGGGAAGGGTGGAGGTTAATAATAGGATGACAAATCGATAGGCAGGATGTGGTAGAAAGGTTGGTTATGCTTAGAATTGATAAGTTGCCTGGTGGCTTGCATCCCAGGTTGATAAAGGAAGTGGGGGAAGTGAAGATAGCAGACAGGGAAGATGGTGATACAGTAGGAATGTCGCTGGAGTATTAATCCCGAGATTCAGGTAATGGGCTGAGCTTAAACCCCAACATTACAGCTGCAGGAATGTAAATTCAGTTAATAAAAAATCTGGAATTAAAAGAGCTCACCTCAGTGTGATGACAATGAAGTCATTGTTGAATATCATTTAAACCCAGTTGGTTCAAGTATGCCCTTTAGGGAAGGAAATCTGCTGTTCTTACCTGGTCTGGCCTAATGTGACTCAAGATCCACAGCAATGTGGTTGACTCTTAACTCAGCAAGTCACTCAGTTCAAGGGCAATTAGGGATGGGCAAAAAGTGCTCGTGATGCCTACATCCCATTAAAAAATAAGTTCAATCTTCCATAGATATGGATGAGGTGCCAGAGGATTAGAGAGTGGCAATTGTGACTCACTTATTCAAGAAAAATGGTAAGGACATTCCAGAGGGTATTTTCCTGCCCCGCCCACCAATCGTAGCAGGCGGGGGGTGGACCATGGAAAGGTCCGTTGACCTCGGGTGGGATTTTCTGGTTCTGGGGAAAAGCCCGCCCTCCGAAACGTTGGTCGGTTTAATATCTTGTGCCTGTCAAATTTTAGAATGACTAATGGGAAAAGTATCAACAGGCGCTTGAAAGGATTTGAATTAGTTAATGAGAGTCAGCATGGATTTGCAAAGGGCAGATTATGCTTCACTAATCTAATTGAATTTGCTGATGAAGTAACAGAATAGACTGCTGAAGGGAATGCAATATTTGTTGTCTGTTTGAATTTTAGGAAAGCATTTGACAAAGTAATATAGAAAAGGTCGGTCAACAAAATTCAGGCTCATAGATAAGAAGGGTCAGTATCAGCTTGGATTAAAAATAAGATTGGCTTAAAGGCAGAAAACAGTGGATTGTGGTACGGAAACAGAAAATGCTGGAAAATCTCAGCAGGTCTGACAGCATTTGTAGAGAGAGAATAGAGCCAACGATGAAGGGTCATCCTGATGCAAAACTTTTGCTCTATTCCTCTCCAAAGATGCTGTCAGACCTGCTGAGATTTTCCAGCATTTTTGTTTCAGATTCCAGCATCCACTGGTATTTTGCCTTTATATTAGTGAGTTGTGATAAATGGCTATCTTACAGGTTACAGGATGAGAAATAATGATATTCACCAAGAGTTAGTGCTGGGTCCATTGTTCTTTTTTTAAAGTAAATGACTTGGATATTAGAGTACATAGCATCATAGAACCTCTACAGTGCAGAAGGAGGCCACTTGGCCCATTGAGTCTGCGCTGACAACAATCCCACCCAGGCCCTGTCCCCGTACTCCCACATATTTACCTTGCTAGTCCCCCTGACAGTAAGGGGCAATTTTATCATGGCCAATCAACCTAACTCACAAATCTTTCGAGTGTGGGAGGAAACCGGAGCACACCCACACAGACACGGGAAGAACTTACAAACTCCACACAGACAGTGACCCGAGGCCGGAATTGAACCCGGGTCCCTGGCGCTGTGAAGCAGCAGTGCTAACCACTGTGCCACCCTTCCATCTAGGGAAAGTCCAGCACCAGGAACAGTCAGAACCTTTAGTACTGGTACAAATTTCAGGTTAACAAGGCTATGTTAAAGTTAAAATGCAGTTCCATTGCATTCTGTCATTTGTCAGCTCATTGACGAATGATGGTAAAAGATTTATTTTTGTCTTCCTCTTAAATGAATATGAGATACTCCTGTCAAGTATGAAAAGTACATTAAAGTCACTGACACTGTATATCATATCAGGGAGTGCCATTTCTCAGCAATGCTTTGGCATCATGCACCACCAATTAGAGATGACAAACTCCCTTATTTTTCTATAGTTAAACATACTCAGGTTTCTTCAACATAAATTTTCAACACGATGCTTTGTTTGACGTTTATGCCCAACTCACTGGCATTTTATAAAACCTGAAATGTTACAATCATGTTTTGTAACGTGAGAATTTTTTCATGAGATACAAATCATAGATATTTGGATGGCGGCATGGTGGCACAGTAGTTATCACTGCTGCCTCACAGCACCAGGGACCCAAACTTCAATTCCTGGTCTTGGGTCGCTGTCTGCGTGGAGCTTGCACATTCTCCCCGTGTCTGCATGGGTTTCCTCCGGGTACTCCGGTTTCCTCCCACACTCCAAAGATGTGTAGGTTGGGTGGATTGGCCATACTAAATTGCCCCTTAGGGGGACTGGCTAGGGTAAATGCATGGGGTAAATGATAGGGCCTGGGTGGGATTGTGGTTGGTACAGAGTTGATGGGCCGCATGGCCTCCTTCTGCACTGTAGGATTCTATGAGTAGACAGGAAGAAACTTTTCCTCTTGGTGGAAGGATCAATAACCAGGTGGGATAGATTTAAGGTAAGGGCAGAAAGTTTAGAGGGGATGTGAGAAAAGCTTTTACATCCAGAGGATGGTGGGAGTCTGGAACTGAAAAGGTGGTGGAGGCAGAGGCCCTCATAATATTTAAGAAGTATCTTGATATGCACTTGCAATGCCAAGTCATGCAAGGCTATGGACCAAGTGCTTGAAAATGAGTTTAGAACAGTTAAGTGGTTTTTCTTTCACCGGCGCAGGTGCAATAGGCTTTTCCTGTGCTGTATACCTCTATTACTCTATGAGTTAAACTAGCATCCAAAAGCAGAAAGGTCAGCTCTTTTTTTCACTCTCTCTTCTATTAGCAGCACAGTGGTTAGCACTGTTGTTTCACACTGCCAGGGACCTGGGTTCAATTCCTGGCCTGGGTCACTGTCTGTCCGGTGTCTGCACGTTCTCCTTGTGTCTGCATGGGTTTGCTCCGGGTGCTCCGGTTTCCTCCCACAGTCCGAAAGATGTGCTGGTTAGGGTGCATTGGCCATGCTAAATTCTCCCTCAGTGTTACCCGAACAGGCGCCGGAGTGTGGTGACTAGGGGATTTTCACAGCAACTTGATTTCAGTTTTAATGTAAGCCTACTTGTGATGCTAATAAAAAAAATTTAACTTCAAACTTTATTATCACACAATCTTTGCCTTCATTCTTCTAACCAGTATAAATTTTGTAGCTATTAATTGCTTTCTTCAATGGCCGCCTAAAAGATCCATGGTTTTTAAATGTCAGTAATCCAAATATATCTGCTCACAAAGAATTTCAGTCACTCAAACATGTCAATGGAAGATGCATCCTGAACTGCAAACCACAAGCACAGTTGAAAAATTACCCATTGAACATTGAGTTTAATACCTTGATAATCATTTTGCGGATTCCATGTTAAGGCCAGTAGTTAATCTGGATAATCTGAATCATTGGTAAAATTGGATAACTGAAATGCTGTCATGACCTTGCAATGTTATTGACTGATCCGTGAGAACCAGGTGGCACCTTGGAGCAGATTATTTTGAGGAAATAAATATCTATCAATTTTCAGCCCCATTTCTCCATTAATGAATTCTTCAAGGATTTTGCCAAATTAACCTGACTTCTTCTGACCCTCAGTGTTTCACAAAACCTCTGTTCAGTTGTCTCACAGATCCACCCCAATAGTATCATCGCTTATTCCCTCACTACCACAGCTCACCCAGCCGAGCCACCTTTCTGGTCTTCCTCACCATACTATTTAAAAGGAGCCACACTACCTTCCAAAATGCTCAACTCCCAGCCCTGTTTATGGAATAGAATTACCGAGACTGCAGAAGGAGGCCATTCGGTCCATCAAATCTGAACCAACTCACTGACAGATTAATTTACCCAGGTCCTCTCCCTTACCCTATCCCTTTAAACCCCACACATTTACCATGGCAAACCCATCTAACCTGCACATCTTGGGACAGTGAGGAGCAATTTACCATGGCCAATCCACCTAAGCTGCACATCTTTGGACTGCGGGAGGAAACCTACGCAGTTCTTTGGTCCAAAATAGCCACAGATCTATTTACTCTATATGAATCCATACAATGCAGAAGGGGGACATTTGGCACATTGAGCCTGAACTGACAATAATCCCACCCAGTCCTTATCCCCGCAACCCCACGCATGGATGCTACTAGTCCCTCTGACACTAAACGGCCATTTAGCATGGCCAATCCACCTAACCCCCACATCTTTGGACTGAGAGAAAACCGGATCACCTGGACTAGACCCACACAAACACGGGAGAATGGGCAAACTCCACACCGCCAATCACCCGAGGTTGGAATTGAACCCTGGCCCCTGGAGCTGTGAGGCAGTAATGCTAACCATTGTGCCACAATGTCACCCAATTCAGATAGTTGGAGGGACAAAATGTTGGAGCTTCAGATTAGGGATCAGAGTTTTAACCAGGCTGGCACTCTTGCCCAGTGTCTGCATCTGGGAAGTCAGCTGTTGTGTGGCAGCTTCTGTTTCAGCCGGATCGCAAAGTGGCAAAGCAGCTGCTACCAACCCTGACTGAACCCCTACACCTTCCTAAATGTCATGTTGTTGGTCTGCAGCAGCAACACTATGATTGCAGATACATGTTGACAATGGTCCCTCAGCCCAAAGCAAAGGAGCCACCATTATGAAAGCCCCCCACCCTCCTCTCTCTCTTTGCATTATTCCTTTGTTATTGAAGACCTCGGGTTCATGCCATGTGCTCTGTCTGCCCCTGTCCAGCACACTTCCACATTGGGTGTAAGCCTGCACTGCATTTACTGCTCCTTCCTCAGTCTTGAAGCCTGCAGTCTCCCTGATCAAGGGTCACCCCACCCTTTCAGTGTCTTTTCAATTGTGTGTGTTGCATCTGTCTTGAATATAACTGCCAGTCAAGGCTGTAACTCTTGGTGGTCATTGTGCAGGGAGAAGTAGAACAAGGCCTTGTTTACAAATCCACAGTTCTTGCCCATCTACATCAATGGTAGTGAAGTGGAAATGATCAAGAGCTTCAAGTATCTGTGTTCAGATCACCAACAACCTGTCCTGGTCCCTTCATGCTGACGCTATAGTTAAGAAAGGCCACCAACGCCTCTACTTTCTCAGGAGACTAAGGAAATTTGGCATATCTGCTACGACTCTCACCAGTTTTTACAGATGCACCATAGAAAGCATTCTTTCTGGATATGTCACAGACTGGTATGGCTCCTGCTCTGCCCAAGACCACAAGAAACTACAAAGTGTTGTGAACATAGCCCAGTGCATCACACAAACCAGCCTCCCACCCATTGACTCCATCTGCACCTCCTGCTGCCTCGGAAAAGCAGCCAGCACAATCAAGGACCCCATGTACCCCGGACATACTTTCCAACTGATTCAAGAACATCTCCTTCCCTGCTGCCATCAGACTTTTGAATGGACCTTCCAGATATTAAGCTGATCTTTCTCCATGCCCTAGATGTAACTGTAACATAATATTCTGCACTTTCTACTTTCCTTCTTCCCTACGTATTCAATAAACAGTATGCTTTGTCTGCATAGCTCACAAGAAAAAATACTTTTCACTGAACCCAATACGTGACAACAATAAATCAAATCAAATCAAACCTGGTGCCCCGTGCTGTCTCCGTGTCCATATCACAAACACCACTTAAAGGGTGGCACGGTGGCACAATGGTTAGTATTGCTGCCTCACAGCACCAGGGACCTGGGTTCAATTCTAGACTCAGGTGACTGTGTGGAGTTTGCATTCTCCCCGTGTTTGCATGGATTTCCTCCGGGTGCTCTGGTTTCCTCCCACGGTCCAAAGATGTGCAGGTTAGGTTGATTGGCCATACTAAATTGACCCTAGTGTCTGGGGGATTTGTCAGGGTAAATATGTGGGGTTATGAGAATAGGGGCTGGGTGGGATTGTGGTCGATGCAGACTCGATGTGCCGAATGGCCTCCTTGTGCACTGGAGGGATTGTATGTATTATTCCAAATTGAGGATCAAACCTCCCCATTTTATTTTCAATCCGTCTCCAGGATTCCATCTCTGGCCTGCTATATTTTCACTTTTGACTCACTATTTGCCCTAATTTTTACAGATTCAATGTGTACGATCCAGATATAAACCATGAGAAAAATATTGAAAAGAGGAGATAGACAGAAACACAAACTTACCAGGGGTAGAGCTATAGAGGTTTACAGCATGGAAACAGGCCCTTCGGCCCAACTTGTCCATGCCGCCCTTTTTTTTTTAAACCCCTAAGCTAATCCCAATTGCCCGCATTTGGCCCATATCCCTCTATACCCATCGTACCCATGTAACTATCTAAATGCTTTTTAAAAGATAAAATTGTACCCGCCTCTACTACTACATCTGGTAGCTTGTTCCAGACACTCACCACCCTCTGTGTGAAAAAATTGCCCCTCTGGATACTTTTGTATCTCTCCCCTCTCACCTTAAACCTATGCCCTCTAGTTTTAGACTCCCCTACCTTTGGGAAAAGATATTGACTATTGATGCGCGACAATAAGCACGTGGAACCAAGGCTTCGGTATTGAAGGCTTTAATAGAGTAACAATGGAACTACTAACATGAATACACCAGTTCAGACTGAAGGGGTCCTGCCGGAGCAGGGGGTTTTATACCTCGCCACCGGAGGCGGGACCCCACTGGAATGTGCCATGATAACTCTTATAACAGGTAAACACCCTAACCCAACAACATTGTACAACCCCCACAGTAACAACACCCTAGCCCAACAGTAACATAGTAACAACCCCCAGTGGTGAACCAACGATGGTTCACCACAACTATCTACCTTGTCTATTCTCCTCATTATTTTATAGACCTCTATAAGATCACCCCTCAGCCTCCTACGCTCCAGAGAAAAAAGTCCCAGTCTATTCAGCCTCTCCTAATAACTCAATCCATCAAGTCCCAGTAGCACCCCAGTAAATCTTTTCTGCACTCTTTCTAGTTTAATAATATCCTTTCTATAATAGGGTGACCAGAATTGCACACAGTACTCCAAGTGTGGCCTTACCAATGTCTTGTACAACTTCAACAAGACATCCCAACTCCTGTATTCAATGTTCTGACTGATGAAACTAAGCATGCTGAATGCCTTCTTCACCACTCTGTCCACCTGTGACTCCACTTTCAAGGAGCTATGAACATGTACCCCTGGATCTCTTTGTTCTGTAACTCTCCCCAATGCCCTACCATTAACTGAGTAAGTCCTGCCCTGGTTCAATCTACCAAAATGCATCACCTCGCATTTGTCTAAATTAAACTCCATCTGCCATTCATCAGCCTACTGGCCCAATTTATCAAGATCCCGTTGCAATTGGAGATAACTTTCTTCACTGTCCACTATGCCACCAATCTTGGTGTCATCTGCAAACTTACTAACCATGCCTCCTATATTCTCATCCAAATCATTAATATAAATGTTAAATAACAGTGGGCCCAGCACTGATCCCTGAGGCACACCACTGGTCACAGGCCTCCAGCTTGAAAAACAACTCTCCACAACCACCCTCTGGCTTCTGTCAAGAAGCCAATTATGTATCCATTTAGATACCTCACCCTGGATCCCATGAGATTTAACTTTATGCAACAGCCTACCATGCGGTACCTTGTCAAAGGGTAACTTAAATTTTGGGTCAAAATGTCTACTCATGGAGGATATCTGATTGACTGTTATGCACCTCACCCAACATCACCTAGTTTACACTACCACTAAAAATTAAAATAACCTCACTGAGAGAGACAAAGGGCTCTATTTTACCATTTTGATTCTAAGTGCTGGGCGGACTTGAATCTGGGAGTGTTTCAGATCTGACTTTGGGACCCGTTCTCCGGTGCCCCCATACACTGCCTGAAAAAAAATCAGCGAATCCGAATCGCGCTGCAGAAGCCTGTGGGCGGAGCTTAACACGCCCAAAACCCTGCAGCTCCAATCGGAGCCTTTAACTGTGCATGCTCAAAAGAAAATGGTAGAATGCGGCTCCCCTGCCACATCCCTCCCAGGCTGGATAATGCCTCCCCCGACCCCCACATTACCCCATCCCCACAACGTTACTGACCCCCTTATCCACCCAAACCCTGTCACCCAGACTGATCACTGGCCCCTCCCCCTTCCCTCAATGATCTCAGGCGGAATGGCAGCGGACCCCCTTTTCCCCCCCACTGGTCTCAGGCAGAGTGGCAGCAGACCCCACTTCCCCCTCCCTCCCCCAACTGATCTCAGGCAGAGAGATCCCCCCTCCCCCCCCCACCCTACAGATATCAGGCAGAGTGATCCCCTTCACCCCCACCTCGGACTCTCCCACACAAAGCCTCCATCTCCTCCGGACTCCGATGGCTGTGTGACACCTCCCTCTCTCTCCCCTGTCCCCAATCATTGAGGCACTGATCCACCATTCACCCACCTCCCCATCAGCACACGAGCAGCCTCCAGATTTACTGAAGACGACCTGGGGAGGCTGCTGGATGCAGTAGAGGCGAGACCAGACACCCTCTTCCCCCCAGGAGGACACAGACCCAGGCGGACTGATGACAATGTGGCCTAGGAAGCAGTAGCCGTCTCGGTCAGTGCCAGGGCACTGGCCCCCAGAACCGGGAAGTAGCGCCGGAAAAAGTCAATGACCTCATGAGGGTGAGTGCTTAACCCCATCTAGCATCTTCCCCCAAATCGCCCCCAGATCCTCCCATCCCCAGCACCCTGCAAGCTTCCAACCCCTGACCACCAAGCACCTCCTTCCTACCCCTCTCCAAGAGTAGCACTGCGCTTGCGCTCTAAGGGCCACCACCTGATACTCTGCAGGAGCCATGCTATCATTTCTTTCATAGCTCCTTCTGTCTCCACAGGAGAAGACCGACCATAACACCAGAGAGAGAGGGTGAAGACAGAGGGTGGTGAGCCAGATCTCTGGATCCTCACCCCCTTTGAAGAGCGGGTGCTGCAGCTGTCCAGGGAAGGGGAGATCTGGGCTGACAGCGACAGCGTGGTTGGCCAAGAGTCAAGAAGGAAGCACCTGTCAATCTTCCACTCAATTTGAGGCAACCTCTAGGGGGCATGAGTCTAGGTGCGAGGGACAAGGTTTAAAGGAAATGTACGAGGCATTTTTATTTGCACAGAGAGGGTGACGGATGCCTGGAACTTGCTGTCAGAGGAGGTTGCAGAGGCGGATACGAGAGTGACCTCTAAGGGATGTCTTCATAGCTCCGTGAATGGTGTGGGAATAGAGGTATATGCTCCCCGGAAGGGTAGGGGGTTACAATTCAGATTTTCAGACTGGTCGCTGCAGGCATGGAGGGCCGAAGGGCCTGTTCCTGTGATGTAATCTTCTTTGTGCTTTTTTCTATGTTCAATGGAGAAATGTGAATCAAGTTTTTTGTATCCCGGATTCCTCTCCCTCCCTTGCACTTAACATTGTATCCTGTGCCGCAGGGACAGATCTGGATGCTCCGGGGCCATCTGGCATCATGGCCCTCACTGCAGCTCCCGCCTATCCTGTTCCAGACAGCTGAGTTCTCGGAGGATATGGGTGAAGGGCCCTCCGAGGGTGGCACTGTTTTGGAGTCAGTTTCCACCTCACAACTCACTGTCCCAGATACTGACACGTTGGTGGGTCCAGTTAGTGGTGAGGGCTTCTGGGTCACTCTTTGGTGAGCACGACACATCTGCTGATGGTCGCAGATGGACATGGCTGAGGGACTGCAGAGTGTGGCCCAGTCTCAGAGGGCACTTCATAGAAGAATCATAGAAACCCTACAGTGCAGAAAGAGGCCATTTGGCCCATCGGGTCTGCACCGACCACAATCCCACCTAGGTCCTACCCCCATATCCCTACATATTTACCCGCTAACCCACGCATCTCAGGACATTAAGGGGCAATTTTAGCATGGCCAATCAACCTAACCCCGCACATCTTTGGACTTGCTGCGGCCATTGAGAGGTGGCCCCCGACTCAAGTGGCCATCGCGGAGTTCTCGACCACCATGGGTAGGATGCAGGTGGTCCTCCAGGGCTGGCAGGGCCAGGTGACGCCGGAGCATCTGGAGCTCACTGCAGAAGAATCGTCGTCCCATGGAGTGACACAGGGACCCACAGGAACCCCAAGGGAGGAGGAAGGGCTTGAGCCCATGCCGGGGCTTCCAGCCAGGAGACTGTGGCTGTGGCTACAACCTTCTGACTCTCCCCTTCCTGACACCGGGGTATCTCAGGAGCAGTGGAATGAAGAGGGTATCATGGAAACATCTCAGACACCTGGAAGCCAGCCAGGGCCCTCAAGGTCCAGGGTCTCCAGAGGATGCCCGCCACGCGCATCACAGGCAACGGGACAGGTAAGAAGCTGGCCCCCTCCACCTCCGATGTACATTCTGGGGAGTCACTGAGATGTAGTGGTAGGCCACGTAAGGTTAGATAGTTGCACTAAGATGGCAGAGTGAAGGGCTGCAATAGTTAGATAGATCTTTAAGCACCTTAGTGTTTTCCGTTCACACATTTTTATGTTAAAACTTATTATTTAAACACCTTTATTTTACTCATTAAATGTTTTTTCACCATCCACCCGTGACTAATTTGTCGCCGATTTGACTTGAACAGAAATCCTCTTCCTTTGATGATCGCTGGAGGGAGGCTTCATGTTGATGTCAGTTGGGGAGGCCCCTCAATGCTGTGTCACTGAGAAAATGAAACCATTGGTTTCCCAGATTCCATGAGCGATTCCCTCCCCTCCCCCACCCCACTTGCCCCAGAGCCCTGTATGGGGGTTTCAGATCCTGTACCCACTACACAGACGTGGGCCCAGGTGCCAGCGTGCATGCAGAGCTCAGGTAGGAATCAGACTAGTTTGCACCAAGGCATCATCATAATGGCGCTTAGCGAGTCGTCATCCTGCCTGCCAAAGAAACTCGCTGACACAGTGTACCCAGGCTCACCACTCTGGTGTGACAATGTTGCAGGAGATAGAAGGACTTTCTAACGGGGTGGGAGGAAATGGAACCCACAGACACAAACCCCTAGCGACTGAACCGCCTGGTGATCAGGGCCTCCTTTGCTGCCCTTGCATGCGTCATTTGAGCAGCCAGCCCTCAAGCGCCTGGGTGGTGTTCCTCAACGTCCTCTTCCTCTTCCTCTTCCTCCTGTTGGGCGGCCTCTCCAGCGAAGGCCAGCTGGTCAGCCTCTATGTCCTCCTCCTCCAATCAGTCACCTCTCTGCTGTGCCAGGTTGTGCAGGGCACAGCACAACACCGCTGGGCGGGAAGAGATCAGAGGGCTGTATTGTCGGGCCCCACCAGAGCGGTCCAGGGAGCAAAATCGTATTTTGAGGAGCCCAATGCGCCTCTTCACTATCGCACGGGTGGCTACATGGGGGCCTCGTTATAGCAGGTCTCCGCCTCAGACAGAGGCCTCCGCACAGACGTCATCAGCCATGTCCGAAGCGGGTAACCCATATCACCCAGGAGCCACCCCCGCAGCCTGGGCTCCTCCTCAAATGCCTCCGGGATGTCCGAGCTCTTGACAATGAAGCTGTCACGAACGCTGCCTTTGTGTCTCGCGCAGACATGCATAATGTTCATATTCATAGAAATCATAGAAACCCTACAGTGCAGAAGGAGGCCATTCAGCCCATCGAGTCTGCGCCGACCACAATCCCACCCAGGCCCTACCCCCACATATTTACCTGCTAATCCCTCTAACCTACGCATTTCAGGACTCTAAGGGGCAATTTTTAACCTGGCCAATCAACCTAACCCGCACATCTTTGGACTGTGGGAGGAAACCGGAGCACCCGGAGGAAACCCACGCAGACACGAGGAGAATGTGCAAACTCCACACAGACAGTGACCCGAGCCGGGAATTGAACCCAGGACCCTGGAGCTGTGAAGCAGCAGTGCTAACCACTGTGCTATCGTGCCGCCACAATATATTGTGGTCACACATCAGTTGGACATTTAGGGAGTGGGACCCCTTTCTGTTGACGAATCTTCATGGATTCTGCAGAGGGGCCTTGAGGGCAACGTGGGTGTTGTCGATGGCCCCCTGTACATTAGGCATCCCAGCAATGGCTGCAAACAGTGCAGCCCGGGCTTCCTGCTGGGCCTGGTCCAGGTTAAATTTGATGTACTGCCCAACCCGAGCATGCAGGGCTTCAGTGACCTGCCTGACACAGGTATGCATGGCTGATTGAGAGATGCCACAGACATCTCCGCTAGGGTTCTGGAAGGAGCCAGTTACATAAAAATTCAGAGCGGCCATCAATATGACAACCACCAAGAGTGGGTGCTCCCACCCCCACCCCACCCCCCTGCCCCAAGGTGCCAGGTCCTGCAACAGGTGGCACACGTGTTGCACTGTCTCCTTTCGGAGGTGGAGATGTCAGCAGCGCACGGTGTCTGACATCTGTTCAAATGACACTTGTGTGCGGAACTGCCAGGGTCTTCGCTCCCTCCTTCTCCAGCGCCTCCCGCTCTGGGCAAATGGCAGCCACCTCCTGCCTCTGGAGGTCATCTCCCTCTACTCCTGCAAGTGGTAAGGCCCGGGCCTCCTGTGCCCACAATTCTTCCTCCAGCTCCTCCTCCTCAGCTCCAGCAGCAACCAAAAGAACAACAAAATCAATGGGTTGCATTGCAAAAGCCATCTCGTCACTCTGAAGGGGAGGGGGGAGGAGGGGTTGGTGGGGGGTTGGAGATGGAGAGGAACACATGTAGAGGTTAAGGAATGCTGCTTGCCCCTTGCCCAGCAACAGTCATTGTCCATACTGCCCATTCCCCCAGCCACATGCCCCCCCAAAATCACAGAACCCCATTCCCCAATCCACATGCTCCCCAGAATCACAGCTCCTTGAAAGGTTGAGAGGCTGCAGCAGTGCAATTTGCAAGGGCTTTGTGCACACCCTTCAGCTGGAAGAGCGCTGAGTGCACTAGGACCCAGCAGCACCACAAGACCCGAGGTCAGTGCTGAGACCCGGGTCCGTGCTGCAAATCGGACATCGGACACCCTGCTGAGCAACAGCCCCCACCCCACCAAAAACGCGCAGAGCATCACCCCCCGACCCAAGAAACAAAATGTTCACAACGAAAAGACCCCTGTAAGAGCAGAGAGCTGACGGACGCTAGGCACTTACCTCCTCACTAACCCTCACTGATGGAGCACCCAAATTGGACATTTATGGAGCATGTCTGTTTTGCACTGATTCTGAATGGGCGAACGTGGTGGTAAAGGGGGAAGTGCCGGTATCTTAGAATCATAGAAACCCTACAATGCAGAAGGAGGCCATTCGGCCCATTGAGTCTGCACCGACCACAATCCCACCCAGGCCCTACCCCCATACCCCTACATATTTACCCGCTAATCCCTCTAACTTACGTATCCCAGGACACTAAGGGGCAATTTTTAGCATGGTCAATCAACCTAACCCGCACATCTTTGGACTGTGGGAGGAAACCGGAGCACCCGGAAGAAACCCACGCAGACACGAGGAGAATGTGCAAACTCCACACAGACAGTGACCCAAGCCGGGAATCGAACCCAGGTCCCTGGAGCTGTGAAGCAGCAGTGCTAACCACTGTGCTACCGTGCCGCCCAGTAAAGTTGGGTGTGCAGCCCATTAAGTCTATTTAAATACATTTAAATGGCCGTTGCGACTGTTTCAGACGTGATCCTGATCACGGCCATTTTCAGGCCTTGGTAAAGGGCGACCTGGCACGGAGGTGGGCGCAGATCACGCTATTCACCTCATACCCGACTTTACCAAGGTTGTGTGCCCGAAAACGGGCGCAACCCGAAGGTAAAATCGGGCCCAGAAAGTGAGAGTAGTGGGAAAAATTTATAGATTTATTTCTACCCATTAGAACCAGCACGAAGATCAACTTGTAAAGATCCACAGGGGAACAGACTAGGCCTGAAATCTTTGGACGATAATCTCCCTTCCCATGGGTCCGAGTGCCCTGCAGCCATTTCATGCCTGAATGAGTGTCACTTGGCAGCAGGCAGGACTTACACCCCTTGCTCGGTAGAAAGAACCACCTTCAACAGCTCCCAAAAACATTGCCAGGGGCTGAATGTGAGCTGGAATCGGGCCAGTCTCTCTGGGAATAAGTGAGGAGGCGGTCACAGGGACTCTTGTGCGCAGAGCTGGGATGTTTAACAGGCCCACCTTACTGCTGTGGAACTTAGACCCAGTGCAAAAAACCAACTGCAGCCCTCACTGCTCACACCTCCCACATATCTCCAAATGCTGCCCATGCCTCGTTCGCGCCAGAGCTTGGCATGGGGAAATGAGGGGACATTGTGGGTGGGGGGACCAAACTTGGTGTAGGGGCATTAAGAGGATAAAGGGGTGGGTAGGAGGGGGGAATAACTTGGAATGGGGGTGTGAATGAGACCTTTTGAACTTACCTCTTAACAGGTCCCCTCATGCACGAGGGGACTAGGCTTCACAACTCCAAAGTCTTGGCCCAATTCCATGAAAACTGTGGACTAACGTCGCTGCAATTGAGTCGTCCAGGTCTGGAGTGCCAGATATGGGCTTTTGATAGGACTAAGCCTCCAGCACTGCTGAAAATTGCACAGCCCAGGAATGGGATAGAGAATCCTGAAACAGGGACCCAGCCGCCATTTTTAAAAAGCTCCTGAGTCAACCCAACTGTGTGAAAATCCAGGTAAGTGACTGTGATCATTACGGGTGACCATGCTATCGTTCTCCATCACTTCTCATTTGTTGTCCAGCTCAATGGATTTCTTTGATGTTTATTTATTTGTGGTACATGGGTGTCACTGGCTGGGTCAGTATTTATTGCCCATCCCTACTTGCCCTTGAGAAGGTGGTGGTGAGCTGCCTTCTTGAATCGCTGCAGTCCATGTCCTGTGGGTTGACCCACAATGCCGTTAGGGAGGGAATTCCAGGAATTTGACCCAGCGGCTGCAGAGGATCAGTGATATATTTCCAAGCCAGAATGATGAGTGGCGTGGAAGGGTGTTCCAAGGTGGTGGTGTTCCCATGTATCTGCAGCCCTTGTTCTTCTAGATGGAAGTGGTCATGGGTTTGGAAGGTGCTGTCTAAGGATCTTTGGTGAATTGCTGCAGTGCATCTTGTAGATTGTAAATAATACCACTAAGCCATTGTCCCAGTGTTTACCCCTGCGTGGTTCCACAACTAGTTGTTGAAATGCATTCACTGCAACTCCAGCAATTTCATCTCTTCCTGCTCCTTGCTTCTCTCCTCTATTATTGTTGAGTGACGTGGAGTCAGTTTCAATGTGAATGCTGAAGCTATCCAGCACCTCACATCTCTATCCATCTGCCTGCATCCAACACTTCTCAAGAGAATTAAAACAACATAATCAAAATGGTGAATGGTCACAGTTATATTGCTTGTTAATTCGATTTGTTTTTACGTTCATTCCCACTGTTGACACGACTAGAGCTTCTTGGCTATTCTAAGTTGCCGTTGAATGTGCCTGGGCTTTCATCTTGAACTGCTACAGTCCGTATGATGAAAGTTACTCTCAAAATATCAAAATATTGTAAGATGGCAAGTACCAGGATTTTTGAACTTGTGGCAATGAAAGAATTAACATCTCAGGGTGACTACATTCTGATGGCCGTAAAAAAGGTCAAATCAAACAATTGTCATGAGATTGCACCATGCTTTAAAGCTTTAATTTGATGAGTTGAAAATGTTACGAGGTTTATTAAATTAAATTTGTTGCCAGTTTTTCCCTTGAAATAAAGCTGAGCCATAATTACCAACATCCCAGGTCAGTAACTCTGTTGATACAACGGGCGGGATTTTCCAGCCGTGCTCACACTGGAAAATCCTTCCCGAGGTCAGTGGACCTTTTCATGATGTGCCCCCCTGCACGCAATGATTCCCGTGGCAGGTGGGATGGGAAAATTCCACACAATATGTTCCATTGCCCCATGGGAAATTTCCTATTCCGTGTTAGAACAAAAGGGCAGCACCATGTGTATGATTACAATGCTCTATTTAAGAAAAAAAGTGCTTTTCCAACCAGAATGATTCAAAGTATTTACTGGGTATCAAGGGAACACCAATACAATGGAAAAGCAGACGTGTAATCAGTTAATATACTTTTATAATCAGCATTATCAGTGCAAAATGCAACCTGAGCACTGTAGGCCCAGATACTTAATGTGCAGAACATGCAAAATCATACCCTGCTTAAGAAAAGAATGATTGCGCATTATTTATCCATATTTCCATGATAGCAACCTGATGGAAGCATATACTGGGGTATTAGAGAACCACATAGCGAGATTAAATCCTGTACCCCACCTTTCTCATGAGGGGAGCTCAGGTGATGAGAAGGGGGGTAGAAAACGGGAAGAACAGGGTGAGTTGAACCAGGTAATGGTGTTGTGCCTCTTTGTAAGCAGTTCTTACTGCGAGTCCAATAAAGTCAGAGAGCAAAGCAGCAGAACACAAGATATAAGCTCTCTGTCAATTACAAATGGTGCAGAGAGAGTCCAGTGTTTAGAAGTAGAATCCCTACAGTGCAGAAAGTGGCCATTTGGCCCATCGAGCCTGCACTGACAACAATCCCTAGGCCCAACCTCAACCCCACCTATTTACCCTGCTAATCACCCTGACACTAAGGGGCAATTTAGCTTGGCCAATCAACCTAACCCGCACATCTTTGTACTGTGGGAGGAAACAGGAGCACCCGGAGGAAACCCACACAGACACGGAGAGAATGTGCAAACTCCACAAGGCCGGAATTGAACCCAGGTCCCTGGCGCAGTGAGGCAGCAGTGCTAACCATTGAGCCACCAGGTCGATTTCAGTAAAGGAAATGAGGGGATTTCTTGTAAAATGGAAGAAGATCATTTAAAGGTTGCAAGAGGGGGTGGCACGGTGGCACAATGGTTAGCACTGCTGCCTCAATTCCCGACTTGGGTCACTGTCTGTGCAGAGTTTGCACGTTCTCCCCGTGTCTGCGTGAGTTTCCTCCGGGTGCTCCGGTTTCCTCCCACAGTCTGAAAGACGTGTTGGTTAGGTGCATTTGCCATGCTAAATTCTTCCTCATTGTACCTGAACAGGCGCCGGAGTCTGGCGACAATGGCATATTCATTGCAGTGTAAGCCAACTGTGACACGAATAAATAAACTTATTTATTAGTTTATTTATTAATGGGCCATTTGGCCCATCGAGCCTGCACCGACAACAACCCCACTCAGGCACTATCCACACAACTCCACAACTCCTGCTAATCACCCTGACACTAAGAGACAATTTAGCATGGCCAATTAACCTAGCCCACACATCTTTGGCGTGTGGGAGGAAATGGGAGCAGCCGGAGGAAACCCACACAGACATGGGGAGAATGTGCAAAGTCCGCACAGACAGTTACCTAAGGCCGGAATCGAACCCGGGTGCCTGGCGCAACGAGGCAGCAGTGCTAACCACTGTACTGCTTGCCCAAAGTGACAGATGCATGGCACTATGCAACAGCGGGACTTTGCAGACTACCCAAAGCCCCGTGAGCTGCTGTGAAGAACTCCGCATTAACAAAACAGAGCGCACGGCCTGCCCTCTGAGGCAGAGGCCACAAGATACGTCGAAAGACGAAACAATGCAGGGTTTAATAATAGTGCACTGGCCCTCCCGAGGGGACAGACGCAGAATGAAGCTGGCGAAGAATATTGTTAAAGCAGCTTGCTGGTTATATAAATCAGTGGCACTCTCTATAATGAAGACACTGATAGCCGTCATGGCCAGGGATAGCTGCGGTTTTTGTTAAACTGGAGGCAAAATGCAGAAATTATCTGTTGGCTTTGAAAACTCTCAATGTAAGTGTTAACCTTGACAAGGAAGCCTCTGTAATAAACTGAGCCACATCAAAGGCAGAGTATTTTTCAATTTATAAGACAATTTTCAAATTGACACTATCAGCAAACTCATTATCGTCATTGGACTTGATACATGCACCTGTCAGATACATCTGCACTGCATTACTTCAACTTCAGTATCTCACACTCGTTTACCATTTACAAATTTGTTCAACACTTCAAACTAGAACACCGTATCATCATAAAATCACATTTTACAAGCATTGCAAAATGAAGTATTGTTATTGACCTATCAATATAATTTCCAGATTTACTGCCAAGGCTACAGTAAACAAGTGGGAAAAGGACGACACAGAACATGAAATTCTTTTTAATGTGGGCTTTTGTTGCCAAAGGACATTATTTCAGTAATTGCGTGGCTAATGAGGGGGAGGCTGACGATAATGATTTATGTATGCTGAGGTTCTGAATTTGGCTGGTGACAGGAGCAGTAGGCACGCTGATGCCTGGGCAGCATGGCGGCACAGTGGTCAGCACTGCTGCCTCGTAGCTCTGTGTCTCTACAACATCCTCTTTAAATTCACAAAGGAAACCTGTTATGGTCAAAGCTGGAGTGGGAGAATAACCGATTCATTTCACCCCTCCTCATGTAGTCATAACATGACGAAAGAGTTGCCGCTGTCAGAGGTGTTCTGTGCTATCTGGGTGCTTTTTGGTGCATTTGTGGACCAAGGGGCGGCATGGTGACGCAGTGGTTAGCACTGCTGCCTCACAGTTCCAGAGACCCGGGTTCGATTCCTGGCTTGGGTCACTGACTGTTTGGAGTTTGCTCTTCTCCCCGTGTCTGCGTGGGTTTCCTATGGGTGCTCCGGTTTCCTCCCACAGTCTGAAAGACATGCTGATTGGGTGCATTGGCTATGTTAAATTCTCCCAGTGTACCCGTACAGGCGTGTGTGGTGACTCAGGGATTTTCACAGTAACTTCATTGCAATATTGATGTAAGCCTACTTGTGACAATAATAAATAAACTTTGTTCAGGGGAGTATTACAGTAGAGAGTCTAGCTACTCGGGGCAATCTCACTGAACAGGAAGCATCTATTTTTTCTCCTCCTGAAACAATGTTTTGGTGGATGATATGGAAATGAGCTCAAAGTAATCCACAATTAGAATAATGAGACACATTCTGGACTGGTTATAAGACATTTCAAAGATGTATGTGATGAAAGGAAACATTGCAGGTCTATCGAGATGGAGCAAGTATGTGGGTCCAATAGAGTGGGTTCAAAGAGCTAGCATAGTTTTGACAGACCGAATGGCCTTCTTTCTGTACTGCAAGATGCAACAAAATCTAAGCATCTTGTCTAAAGTAGCATTCAGAAGGTTCCAGACACGTGGGCTTGATTTTCATTCCATGCCCAGGAACCTGAAGCTTAGATCATTCCTGGGTCCCAACACCATGACCAACATGATGCTGCCTGCAGGTGCAGATGCCCTAAGTGGGCCAGAGGCAGGTCCAGCACCCAGTTAGTGGCACCAAATTGTGCCAGCAGGCTGGAGTTTCCCACTGAGATCAAATGTCAATGGGAGATGGCAGTGGTAATGACACCTGCATCTCCTGCCTCACAGTGTGGAGCAAGCTTGACCATAAGACCATAAGACATAGGAGCGGAAGTAAGGCCATTCGGCCCATCGAGTCCACTCCACCATTCAATCATGGTTGATTTCAACTCCATTTACCCGCTCTCTCCCCATAGCCCTTAATTCCTCGAGAAATCAAGAATTTATCAATTTCTGTCTTGAAGACGCTCAACGTCTCGGCCTCCACAGCCCTCTGTGGCAATGAATTCCACAGACCCACCACTCTCTGGCTGAAGAAATTTCTCCTCATCTCTGTTCTAAAGTGACTCCCTTTTATTCTAAGGCTGTGCCCCCGCGTCCTAGTCTCCCCTGTTAATGGAAACAACTTCCCTACGTCCATCCTATCTAAGCCGTTCATTATCTTGTAAGTTTCTATCAGATCTCCCCTCAACCTCCTAAACTCCAATGAATATAATCCCACGATCCTCAGACGTTCATCGTATGTCAGGCCTACCATTCCTGGGATCATCCGTGTGAATCTCCGCTGGACCCGCTCCAGTGCCAGTATGTCCTTCCTGAGGTGTGGGGCCCAAAATTGCTCACAGTACTCCAAATGGGGCCTAACCAGTGCTTTATAAAGCCTCAGAAGTACATCCCTGCTTTTGTATTCCAAGCCTCTTGAGATAAATGACAACATTACATTTGCTTTCTTAATTACGGACTCAACCTGCAAGTTTACCTTTAGAGAATCCTGGACTAGGACTCCCAAGTCCCTTTGCACTTTAGCATTATGAATTTTGTCACCGTTTAGAAAATAGTCCATGCCTCTATTCTTTTTTCCAAAGTGTACGACCTCGCACTTGCCCACGTGACAACAAAGATCCAGTGGACCCATGGCATAGGGAAGTGCCCAATCTGAGACAATAATTCTTATTGCCAAAAAATTGTTCTTCAGAAAGAAAAAAAACATTTCTTGTTGGCTCCCCACTCTGTATCCAACCACAAGGCAGTAACATGCGTCAGACTGTCAGGGGCGATGTTACCCTCTCACCCCCCCAGAGCACAGAAATCTGCACGTGCGCAATGGCGCATTATGCTGCTGTCAGCCAGCTTTTGGGAAATTTAGCCACCACCCACTCCCCCTGTTGGCGGAATCCAAGTTTAGGCAAGTTTCTTTTGCCTAAGTCAGGTATGATTCAATTTTTAAGTTGCCCCAAAGAATGGTGTGAATTTCTCCAGTTTTCACGCTTGATTGGGACTGTTTATTAGTAAGATCATCCTTCGGTGTGTTTGGTAATCTACAATTTCAAAATCACTTGCTGATCCTCCCCAGCCCATTAACAAGCTTCTCCTGGAGCAATCCCATGGATAATTGAACATTCAGCTCATGTTTTCTATCCATATCCATTTTGAAATCATAGACTCCTACAGTGCAGAAGAGGCCCTTCAGCCCATCGAGTCTGCACTGATGTATGAAAGGCCCTGACCTGCCCACCTAGTCCCACTTGCCAGCATTTACAGAGTGTGGGACTTGCATCTGCAGATAGAAATGAGTACAGCAGCTGGAGATGCTATAATATTGGTGCTATATTGTTATACCATTCATAAAGGAACAAATTGTTCTGTGAATATATATCCCTGGGGTTGCCACGTTCATTGTTGCACTGCAGTCATGTCCTGAGTAACAAGCTATCAGTCCACCTTGGAGAGCTGTGAGAATGAATGAATCTCCAGGATTTTGAGTCTAAAGTGTAAAAGGGAGCCAGAAGGCATTAACAGTTAACATTGCAATAAAAGTTTGCAAAAGAAGAAAAAAGGTTAATCATTTCTGCAGTGGTTATCATACCCAAGTGCAGAAAAGGCCATTTTAATCAGTTTATTGCAATCACTTGTTCATTGCTGTCAGTATTGTTTCCGTGGTACATTGTCTGTTCAGACCACTATTTTCCGTGCTGCTGAAAAGCATATCTCTGTGTGTCTTGTGTAACCACACAATGATACCCTTGGCAATAACGCAACTAATTTTCTGAGCCGATTGGCAAGAAATCATGAAATTAAATGGTTGGAAAATCATATGTGCTGCGTTCCCAAATTTCCAATATGTGCTGTTAACTGATGAGAATCCTTGCCAGCAGCGAAAGGCAGGAATTTAGTCATTGTGTCAGTGAATGGAATGGAATAGAATCACTATAGTACAGAATTAGGCCATGTGACCCATCGAGTCTGTACCAACCACAACCCACCCAGGCCCTATCCCCATAACCCACACATTTACCCTGCTACTCTCCCTGACACCAGGGTTAATTTAGCATGGCCAATCAATCTAACCCGCACACCTTTGGAGTGTGGGAGGAAACCAGACCACCCGAAGGAAACCCACGTAGACACGGGGGGAATGTGCAAGCTCCACACAGACTGTCACCCGAGGCCGGAATTGAACCTGGTTCCCTGGCGCTGTGAGCAAAAAACTGCGTTTGTTTTTCCATCACACGAGCCACCAGAGCGATATTTTAACAGAGCGGGTAGCAACAAAAACTCTAACACTTCAAGTTTCCTCTTAATCACCCATTTAATCAACCATGAAATCAGCTATTCTTCTGGGGCGGGGAAGAACTTACCTCGAATTACATTGGATTTACAGCAGAGCAAGCTTCAGCCAAGCCACCGACCACTCTAATTACTTTATTTTATCCTAATAATATATACTTCACAGCCTCAAAGTCCTTTTATAAAGTTTAAGCACTGAAAATGAAAAAGTCCAAAGGCACAATTTTACTGACTATTCACTCCACGCTCCTGCTGCAGTGAGGTCAGAGAATTTGGCGCCCAACCAAATCTCCGTTCACAGCAGTGGGATGGGAAAATCCCGCCGGCGTGAATGGTGGTAACGTTCCAGCAGAAACCATTTTTTGAAGTGTGCTTGGGGGTTGAGCGTTTTAAGACCCACAAAACCTGAAAAAGTGCTCAGGGAAAGGAAGTGGTTGCCACACGAAGCTGATGCGGTTAATGGAAGCAGCAAGCCATGCTCTGCAAAGTAAAGATCACAAAAGTGAGAAGCTTGCTTCATCCCGACCGACACTGGTCCCACAAAGGGCAAGTGATTTCCGGAAGGAATTTGCACGCAGCTCAAAATGCAACTGTGGTTGGGTGGAGATGGAGATGTGTACCTCACACATTGTCAGGGTCAAAAAATGGTACAAAGCTGAAGCCAGGGAGCCAAGATTGTGCACCAACGCCTCTACTTTCTTAGAAGATTAAGGAAATTTGGCGTGTCAGCTACGACCCTCACCAACTTTTACAGATGCACCATAGAAAGCATTTTTTCTGGTTGTATCACAGCTTGGTATGGCTCCTGTTCTGCCCAAGACCGCAAGAAACTGCAAAAGGTCGTGAATGTAGCCCAATCCATCACGCAAACCAGCCTCCCATCCATTGACTCTGTCTACACTTCCCGCTGCTTCGGAAAAGCAGCCAGCATAATTAAGGACCCCACACACCCTGGACAAACTCTCATCTACCTTCTGCCATCTGGAAAAAGATACAAAAGTCTGATGTCACGTTCCAACCCACTCAAGAACTGCTTCTTCCCTGCTGCCATCAAATGTTTGACTGGACCTACCTCGCATGAAGTTGATCTTTCTCTGCACCCTAGCTATGACTGTAACACTTCATTTTGCAATCTCTTCTTTCCTTCTCTATGAACGGTATGCTTTGTCTGTATAGCGCTCAAGAAACGATACTTTTCACTATATACTAATATATGTGACAATAATAAATCGAATCAAAACAAACCGAGTGACCACATTTGCAAGGGCCATTTCCTAAACGTGAAGCAGGCTGCATGATAAATGCTACCAGTCTCCAATGAATCTAACTTCAGTCTGAATTAATTTCCAATACGCTCCTGGCAGTAACAAAATTCTGAACTTTGTATAATAAAAGCAAAATACTGCGGATGCTGGAAACCGGGAACAGGAACAGAAAATGTTGGATAAGCTTAGCAGGTCTGGCAGCACCTGTGGAGAGAGACAGAATTCACGTTTCAAATCTGTAACGACTCAAAACATGCATTTTGTTTCCCTCTCCACAGATGCTGCCAAACCTGCTGAGTTTATCCAGCATTTTCCGTTTTTAACATGGACACAGTACGTTTCTGTTGCAAAGCATTTATAATGTAATTAAGATTTCAGTTTGCTAATCATACTCAAAGCAGATACAGTAATTTAATTTTGTTTTGAACAATCTGTTTTGTTTCTGACTTAGTAGAACATCTGTGAACAAATCTCTGAGGTTACCTATAAATAGAAGATTCAAGGTGGGATCAGGTTGGTTACCATGGTAATATGTATTAGATTCACCATAAAAACAAAAAAGTTGGCAATAGATCAGAAGTTCATAAGTTGTGCAAATGGAAAACAAAACCCATTTTCTGCAAATGTTGAAGTAAACGCAGTCAATCAGTACCTGAAGGTCAAAGACAGATTAATGATTGAGACCAGTTGTGTACAGTTTTGGTCCCCTTATTTGAGAAAAGATGTAGTGGCATTGGAGGCAGTTCAGAGGAGGTTCACTCGATTGATTCCAGAGATGAGGGGTTTGTCGTATGAAGAGAGATTGAACAGCTTAGGCCGATACTCTCTGGAATGTAGAAGAATGAGGGGAGATCAAATTGAGGTATATACGATGATAAAAGGTATGGATAAGGTAGGTGTGGAGCAGATGATTCTCTTGTGAGGCATTCTAGGATGAGAGGCCATTGTCTGAGGATAAGGCGTAGCAAATTTAAAACAGAGCTGAGGAGAAACTACTTCTCCCAAAGGGTTGTGAATCTGTGGAATTCGCTACCCCAAAGCGTGGTGGATGCTGGGACAGTGAGTAAATTTAAGGAGGAGTTAGACAGATTTTTAATTGGTAATGGGTTGAAGGGGTATGGGGAGAAGGCAGGAAAATGGGGATGAGGAACACATCAGCCATGATTGAATGGCAGAACAGAATCGATGGGCTAAATGGCCTAATTCTACTCCTATATGTTACGAACTTATGAGACCAAATCCTTCAGCAGATTGTCCTTTACAAGTCTGACGGAGGGCTCTATCTAAACATTTCCTTCGTACTTCAGTCATAAAGCAATATCATGGAGACTACATTAGAGATTCATGCAATAATCCTTTACCTGACAGGTCTATTTCATACCGACTGATTACGCAAGTGATAGTGCCAAACCCAACTGGACTCGCCGCATTAACAGTGGCTACAAGAGCAGATCAGAGGCTAGGAATCCCGTGGCAAGTAACTCACCTTCTGACTCCCCAAAGCCTCTTCACCATCTACAGGACACAAGTCAGGAGTGTGATGAATAGTCTCCAATTACTTGGATGGCTGCAATTCCAACAACACTCAAGAAGCTTACATCATCCATGACAAAAGAGCCCACTTGATTGGCACATCCATAAACATCCACTCCCTCCACCACCGACGCTCAGTGGCAGCAGTGTGTACTATTTACAAAATGCACTACTGAAATTCACCAAAGATCCTTAGATAGCGCCTTCCAAACCCACGACCACTTCCATCTAGGACAAGGGCAGCAGATAAATGGGAACCACCTGCAAGTTCCCCTCCAAGCCATTCACCTTCCTGACCTGGAAATATATTGCCATTTCTTTGCAGTCACTGGGTCAAAATCCTGGAATTCCCTCCCTAGCGGCATTGTGGGTCAACCCACGTGGACTGCAGCGATTCAAGAAGGCAGCTCACCACCACTTTCTCAAAGGTAACTAGGGGTGGGCAATAAATGCTGGCCAGCCAGCGACACCCATGTCCCATGGCTCACTAATAATATTTAAATCACAATTTAAATCGATTGAAATATTATAATCAGCCTTGCGCCCTTCCCAGGCATAAGGCTGATCTCGCCGGATATCCGGGCCTGGTAAGATCGTGAAAGGCAAGAAATCAGATGCAAGCTAATTTTTCGCCTCTCTCATGATCTTACCTGCTCGCTCCACCCATCGACTGGCGGGACGGGAAGGTTAAATCGCCCCCATTGAGTGCTTAACTTTTCAGTCACCCTAGCTGGTCACATTTTTGGATGTATATATTTGTTAGTGGAACTTGGATCACCTGTAATCTTAAACTCACTTTTTCCTGCTCAATGTCCAGATGACCAATTGTGACAATGGAATTAGAAGGTAACCCTTAAAACAAGCATCAATACTTGTTATTCTAGTCAATTCCCCAAGAAGTGCATGCTTCCAAAAATTAAGATACCAGATTTTTAACATCAAGTAGCTTTATTTAAATATCACAAAGAAAGTAACTGCGACTAGTCCAATACAATAAAAGGAATATTTCTACACACTTCAAATGATAAAGATAATGATGACACACTTTCTCCCCAGGCATGGCACTCATATTGAAGTCCACTTGCTTGTACATATATTCTAGTGTAAATTATGTGACAAATACTAACACTCATCTTTTAAGACACAGATACCTATCTCCCTGTTGCCTGTAAAATTCACTGAGAGAAAGCGCAACCGCACTCGCTGTGATCTGACGATGCCATTTTGTAAGAGTGCGAAAGCATATACATTGAGATTTCAGCAGATCTGACAGCATCTGTGGGGAGAGAATAGAGCCAACGTTTCGAGCCTAGATGACCCTTCGTCAGTTCTGACGAAATGTTGACGAAACTCGAAACGTTGGCTCTATTCTCTCCCCACTGAAACCCATTGTACAAAGAACCCCCACCTTTTCTCGTGACACTACGGACTTCCTACAGAAACTCAACACACATGGAGCGGTTGAACCAGGAGCACTCCTCGTCACAATGGATGCCTCGGCACTCTACACCAGCATCCCCCACGACGATGGCATTGCTGCAACTGCCTCAGTACTCAACACTGACAACTGCCAGTCTCCAGATGCAATTTTACAACTCATCTGCTTCATCCTGGACCACAATGTCTTCACCTTCAACAACCAGTTCTTCATCCAGACACACGGAACAGCCATGGGGACCAAATTTGCACCTCAATATGCCAACATCTTCATGCACAGGTTCGAACAAGACCTCTTCACCGCACAGGACCTTCAACCGATTCTATACACTAGATACAACGATGATATTTTCTTCCTTTGGACTCATGGTGAACAATCACTGAAACAACTATATGATGACATCAAGTCTGATCATGAGTCCACGAACAGACTCACCATGGACTACCCTCCGGAATCGGTTGCATTCTTGGACACACGCATCTCCATCAAGGACGGTCACCTCAACACTTCACTGTACTGCAAGCCCACGGATAACCTCACGATGCTCCACTTCACCAGCTTCCACCCTAAACACGTTAAAGAAGTCATCCCCTACGGCCAAGCCCTCCTTATACACACTGAAAGATGCCCTCATATAAGAACAGGATATGGCGCTCGACTCATTGATCGACAGTTCCGACGCGCCACAGTGAAAAACCGCACCGACCTCCTCAGAAGACAAACACGGGACACGGCGGACAGAATACCCTTCGTCGTCCAATACTTCCCCGGAGCGGACAAGCTACGACATCTTCTCCGGGGCCTTCAACAC
This sequence comes from Mustelus asterias, assembly GCF_964213995.1. NCBI lineage: Eukaryota > Metazoa > Chordata > Chondrichthyes > Carcharhiniformes > Triakidae > Mustelus > Mustelus asterias. The sequence goes on from NC_135813.1 coordinate 37,298,904, forward strand.
GTCATTGATGAAGACGAACATCTCGCCAAAGTCATGCCCACACCCCCACTTCTTGCCTTCAATCGCACAACCTCAAACAGACCATTGTCCGCAGCAAATTACCCAACCTTTAGGAGAACAGTGACCACGACACCACACAACGCTGCCACAGCAACCTCTGCAAGACGTGCTGGCTCATCGACACGGATGCCATCATCTCACGTGAGAACACCATCCACCAGGTGCACGGTACATACTCTTGCAACTCGGCCAACGTTGTCTTTCCTGATACGCTGCAGGAAAGGATGTCCTGAGGCATGGTACACTGGGGAGACCATGCAGACGCTACAACAACGGATGAATGAACACCGCTCGACAATCACCAGGCAAGAGTGTTCTCTTCCTGTTGGGGAACACTTCAGCGGTCACGGGCATTCGGTCTCTGATCTTCGGGTAAGCATTCTCCAAGGCGGTCTTCACGACACATGACAACACAGCTTCGCTGAGCAGAAACTGATAGCCAAGTTCTGCACACATGAGGACGGCCTCAACCGGGATCTTGGGTTCATGTCACACTATCTGTAACCCCACGACTTGCCTGGGCTTGCAAAATCTCACTAACTGTCCTGGCTGGAGACAATACACATCTCTTTAACTTGTGATTAACCCTCTCTCCACTCACATTGTCTGTACCTTTAAGACTTGATTACTTGTAAGGACTCAAATTCCAACCATTATTTTGTAAATTGAGTTAGTGTCTTTATATGTCCTATTTGTGAACAGAACTCCCACTTAACTGATGAAGGAGCAGCTACCAAATAAACCTGTTGGACTTTAACCTGGTGTTGTGAGACTTCTTACTCTATTCTCTCACCACGGATGCTGTCAGGCCTGCTGAGATTTTCCAGCATTTTCTGTTTATGTTTCAGATTCCAGCATCCGCAGTATTTTGCTTTTATCTTTACGCTGAGATTTGTCAATTCCTTTCATGCCCCGAGTCTCATAAAAAAGGAATTTTGATCAAATAGGTACAGTTTACTCTTGAAGGAACTGTCCTTTGTGAACTAAACTGGAGTCCAATGCCAGAAACAGAAAACTACAGTTAACAGATTGTTACCACCCTTTGAGAGTGTCTCCAGGAGAAGTTCCATGTGGAACATTTGGATTGCAAAGTTCTTATTGAAGCTGGTCTCCTGGCTCTGGCAGTGCGCCAGTCAGCATTGATTGTTGACGGTGTGGAATTTGGAACCAGCCGTTGGCAGGTGAAGAGTCTGAGTCTGTTTTGCTGCATGAGTGGGTCCTTGAGAAAATACAGAATAATCCAAGTGCTGATTGCCCTTAGAGTTCACTCAGAGAAAGCGCAACCACACTCGCTGTGATCTGCTGATGCCATTTTGTAAGAGTGCAAAAGCATATATGTTGAGATTTCAGCAGGTCTGACAGCATCTGTGGGGAGAGAATAGAGCCAATATAGAAAATATTCTTTCTGGTTGTATCAGAGCTTGGTATGGCTTCAGCTCTGCCCAAGACCACAAGAAACGACAAAAGGTCGTGAATGTAGCCCAATCCATCACGCAAACCAGCCTACCACCTATTGACTCTGTCTACACTTCCCGCTGCCTCGGCAAAGCAGCCAGCATAATTAAGGACACCACACACCCCAGACATTCTCTCTTCCACCTTCTTCCATCGGGAAAAAGATACTAAAGTCGGAGGTCACATACCAACCGACTCAAGGACAGCTTCTTCCCTGCTGCCATCAGACTTTTGAATGGACCTACCTCGCATTAAGTTGATCTTTCTCTACACCCTAGTTATAACTGTAACACTACATTCTGCACTCTCTCATTTCCTTCTCTATGAACGGTATGCTTTGTCTGTGTCGCGCACAAGAAACAATACTTTTCACTGTATACTAATACATGTGACAATAATAAATCAAATCAAATCAAAGATTGTGGTTAAAGAAGACCAGGATGGCTCACTGAACATTGCCTGGTAAAATGTCAAGGATTCTGCACAACTGCGTGTTTGGGGTTAATGATGCAAATAAAGGATTGAAATGATGCTAAATTCTATTGGTTGAAAGTACACACCAAACTGTATTGGTGTTTTAACTGGCATGTTCTCCCTCATTGGCTAAAAAGTGCTATAACTGACATTGATTTGCGGAGGTTTGTTAGAACATCGTAGTGAAATTTATTGTGTTTGTTCTCCTTGTGCGCAAGTAATATAGCTTGGGAGATTGAATTCTCACCATGCATTGTCTGGTTAATCCTCAACAATGGTTTAAAACTCAGAACTACTTCCAAAAAAAAAATTGCATCTGTTTTTTTTTAATATTGCAAACATTTTGTGTTCGGCAATGGGTGTGGTGACCTGATGGCTACAAGATTGGCGAGCGTCAAAATCCTATTGGACGGCACTGAACTATAGGGTTTAGCTCTATGGTGTGATTGCCAATTTGTGACAAATAATGAGGATTTTCTGCAATGATCTCACACCAGTTTGTAAAAGAGATTAAAACTGTCAAAGTTAATTTTCCTCAGGTTTCATATTGTTTTCAGATAAGAATATTTCATCTTCCGAGCGTAAGCGCAAATCAATATGCCGGAGATGAATAGGAGATTGGCCTAACACGCTGCACTGACTTGTTGGCATCATTAAAATAGAAACTCATCTACAATTATTTTTCTTATAACCTTAGATGCAGTGCCCTTTACGAGTAAATTATTTTCAAATTATCTGTTCACCTCCTGACCCATCTTCCAGTGATTTCCTTCACACACTGGAGCATGAGCAGAGTGTAATTACATTTGAGCCTTTGTCAATATTGGAACACGGGGTTGTCAAGACAAGAATTACATTGTTCGTTGACTAAGCATCATGCAGAGTTCAATTGGAGCAAAAACATGTTTTTTATATATTTGTCCTTGATATGTGAGCATCGCAAGCAATGCCAGCATTTATTGCCTATCCCGCATTGCCCGAGAGAAGGTGTTGGTGAACTGCCTTCTTGAACTGTTTCAGTCTATGTCATGTATGTACACCCACAGTGCTGTTAAGAAGGGAGCACCATCCTGACTTGGAAATATATTGCCATTACTTCACCGTCACTGGGTCAAAATCCTGGAACTCCCATCCAAACAGCACTCTTGGTGTACCTACATGGACTGCAGTGGTTGAAGAAGTTGGCTCACCAACCACATTTTTGCACGGACACTTAAGGATGGGCAATAAATGCTGGCCTAGCCAGCGAAGCCCACACCCTGTGAAGGATTAAAAAATACTCTTGACGACAACCAATCAGTGCTTGTGAGAAGAGGGAGGTGGGAAGGACTGTGGGCGGGATCTTCCAGGGACAGGACATTCTTGCCTGAGGTCGACAGATTTTCAAATGATCTATCAAATTGTCCATCCCCCTCGCGACAATTCCCACAGATGGTGAGACTTGGAAATTTACCCCTATTGGTGGCATGGTGGCACAGTGGTTAGCACTGCCGCCTCACAGCACCAGCAACTTGGGTTCGATTTCAGCCTTGGGACTGCGTGGAGTTTGCACATTCTCCCCGTGTCTGCGTGAGTTTCCTCCGGGTGCTCCGGTTTCCTCCCACAGTCTGAAAAACGTGCTGGTTAGGTGCATTGGCCATGCTACGTTCTCCTCCAGTGTACCCGAACAGGTGCCGGAGTGCGGCGGCTAAGGGATTTTCACAGTAACTTCATTGTAGTGTTAATGTAAGCCCAGTTTTGACATTAATAAATAATAAACATAGCGGGCAGGATTTTACAGCCTCCCTTGTCCTGAAACCATAAAATCCCACCTGAGGTCATCAGACCTTCCCATTGTCCGCCCCTCGCCTGCTCTGATTCCCGTGGTGGGTGGGAGGGTAAAATTCTGGCCATTGCCTCTAACCCTGCTTCTTTTTTCCAGTATCTGAAACAGGTTTCATTCAAAATAAATTTCTTATTCCCTTTGATCATTAAAAAAAGATGAGGAGAAAAGAATAAAATACACACAACATACAACACATGAAATTCTAGTCAGGTCTCAATGTAATTACATTTCTAATATGTCTCAGTCAGCAAAACAGTGGCAAAGTGTGTGAAGAATATATGCGATAAGGACTATCTGTCCCAGCATAAATCCCAGGTTTATCCTTTCATATCCATTCTTTTGATCGCAAATCCAACTGCCTCTTGAAGAAAATTAAAAAAGGAAATTGTTCTATTGGTGTCTAATATAGAACCTTATAGAATACTCAGACCCAAGACACACCACTGGTTTTTGCTCACTCCATTCCGACTTCATTGAAAAGTCTTTTTTATTTGAAGTTCAGGTACCAAATCTTGGTTAATCAAACTCTTCTCACAGACTCAATCACAGTACGTTTATGCTGTAACTACCCATTTGAGATTGCTAGCTGCAGTATTGGTTCCAGCCAGGCAGAGCTTCAATTATACTGTCTGGAGATGGAATACTCTTGTCCAGGAGAGAGAGACAGAGAGAAAGAGCCCATACGCATGCATACACATACCTCACAATAGTTCCTTTCAGAGCCATTTAGGTTTAATTGGTTAGAGATGGGTTGAAGGCCACGCTGACACCATCTAAATTAGCTCCCAATAGGATTATGAAATGCCCAGTAAGTCCAAAGGAGCACTTTTAAAACCATGGTTGACTCCAAATGTAGTGTATTCAATGTGCATGGATTCCAAGTCAAATGGGGTTTACGTGAGACCCTTCCTACGAAGTTACATGTTGTGGGACTCTAGAATTAGAATAGAATCCCCATTCTGTCCATCTGGACAGATTCTCTGACAGAGCATTTCCCACATATTTACTCCACAAAATCCCCGAACCGATGTATCTTTGGAAACTAAGGGGAAACTTAGTATGGTCAATTCACCCATCCTGCACAACTTTGGACTGTGGGAGGAAACCGTAGCACCCAGAGGAAACCCACGCGGACATGGGGAGAACGTGCAAACTCCACGCGGACAGACAGAAGGCCGGAATTGAACCCGGGTTCCTGGCGCTGTGAAGCAGCAGTGCTAAACACGGTGCCACTGTGCTGCCCAATTACACAACAATTTACCTTCACTGAAGGACCTTCTTTTCCGCAAAACTGAAGTTGTAATATTACAATCTTAAAGGTGCAACTTTCTGCAGAACTCAGAATTGGTCTCCCCTTTGCCTTGAATAAAGTGCCGTAACATAGATTTCTTTTTGTCGTATTCTAATCTGGTGAGCTGTTCCTGTGGGCATTCCAACATATGTGTGAGAAACTTTTCTTAAAATCTATTTCTAAGGCAAGTCCATTTGTGCACACGCTTCACGTGTTTTCATTCTTCACAAACACATCCTAAACTCATAAGCTGTACACCTAGGAGGAGGAGGATGGGAGGCACATGGCAACACCAACACCTGGAAGTTCCCCTCCAAGTCGCACACAGTCCTGATTTGGAACCACTGTTCTTTCACTGTTGCTGGCTCAAAATCTTACAACTCCCTTCCAAACAGCACGGATACTGCAACTTCAGCAGACGGGCAGCAGCAGTTCAAGAAGCGGCTTACCATCACTCTCTTAAGGTCAGTTATAAAGGAATGGACAATAAACACTGGTCTTGCCAGCAATGTCCATACCATGTGGATGACTTTTTAAAATTTGCTTTCTCCAAAAATCAAAACTATTTACCCAACCAATAGGTAACATCATTAATAATAGGCTTTTTCAAAACCTCAACTGCCTTAAAAGTCAAGCAAGACAAAGCAGCAAATATCACTGATGTTACTGAGTTAAAATCAAAGCAAAAGCCTCAAAGAGAGTGTGGCGACAGTTTCCAAACTCTATGCTGGATGCACACTGGGATGGAGAGAGACAGGAAAGAAAGGAAGGTTTGCAATGCCGCTGTTCATTTTTCCGTCAATTATTCAAAATTGTGTCAGAGATTCTTAATCTGATAAAACGGAGAAAAATAACTAATCTCCATCAAAACACCTACACAGAAAAGGGGCTATTGTTGGTTATGGAGAACTCTTAAAAAGACTTCTGCTTCAGGGCAAAATCCTGTCAGAACTTGCCGAGAATATAATGACTTGAGCCAAGGTGTCAAGGATTGGTCAGAAACTCCAAGGTGTTTTATGAAGTTAGCCTAGACCCTAACTTTTACATTTGATTTTGGCATTAGGGTAAGCATAAGGTGTTTCACTCTCGGTATGATTCAAGTGACCCACTAGGAAGCTGTTATCAAAACAAACTTTATTTAAGAACACATTTAGAACATGACAAAAAGAATTGGCATAACTTTCACCAATTAAAATACTTAAACATGACAAAGTATAATTCTTAACGCTAGCTATCGCCAATTTAGCAGTATCCCGCACAGGCATGAATCCCTTCTTTAGAACCAGTTAGCACAGAAACTAAAGATGCTTATGTAGGTACTAAATTTTCAGCCTTTTTGACATTTCTGGAAAGTGATCCAGACAACACTTGTCTTCTAATTCTCATGCAGCAATTTCCAGAGAAAGCTTCACCCCCAAACAGTAGAATCTCAGAGGAAAATAATCATTTCTTGACAGATTCCAGTCTCTACTTCAAACAGAGCAAGAGATACAGCGAAAGCAACCTCTCTCTAAAGATCGCAAAAGCCTTGTGTTCTCTGTGAAAGCCTAGCTATACCCAGTCATATGACCTTACCTGTCAATCAACATAATCAAGCGCTACTCTGTAATATCCACGGGGAAAACACAAAACAACAAAACTCTGCATTAATTCAGATTAAACCAAACATTACAGTCATTAAGGTAATATAGTGCTGCTGGATCCAGACAGAACGGCTCTGATAAAATAGAAGGGGTGAGTAAACACATTCAGCACAGAAACATGACTAAAACATTTCTTAAAGACACAGTATCATCATAAAGGTGGCAGTAATAGAAGGTGGGTCATCTAAAAAAATTAAACACCAATCTATGATTTGGTCCGGGGAAAGCAGAGTGATGTTGTGTGTGTAGTTTTGTACCCTACACGAGTACAATGTTGTTCTGTATCCTTTAAGCTATTTTGTTGCAGCAGGATATCTGAAGCAGGATAGATTTCAAGGGCAAAAACTTATCACAATTGAGTTCAATTCAAGTAAAGTAACTAGAGTGAGCCTGAATTTAAATTGGTGGATAAAAATCTACTGAGTTCTAATCTTCATGGAGACAGAAGGCAGGACAAGTGCTCTTCATGTTCACTGGTAGAGAGAGGCATGGAAGTGGTTTTAATAAGAACATAAGAACATAAGAAATAGGAGCAGGAGTAGGCCATCTAGCCCCTCGAGCCTGCCCCGCCATTCAATAAGATCATGGCTGATCTGACGTGGATCAGTACCACTTACCCGCCTGATCCCCATAACCCTTAATTCCCTTACCGATCAGGAATCCATCCATCCGCGCTTTAAACATATTCAGCGAGGTAGCCTCCACCACCTCAGTGGGCAGAGAATTCCAGAGATTCACCACCCTCTGGGAGAAGAAGTTCCTCCTCAACTCTGTCTTAAACCGACCCCCCTTTATTTTGAGGCTGTGTCCTCTAGTTTTAACTTCCTTACTAAGTGGAAAGAATCTCTCCGCCTCCACCCTATCCAGCCGCCGCATTATCTTATAAGTCTCCATAAGATCCCCCCTCATCCTTCTATACTCCAACGAGTACAAACCCAATCTCCTCAGCCTCTCCTCATAATCCAAACCCCTCATCTCCGGTATCAACCTGGTGAACCTTCTCTGCACTCCCTCCAATGCCAATATATCCTTCCTCATATAAGGGGACCAATACTGCACACAGTATTCCAGCTGCGGCCTCACCAATGCCCTGTACAGGTGCATCAAGACATCCCTGCTTTTATATTCTATCCCCTTCGCAATATAGGCCAACATCCCATTTGCCTTCTTGATCACCTGTTGTACCTGCAGACTGGGCTTTTGCGTCTCATGCACAAGGACCCCTAGGTCCCTTTGCACGGTAGCATGTTTTAATTTGTTTCCATTGAGATAGTAATCCCATTTGTTATTATTTCCTCCAAAGTGTATAACCTCGCATTTCTCAACGTTATACTCCATTTGCCATATCCTCGCCCACTCACTCAGCCTGTCCAAATCTCTCTGCAGATCTTCTCCGTCCTCCACACGATTCACTTTTCCACTTATCTTTGTGTCGTCTGCAAACTTCGTTACCCTACACTCCGTCCCCTCCTCCAGATCATCTATATAAATGGTAAATAGTTGCGGCCCGAGTACCGATCCCTGCGGCACGCCACTAGTTACCTTCCTCCAACCGGAAAAACACCCATTTATTCCGACTCTTTGCTTCCTGTCGGATAGCCAGTCCCCAATCCACTTTAACACACTACCCCCAACTCCGTGTGCCCTAATCTTCTTCAGTAGCCTTTTATGGGGCACCTTATCAAACGCCTTTTGGAAATCCAAAAACACCGCATCCACCGGTTCTCCTCCATCAACCGCCCTAGTCACATCTTCATAAAAATCCAACATGTTCGTCAAGCACGACTTTCCCCTCATGAATCCATGCTGCGTCTGATTGATCGAACCATTTCTATCCAGATGCCCTGCTATCTCCTCTTTAATAATGGATTCCAGCATTTTCCCTACTACAGACGTTAAGCTGACCGGCCTATAGTTACCCGCCTTTTGTCTCCTTCCTTTTTTAAACAGCGGCGTAACATTAGCCGTTTTCCAATCAACCGGCACTACCCCAGAATGCAACGAGTTTTGATAACTAATCACTAACGCATCCACTATTACCTCTGACATTTCTTTCAATACCCTGGGATGCATTCCATCCGGACCCGGGGACTTATCCACCTTCAGTCCCATTAGTCTACCCAGCACTGCCTCTCTGGTAACATTAATTGTATTAAGTATTTCTCCTGCTGCCAACCCTCTATCGTTAATATTTGGCAAACTATTTGTGTCCTCCACCGTGAAGACCGACACAAAAAACTTATTTAAATAAAAGAAACGTTCGCACCAATCATGGCTCCAACGGACTCTTTTGCAAATCCACAGCATGTCCACCTCTGGTATTGAACCTTCCATTTTAATTTCAAAGGGTAATGTTCTGGGGACCCGGGTTTGAATCCCACCATGGGACACCACAACCTATGCAGCTGGTGAAAAGAGGTCATGGTCACTGTTATGAAGATGTGCTTTTTGAAGATGCCAATTTTTTCTTTTTGATGGGCTTAAAAATACCGAAACTCTCATATTGACAATGCAAATCTGCCCAGACAGTTGCAATACACACAAGTTCACTTCGCTTTTTAGTGCATTTGTGGACCAAGAAATGTGAAATTGTGCATTTGAGTGGACACCTCCCAATGGATTTATACTTTATGCCAAATCCACCGACTGTGAAGCCACCTATGTATAATCTGCCTTCAAGAAACAAAAGAACTATCACAGTGTAAACAGCCAGATTAGGGAACATAGGCAATTCTAGATGAAGAAAGAAAGTCTACCACATGATACAACAATGTAAGAAGTTGTTGGCTGATCATGTCATGGCATAGTGTTATTGTTACGGGGCTAATAATCCAGATTCAAAGGGTAATGTCCTGGGGACCCGGGTTTGAATCCCACCATGGCAGATGGTGAAATTTGAATTCAATAAAACTCTGGAATTAGGAATCTACTGATGACCATAAAGCCATTGTCGATTGTGAGCAAAAACACCCATCTGGTTCACTAATGCCCTTTAGGGAAGGAAAGCTGCCATCCTTACCTGGTCTGGCCTACATGTGACTCCGGATCCACAGCAATGTGGTTGACTCTTAAATGCCCTCAGGGATGAGCAATAAATGCTGGCCCAGCCAGTAACGCCCACATCCCATGAATACATAAAATTAGGTCTACAAAAGACCCAGAAATGAATCAAGGAAAATTGAGGTGGTGGAACACGTTGAGAACCATAGGGCCAAAGTCACCGACCCATTTCACATTTGCAAACCCTAATCATATTCTGTATCCCAAAAAGCTATTTTCTTTCTCAAGAGCCAAGCTGTAAAAATGATAGGAAGTTAGCATTTTCTTTCACAAAAGATACCTGAGAACTGCATAATTCAAGCATTCGCAAAATATTCCTAAATTAGCTCAAATACCAGCTTGCTGTGAATCTTCATTGCTACTTACACTGGGGGCAAGATATGCCATTGATTTTGCTATGTAGCTGTCATTTCCTTCCTTACAACCTTTGCAGATTTCCCTACGTGTCAGTTGTTTGGCAGTCGAGTTGTTTTTTTGTTATGGACCGGGGAAGCATTCCTATTTATTTTTTCCCCGCAATGTTTGTGAAGCACTTCAACACTCATTAGCTTGTCAGAATCTGAGATGGTTCCCATGAGATGTGTTTGCCTGAAAAAGAAGTACATCCCTTTAACCTTTACTATTTTACCTCCAGACACTTAAGGCCTTCTATGTCCAGGGCTAAATTAGAATCTGCATGGCCCTTCCAAATACCCTCTCCCTCCCACACTGTGCCCACTGTGGTGAGGTCCAGAGGGCATGTTGCTCGAGAAAGCTTTTGATTTTCATTCAAAATGGTGCATTATTTGACTTCAAACCAGATACACTTTAATGACAAAAAATGGCGTAGAATCCAAGTGACTTGATATTCAATAGTCAAAAAGACTTCATTCAGTTCACAAAGACAGTCTTACTTAAGGACAGTCAAAGACAGGGTGGCACAATGGCACACTGGTTAGCACTGCCACCTCACAGCACCAGGGACACGGGTTCGATTCCTGGCTTGGGTTACTCTCTGTGCAGAGTCTGCATGTTCTCCCCATGTCTATGTGAGTTTCCTCCAGGTGCTCTGGTTTTCTCTCACAGTCCAAATATGTGTGGGTTAGGTGGATTGGCCATGCTAAATTGCCCCTTAGTGTCAGGGGGATTAGCAGGATAAATATGTGGGGTAAAGGGGGATAGGACCTGGGTGGGATTTTTTTTATTCATTCGTGAGAGATGGGCATCACTGACTGGCCAGCATTTATTGCCCACCCTTAGTCGCTCATGAATTGAGTGGCTTGCTAGGCCATTTCAGAAGGCAGTTGAGAGTCAACCATATTGCTGTGACTCTGCAGTCACGTGTAGACAAGACCAGGTAAGGACGGCGGATTTCCTTCCCTAAAGGACATTCCAACAATCGACAGTGGTTTCATGATCATCAGTAGATTTTTAATTTCAGATAATTGTTGCTGGTGCAGGCTTGATGAGCTGAATGATTTCCTTCTGCACTATAGTGATTCTATGATTCTAGCCTTGTGAAGTCAACCTCTCTGCTTATTGGCAGGAATATATTCATTCTGACATGAAACTAAAAGCCTTCACGAACCTGCAATAATGACAAGCACAAAGAACATTTTGGGAAGTAGAACATCTGTGATCGACACATGGTGGCACACTGGTTAGCACTGCCACTGAGGTGGTTCACATTGCTGTCTCACAGCGCCAGGGACACGGGTTCGATTCCCGGCTTGGGTCACTGTCTGTGTGGAGTTTGCATGTTCTTCCCGTGTCTGCGTGGGTTTCCTCGGGGTGCTCCAGTTTCCTCCCACAACCCAAAGATGTGCGGGTTAGGTGGATTGGCCATGCTAAATTGCCCCATAGTGTCAGGGGGACTAGCTAGGGTAAATGCATGGGGTTGTGGGGATAGGGCCTGGATGGGATTGTGGTCGGTGCAGACTCGATGGGCCGAATGGCCTCCTTCTGCACTATAGGATTCTATGATTCTATACTGGCCAGCTCCCTTAGTGCAGCAAATGGGCTATTGATACAAATGTTCTGCAATAGCTGGTTGACCATTTCACCGGCTAAGAGGCAAAAAGACACTGAATTATTGCAGTCCTGAATCCACCTAACATGTAGTATGAAAGGAAAGATAATTGGATAGCCATTTTGACATGCATTTTATGACTGTGATGAACTGCATACACTTCAGATCGCCTATCAACTTGATCAGCTTCTCTTCAACCAATGGAAGTGCACACATTTGTGCACATTTACATTCAACTGCATTTTCTCGCTGACAAACACCCCTACCGGCAGGAAGAGCAAAAGGGAGCAAGTGCATTTGATTTGATTTGATTTATCATTGTCACATGTATTAGCATACAGTGAAAAGTATTGTTCCTTGTGCGCTATACAGACAGAGCATACTGTTCATAGAGAAGGAAACGAGAGAGTGCAGAATGTAGTGTTACAGTCATAGCTCGGGTGTAGAGAAAGATCAACTTAATGTGAGGCGAGTCCATTCAAAAGTCTGACGACAGCAGGGAAGAAGCTGTTCTTGAGTCGGTTGGTACGTGACCTCAGACTTTTGTATCTTTTTCCCGACGGAAGAAGGTGGAAGGGAGAATGACCAGGGTGCATGGGGCCCTCTATTATGCTGGCTGTTTTGCAGAGGCAGCGGGAAGTGTAGACACAGTCAATGAATGGGAGGCTGGTTTGCGCAATGGATTGGGCTTTGTTCACGATCTTTTGCAGTTCCTTGCGGTCTTGGGCAGAGCAGGAGCCATACCAAGCTGTGATACAACCAGAAAGAATGCTTTCTATGGTGCATCTGTAAAGGTTGGTGAGAATTGTCACTGACATGCCAAATTTCCTTTGAAGACTGCAACAAACTGCAACAATGATCTCAGTTATTTCACACTGACCTTGCCAGTATTTAGATAATCACTGACATCACAAACTGCTTTCAACATTACTGTTCGATTTCAAAAGGAAATATCAATCTTGACCGAAAGGCATGCAGAGAAATAAGAAGACCTTATTCACGAGGGCCGCAATTCATTTCTCAATCAAACAGATACAGCTGGTTGTTGCCAGTTGCACACATCAGTTCTGAATGTTTTGATTGATGCATCAGACTGAAATCACGTTATGGTCATGACTGCCTTACCCAGGGACAGCAAAAGAATGGATCAGTGCCCACAAGGGAGATAAAGGTAGGGAAGAATCCAACTCCCAAATTATACATCAAGTCTTAAATATCCCCTTAAAATCAGTTTATTATTTAGTTTCTTGATTTTGCTTCAGTACATGATCATCAGCATTCACAAATCAAATCTTCATTTTAAACAGCAGAGCACGGTGGCACAGTGGTAAGCATTGCTGCCTCACAGTTGAGTTTGCACGTTCTCCCCGTGTCTGCATGGGGTTCCTCCGGGTGCTCTGGTTTCCTCCCACAGTCCAAAGATGTACAGGTTAGCTGCATTGGCCACGATAAATTGAGCCTTATTGTTAGGGGGTTCGCAGGGTAAGTCTGTGGGGTTAGAGGAATGGGTCGGATTGTGGTCAGTGCAGACGCGATGGGCCAAATGGCCTCCCTCTGCACTATAGGGATTCTATGATTCTACCTTTCAATATTATATTGAGTGTTGCGCAATACCAGTACTGAATACATAGGGCGCAATTTTATCGGCTCGCCACGCCAGTCGATTGGCTGGGGCAGCATTTGCACGGGGCAACGATTGGCTGGGACAGGGATTGGAAGGTGTGGGGAGGCAATTGGTGGGAGCAGTGAGCGGGGGATGAGGGAGCAATGCGGGCAGTGGGGGACAATCAGGTGGATGGTGGGGGCAATCGGCTGAGGTTGGGAAGTGACAGAGTTCCCAATATCCTCAGTATACTGGGAGGCCAGGGTGCCTGCGCGATGGCGCCCCTGGAGCTCAGCAGTTGGCTTCACAGGTGGGCTGAGGCTCCACCCCCTCTACTGGCGAGAATCACATGATGGCTCCTGTGATGCACAGAGTGCCTTAAATTCCCATTACTTACCTCGGTGAAAAAACCTATAATTTTCTCGCACATTCGATACTTAGGATTCTTTTTGAGAAAACTCCGTCCATTGTATGAACAATTTTGTCTGCTGTACAAGTATTAAGCCACGAGTTTTCTACAGGTGAATGCTTTCTACTGAAATAACGACCAGAAGGACATCACAAGGATGCTGTGATGAAGCGTAGATCAGCCTGGTTGTGAATCATGAAAAATATTATTTTATTTGATGGGAATTTGTAGATTGAAAGCAAGTTTTATAAATTTCCCATTCCATTCTGAAAATGGTACCATTATCTACAGGGAGTTGTGGAGAAGTTGATGATTGGTGAATTGGTGTTGGTCCGAGGGAAAGGGACATCTTAACCAAAACATTAATTTAGGGGGGAGGGGTTTAACTGATCCTGGCAAGGTGGAATCATCCATGCTTTTATGGGTTTAAACAAAGAGTATTATTCATTTATGCACCCCAAAAGTCTCGTGTTACATTATTCACTCACTCCTCAGACACACAAATTTGAGGAAAAATTTCGTTGAAGAAAATAGTACACTTTAGCAAATCATAAACAAAAAAACTTCATAATTCTCATTACTGAAAGTTTTCACCTCTGAAGGGTGGTCCAGAGAGACTCAGTACATAGAACATAGATTCCCTACAATACAGAAAGCAGCCATCCGGCCCATCGAGTCTGCACCGACCACAATCCCACCCAGGCCCTATTCCTGCAACCCCACATATTTACTGTGGCCAATCAACCTAACCTGCACATCTTTGGACTGTGGGAGGAAACCTGAGCACCCGGAGGAAACCCACGCACACACGGGGAGAATGTGCAAACTCCAGAGTAGCCTCAGGTCACTGTCTATTTGGGTCACTGTTTGTGTGGAGTCTGCACGTTCTCCCCGTGTCTGCGTGGGTTTCCTCCGGGTGCTCAGGTTTCCTTCCACAGTCCGAAAGACATGTTGGTTAGGTGGGTTGGCCATACTAAATTCTCCCTCAGCAGGAGAATTTAGTATGGCCGGAACAGGCCCTGGAGTGTGGCGACTAGGGGATTTTCACAGTAACTTCATTGTATTAATGTAAGCCTACCTGTGATAAATAAAGAAATTTTACTTTTACTTTACTTTATTTAAAACCCTGGGTATCTGAAACAATCATTGCCTTTTGTTATGAAAAGGCCCGTTCAAGTCAGGAAACACCTTTTGGGTGGTTTCAGGAGATTTCAGGAGATGAGTATTGATATATTTTAGTCTTTTGTCCTTTCAGGACAGTGAATGTGACAGTTTGAATTCACAGACCATGTCAGATGACTCGGGGCGGCCACCTTTTGCAGAATTTTCATGTCCATTTCTGAAAGAAGGGTTAATTCCAGAATATTCCAAACTGATTAGAGCTCATGTTTTAAAAGTTATGAATAAGGCATGCCTTTCCTGGGCATAACACATGGTAATTCCAATGGACACTCACTGAGAAAATGGTTCATTTTTAGTACAATGGCCTATATTTCCTCGATTGCCTCAAGAATGAATAGCTTCCTCTCAAAGCCAACCTTTGCACTCAGCTCAAGAAAGTGTTTCTTGACAACATGTAAGTCTTAAAAAACATTTTAGACAACCTGTCACCAGTATCATGGAGTGAAATGAACCCTCTTTCCTTCAGAACTCTGGGCATTGACATATAACAGCATTTTATACACAGTGTCTCCACTCAGGTCAACTCTGAAATAGTAGCATTACTTGCAAACATAAAGCAGAGTGCTGTTTTGGGAACTGCAATGTCAGAGATAAGCTCCTGCAATTGTAACCATATGACCAGATCCAGGGTGGGTCACAAAATTCAATAGTACCAATGAAGGAGTAAATACATTGGATGTACATCATTTTTACAGTCACTGAGCACTGGAATTGCTGTGATACTGACAGCATTTTGGAAGTTATTTAAGTTAACTTGGTGAAAACTACCCGATTTGTAGTACTGACATTGCATCAAATTCATCTAAACTTAATTAAAGAGTATCTATTTGAAACATAAAAGAGAATAGAATCATAAAATCCCGACAGTGCAGAAGAGGCCATTTGGCCCATCGAGTCTGCACCGGCTCTCTGACAGAGTATCATACCCAGGCCCCCTCCGCTGCCCTATCCCTGCAACCCCACACATTTACCATGGCTAATCCCCCTAACCTACACAGCTTGGACAATTTAGCATGGCCAAGCCGCCTAACCTGCACATCTTTAGACTGTGGGAGGAAACGGGAGTACCAGAGTGATGCACCATTGATTACGCAAAGACTCGTTGTTGCAAAATAACAGGCTTTTATTAACAAAAGAACTGGAGCACACCCGAACCGATAGCTAATCCGAACTGAGGCAAAAGGGGCGGAGAGCAGTCGCCTTTATACCCAGAGAAGGGCGGAGCCCCGGATTGAGGCAGCAGGGGCGTGTCCAGGCATATCCCATAAACAGACAATATTACAGTGGTTCACCACATTCACCCCCTGTTTAAAAAAAGTTCGGCGGGGGCGAGGTGGTGGAATGACAGTCACAGAGTTACAAGTTCAGTCTCTCCGGGGGCTTGATGTGCTGCTGCGACCGCCGCAGTGTCGGCCGTGATGCCAGTTCAGGAGGCCACGGTGATGAGTCAGACGCCAGTCCGTAATCGGTGAAGCCATCAGTCGGGCCTTCAGACTGCCGGGTGTGTGGAAGCTGCTCCTGGGGCTCAGGCGTGCCGTACATGGGGGCTAGATGAGCGTACTGCAACCCTGGTGCATCATGGGCAGCATTGGGAGCTGGGGTGAGGGGCCGTGGGACGTAGTACCTGCGGGTGCCAGGTCGTGAATGGAGAACGTGTCCTCCCGCCCGTCGTGATATGCCACATGGTCGTATTGGGGGTTGGCGTGGAGGAGTTGGACCATTTCGACCAGGGGGTCCGATTTATGGGTCCGCACGTGCTTCCGGAGCAGGACAGGGCCTGGGGACGTCAGCCACGACGGTAGTGAGGTCCTCGAGGAGGACTTCCTGGGGAAAACAAACATTCGTTCATGAGGGGTGGCGTTGGTAGCCATGCACAGTAGTGACCTAATTGAGTGTAGTGCATCAGGGAGGACCTCTTGCCAGCGGGAGACTGGAAGACCCTTAGACCGGAGAGCTAATAAAATGGCCTTCCAGACTGTCGCATTCTCCCTTTCCACCTGTCCGTTCCCCCTGGGGTTGTAGCTGGTGGTCCTACTCGAGGTTATACCTTTGGAGAGCAGGTACTGGCACAGCTTGTCACTCATAAAAGAGGAACCCTGGTCGCTATGGATATAGCTGGGGAAACCAAACAGGGTGAAGAGGCTGTGCAGGGCCCTGGCGGCCGTGGCCGAGGTCATATCCGGGCAGGGAATAGCGAAGGGGAACCGCGAATACTCATCGATGACGTTGAGGAAGTATATGTTGCGGTCAGAAGAGGGGAGGGGGCCTTTGAAGTCAATGCTTAGGCATTCGAAAGGGCGGGTGGCTTTGATGAGGTGTGCTCTGTCTGGCCGATAGAAGTGCGGCTTGCACTCCGCGCAGACTTGGCAGTGCCTGGTTACAGACCTGACTTCCTCGATGGAATAGGGCAGGTCCCGGGCCTTGATGAAGTGGAAGAACCTGGTCACCCCCGGGTGGCAGAGGTCATTGTGGAGAGCCTGTAACCGGTCTAGGTTCGCGCTGGCACAGGTCCTCCAGGACAGGGCGTCTGGGGGCTCGTTGAGCTTCCCAGGCCGGTATAAAATGTTGTAATTGTAGGTGGAGAGCTCGATCCTCCACCTCAAAATCTTATCGTTCTTGATTTTGCCCTGCTGCGTGTTACTGAACATAAAGGCGACGGACCATTGGTCCGTGAGCAGGGTGAACCATTTGCCAGCTAAGTAGTG
The DNA here is from genome assembly GCF_964213995.1 of Mustelus asterias. NCBI lineage: Eukaryota > Metazoa > Chordata > Chondrichthyes > Carcharhiniformes > Triakidae > Mustelus > Mustelus asterias. Next base: position 37,316,619 of record NC_135813.1, read on the forward strand.
GCGCCAGTGCCGCACAGCCTCCACGATGGCTTGTGCCTCTTTTTCGACAGGAGTGTTGAATTTCAGGGCCCTGGAGGGTGCGCGAGAAGAAGGCCACGGGTCTGCCTGCCTGATTAAGAGTGGCGGCTAGGGCAAAGTCAGACGCATCGCTCTCCACCTGAAATGGGGTGGATTCGTCTACAGCGTGCATCGTGGCTTTCGCGATATCCGCTTTGATGCAGTCAAAGGCCAGCCGAGCCTCCGTCGCTAGGGGAAAAGAAGTGGATTTGATGAGCAGACGGGCTTTGTCCGCATAATTGGGGACCCACTGGGCGTAGTATGAGGAGAAACCTAGGCATCTCCTCAGTGCTTTGAGGGTGGTGGGGAGGGGAAGTTCCAGGAGGGGACGCATGCGGTCGGGGTCGGGGCCGATGACCCCGTTCTCCACAACACAACCAAGGATGGCGAGGCGGCCCGTGCGGAATATGTACTTCTTATTATAGGTCAGATTGAGGAGTGCCGCGGTGTGGAGAAATTTTTGGAGGTTGACGTCGTGGTCCTGCTGATCATGGCCGCAGATGGTGACGTTATCCAGGTCCGGGAAGGTGGCCCGCAGCCCGTTCTGGACTACCATTCGGTCCATCTCACGCTGGAAAACCGAGACCCCATTGGTGACGCCGAAGGGGACCCAAAGGAAGTGATAGAGATGGCCATCCACCTCGAAGGCAGTGTATTGGCGGTCTTCCGGGCGGATAGGGAGCTGGTGGTATGCAGACTTCAAATCAATGGTGGAGAACACCCGATATTGTGCAATCTGATTGACCATGTCAGAGATGTGGAGAAGGGGATACGGGTCCAGCTGCGTGTTCGATTAATGGTCTGACTGTAGTCGATAACCATGCGAAGTTTCTCCCCAGTCTTAACAACCTCCACTTGGGCCCTCCAGGGGCTGGTACTGGCCTCAATGATCCCCTCCCCCAGGAGGCGTCACACCTCGGACTTAATAAACACTCTATCTCCAGCGCTGTACCGTCTGCTTTTGGTGGCAATGGGCTTGCAGTCAGGGGTGAGATGTTCAAAGAGCGAGGGAGAGGCAACTTTAAGGGTCGAGAGACCACAGGTGGTGCGCGGTGGCTGGTCTAATAGCTGCGGATTTTGGACGGAGATTGGGGGAAAAGGCCCATTATACACCATGGTGACACTCCCAAGGTGACACATGAAATCTAGCCCCAGTAGTACGGCAGCACAGAGCTGTGGCAGCACGAGGAGCCTGGACTTCTCATACACCATGCCCCGTACAGTCAGAGTTGCCACACAGTAGCCGAGGACATTCACCCACTGGGACATCGAAGCCATAGAGATTGATTGCTGCATTGGCAGTACGGGCAGTGCGTAGCGACTCACGGTGTTAGGGTGAATAAAACTCTCCGTACTCCCACTGTCAAATAAGCAGTTAGTAGTGTGGCGGTTTACCTTGATGTCCATCATAGACCAGGTGAGTTGGTGAGGCCTGGACTGGCCCAACGTGACCGAGGCCACCGTCGGATTAGGCGAGGAGCTGCACATGGTGGACGGTTCCCAAAATGGCGGCCTGCGTGACTCGCACGCGGCTGACATCGTCCAAGATGGCGGCCTCCGTGGGTCACATGTGGCCGATGGCATCCAACATGGCAGCTCCTGCAGATCGCACGCGGCCGATGGCGTCGAAGACGGTGCCTCCCGCGGATCGCACGCGGCGCTGCTGGGCCTGGAGGCCGATTTTGCTCTGCAAACTTTCAGGTAATGGCCCTTCTTACCGTAGCCAGAGCAGATCGCGTTTTCCGCCGGGCAGCGTTGTCGTGGGTGCTTCTCCAGGCCGCAGAAGTAGCACCTCGAGCCTCCGGAGACTGCCGCAATGGTCAGTTCAACGTCAGGACGGGGCGTGGCGTAGGTTTGCGGCCCTCCCGGGTACAGAGATGGCTGCGGTCGCGGTATCCATGGTGGGCCTTCGTGGTCGGGGGTGTAGGCCTCGAGGTTCCGGAAAGCCACCTCCAGCGAGCCGGCAAGCTCCACAGTTTTCTTCAGGTCCAGCCCACCTCATTCCAGCAGACGCTGCCGGATATAGGTCGACCTGATGCCCGCGACAAAGGCATCTCTGATCAGGTCGTCGGCGTTTTGAGCGGCTGAAACGGCCTTGCAGCTGCAGGCTCTGCCGAGTGCACGCAGTTCGTGCAAGAATTGTTCAGTCGATTCCCCCGGCTGCTGTCTGCGGGTGGCCAGCAGATGGCTGGCGTAGACCTCATTCGGCTGCCGGTTGTACTGGCTCTTTAGGAGATCGATTGCCTCCTGGTAAGTTTCCGTGTCTCGGATTATCGCGAAGACGTGAGTACTGACGCGGGCGTGGAGCATGTGCAGTTTGTCCATGTCGGTTACGACGATGGCGGAGGATGAGGCGATGAAGGTCTCAAACCAGCGCAGCCAGTGATCAAAAGAGTTTGAGTCCCCAACGGCCTGGGGATCCAAGTCCAATTTATCAGGTTTTAAAAGTTGCTCCATCTCAAAACTTTTGTTAATAAAATTGATGCACCATTGATTACGCAAAGACTCGTTGTTGCGAAATAACAGGCTTTTATTAACAAAAGAACTGGAGCACACCCGAACCGATAGCTAATCCGAACTGAGGCAAAAGGGGCGGAGAGCAGTCACCTTTATACCCAGAGAAGGGCGGAGCTCCGGATTGAGGCAGCAGGGGCGTGTCCAGGCATATCCCATAAACAGACAATATTACAGTGGTTCACCACACAGAGGAAACCCACACAGACACGGGGAGAATCTGCAAACTCCATACAGACAGTGACCCAAGGCCGGAATTGAACCCAGGTCCCTGGAGCTGTGAGGCAGCAGTGCTCACCTTACATGTATACCTAAGGTATAACATATAATAACTTATCCAGCTCAAATCTTCGTGCACGAACTACACACTGATTTTTCAAGCACCCTAGCTAAAACAAAACATTGAAAGACAACTTCAGACAGTTTAGAAACCTGAGAGGATATCATGTGGTTCAACAGGTTTCTCACCTGCTCAGTGCCTTTCTTCAAATTGGCTGGTAGATTAAAGGTGAAAGGACTCCAGACTGAAAAATCATCTCCCTCGTGGAGGCAGCTGAGGCTATGAGGACTTCACTTACTGAATCAATTTAACATCGATTGTCAGCGATTGCAATTCAATGGAAATGATCATTTAACCCTTCAGCATTGAGTTCAATATTGGAGCATTGTTTCTGAAATCTAAGGTTAGATACAGTTCTACCTCTGTTAAAATTATCCTGAATTCCAATCACTCAACTTAGCCGAGCAAAGGAAGTTCTCACTTCTAACGATTGTGCTTTATGCTGCATTTGTATTGCTGGATTGCTTTTATAATATCCTTTTGTATCTGATACTCTGAATTCATCCACATTAAAATTGCTATCCACATTTGACACAAAACCTTTTCTTCATCTGTTCATGGGATTCAAGAATTGCGGACAAGGACAACATTGATTTTTCATCCCTAATTGCCCTGGAGAAGGCAATTAGGGAAGAGCAACAGTTGCTGGCCTTGCCAACGAGGCTCAAATCCCATGAAAGAATACAATAAAACAGGTTTCAAACAAAGCTACAAATCACTGGCCTTGGCAATGATTCTTGTTACAGTGAAACCTGGGAGAGATGGGCTGCGAAAAGGAATGGTTGGGCTGGTAGGGGGACTGAGATTAAAGGAGAAGGTCAGATTCTTTCAATGCGAGTGAAACACTACTCGTGATTCTGAACAAAATTAGCCCTGACCGTTAGACTCATTCATGTGGTCAAATCATAAATATATTCTGAACTTTCATCCTGAATGGTATCTAAATATTGAAAATCCTGTCACGCTCACACAATTAACTTATTTTCTCTCAGTTATTTGCCTATTTCTGAATCAAGCAGAATTGTTGAGTAAAGCGTTGATCCAACAACTTGTCAGTCATAACTTGCAAACCAGGCTCAACAATATCAAATAGGCTTACATTAACACTGCAATGAAGTTATTGAGAGAATCCCCTAGTCGCCACACTCTGGTTCCTGTTCGGGTACACCAAGGGAGAATTTAGCATGGGCAATGCGCCTAACCCAGCACGTCTGTCTGACTGTGGGAGGAAACCAGAGCACCCGGAGGAAACCCACACGAATATGGGGAGAATGTGCAACTCTGCACAGACAGTGACCCAAGCCGGGAATCGAACCTGAGTCCTTGGCACTGTGAGGCAGCAGTGCTAGCCACCGTGCCACCCTTAAAGAAGAAATACTCTGGATAGCTTAGAAGAAGAATTGGCAGAATAAAATTAATTCTGTATCGAAATAAAGTTTATTAAAATATTTAAAGAAAAAGATTGTTCCACCATTTTACTGTTTGCAACGAATTATGAACTTATGAGCGGCACGGTAGCACAGTGGTTAGCACTGCTGCTTCACAGCTCCAGGGTCCCGGGTTCGATTTCTGGCTCGGGTCACTGTCTGTGTGGAGTTTGCACATTCTCCTCGTGTCTGCGTGGGTTTCCTCCGGGTGCTCCGGTTTCCTCCCACAGTCCAAAGATGTGCGGGTTAGGTTGATTGGCCATGTTAAATTGCCCCTTAGTGTCCTGGGATGCGTAGGTTAGAGGGATTAGCGGGTAAATATGTGGGGGTAGGGCCTGGGTGGGATTGTGGTCGGTGCAGACTCGATGGGCCGAATGGCCTCCTTCTGCACTGTAGGGTTTCTATGATTTCTATGATTTCTATGACATGAGAAGCAAAAAGGATCTTTATTCCAAAAAGCTGTTTTGATCTGACAGCAACAGTAATGTGCTTTCAGGTTCAGGAAGTATATTCATCAACACAGCATTAGGGTTTCCTCTTTATTTCAGCCCAGTCTGAATTAAGATGTTCACCAGCAGTAGTTTGGTCTATTTGTCTTGCACCAGGCGCAATCCATTGAAGGTAAAAGTGAAAGGATTTACTAAAGGGAATCATGCTTGACAAACCTACTGGAAGCCTTCGAGGATGTAACTAGTGGAGTTGATGGAGAGCCAGTGAATATGGTACATTTAAAGGCTTTCCACAAAGTCGCATATGAGAAATTAAGATGCTAAATTAAAGCGCATGGGATTCAGGGGGTAGTGTATTGAGATGGTTAGGATAATGGTTGGCAGACAGGAATCAAAGAGTAGGAATAAATAGGTCGGGTGGGATTCTCCCAAAAACATTCTAAGTGCCGAACTTGCGTAAAAACTGGAGTAAATCCTGCTGTTTTTTTTCAGCGGGATTTTCGAAATGAATCTCCCACACACTGTGCACTGCAGAGCGCCCTAGTGTGAATCTCATTAAAAATCTGTGGGCGGGGCCTATTCCTGCTGGAGAGGCTGGCAGCATAGCGGAGATTGGCGCAGGTGCAGTAGCTCCACACTGCCGGCCTCCAGGGCCCACTAATCAAATGCTAATCCTCATTTAAATAATTCAGACAGCTCTGCGCTGATTTCTGGCCCGGAGCTGACAACAATGGCAATCTGGGGGCGGAGACACGTGGAGGCCGTGGCGCCCAGCGGGAAGCCAACTACACGGCCTCCGTTTGAGTCTCCCAGCCCGCTGCACTGCTCTAGATGGGAGAATTGCCCACATCCTTTTTTCCAAATGACAGGTAGCGACAAGTGGGTGCCACAGGGATCAGCTAGGACCCCATCTATTCACAATACATATTAATGATTCAGATGAGGAAACTAAATGTAATCTCTCCAAATTTGCAGATGGGTGGCAGCAAATTCAAGAAGGCAGATTATTATCCGAATGGATAAAGGTTCAGGGAGGGAATGTGCAATGAGACCTTGGTGCCCTCGTACACCAGTTGCTGAAGGTAAGCATGTAGGTGCTGCAAACAATAAAGAAGGCAAATGGCATGTTGGCCTTCATAATGAGCGGATTCAAGTACAGGAGCAGGGATGTCTTGTTGCAATTACAATGTGGAGATGCCGGCGTTGGACTGGGGTAAACACAGTAAGAAGTTTAACAACACCAGGTTAAAGGGGCTTAAGGCTACGAAAGCTTGTGTGGCTTTTGCTACCAAATAAACCTGTTGGACTTTAACCTGGTGTTGTTAAACTTCTTACCATTGTTGCAATTACACCAGAGTCTTGATGAAGCCACACTGCATTCAGTTTTGGTGTCTTTATCTGAGGAAGGAAGTTCTTGCTCTAGAAGGAGTACAGCAAAGGTTTACGAGACTGATTTCTGGGACTAACGTATGAGGAGAGATTGAGTCGGTTAGGATTGTATTCTCTGAGTTCAGAAGAATGAGGGGAGGATCTCATAGAAACCTATAAAATTCTAATGGAACTAGACAGGGTAGATACATGAAGGATGTTCCCAATAGTTGGAGAGTCCAGAACCAGGGATCATAGTCTAAGGATACGGGGTAGACCATTTAGGGCAGAGATGAGGGGACATTTCTTCATCCAGAGGGTGGTCTGCCTGTGGAATTCGTTACCATATGAAGTAGTTGTGGCCAAGATATTGTATGTTTTCAAGAAGCAGTTAGATATTGCACTTGGGATGAAGGGGACCAAGGGGAGAAGGTGGGATCAGTTTATTGAGTTGGACGATCGGCCACGATTGTAATGAATAGTGGAGCAAGCCTCCTTCTGCTCCTATTTTCTATGTGTGGTTCTTTGTAAAATTAAGCGCAAAAGAGAAAACAAAAGGGAGAAATCAGATAGAAAAGAGTTGATATGTTAATTTTCAGGATTACTCGTCGTTGTTCAATTTCACTGCCACCCTTGCCTAAAAACAGCATCTAATCTGTCATTGCCTCCTCAGCTCGAAGCAAGTAAAAGAGGAAAAATATCAGAATTAGTTTCTGCCGAAATAATAGCCAGAGTTGAACTACTGGTTACTGATAATTACTGTACTTGGAAATCTACCCTTTGAGCTGAAGGATAGCAGATCATTAGCCTCTTATTATAAGTAACAGCCACTGTCTCTGCTCACAGAACTGGTCCACAGATTATTATTATTAAGGGTAGAAATCATTCCTTTGAGCGAAATAACGAGAGTCTATTAGTCCATGACTAATTGCGTCACACCCATGTATGCTGGAAGATAGAATTTCAACATCTACTCAACGGCAGTTGTTCATTCCTGTGGAAAGCTACCACAGCGCAGTAATTTCAGATTATACAGCCAGTCACTTCAGCTTCAAGCAGACTAATATTAGTTCCAGCCCGCGACTCATCCTCAATCGACTTAGAAGCTGAATGATTGGTGGCAGGGTGGCACACTGGCTAGCAATGCTGCTGCCAGGGACCTGGGTTCAATTCCGGCCTTGGGTGACGATGTGGAGTTTGCATGTTCTCCCCGTGTCTGGGTGGGTTTCCTCTGGGTGCTCTGGTTTCCTCCCACACTCCAAAGGTGTGCGGATTAGGTTGATTGGCCATGCAAAATTGCCCCTTAGTGTCCACGGATGTGTAGGTTAGGTGGATTAGCCATGGTAAATGCATGGATTTATGGGGGTAGGACAGGGGGTGGGTGGGCCTGGGTAAGATGATCTTTTGGAGAATTGGTGCAGTCTTGATGGGCTGAATAGCTTCTTTCTGCACCATAGGGATTCTATCATTGAGCTAAACACTTTCCTTTCCCAAAAAGTATAGTTGGAGAGATGTATTGCATGTGAATTAAATGACAGAATCTAAAATGACCCGTCATGACTGTGCCACAGTCTGAATTGAGGAAAGGAACTTCAATGGTGGCACAGTGATTAGCACTGCTTCCTCACAGCGCCAGGGACCCGGGTTCAATTCCAGCCTAAGCTGACTGTCTGTGTGGAGTTTGCACATTCGCCTCCGGGTGCTCCCGTTTCCTCCCACAGTCCAAAGATGTGTGGGTTAGATAGATTGGCCATGCTAAATTGCCCCTCGGTTTCAGGGGGACTAGCAGGTTAAATATGTCGGATTACGCGGATAGGGCTTGGTTGGGATTGTTGCCAGTGCAGGCTAGATGGGCCGAATCGCCTCCTTCTGCACTGTAGGGTTTCTATGATTTAGAACTTTAAATACCCTGGTGCTCCAAACCCAATACCGATCCTCAAGAGAATCTTGTCTACCCTATTGAAGCAGTTTTCTGATAGCAAGGCATGAGATGCTTATGAAGAATGTCTGCAGAACTTGGAGTGCCAACCTCCAGCAAATGTGGCATCAGCTTCAGGAGAGACTGCATGCCTGACAGGGAAGGAAGAAAGTAGAGTAAACTTGAGAAGGACTTGGATGCTGAAAATTCACCCAAATGTGATGAAGCATATTTACACAAATGGGACGGAATTGCCAGCCTTTGGAAAAAGAGTCCAGGCAACCTACAGTCAATACCTCCAGCAGGAAGGCAGGCAGTGGTGTTTTCTTGTCCTGTTTCTGAACTTTCCAGCTAACATTATGAAGGATGTGGTCTTTGTCCTGTTCACAGTGGAAGCTCCTTCTGAAATGGAAACAATGAATTATAGTTAACCTTGAAGATGACATTTATGAGAAGTAGCATTGGCATTGACAGGATAGTTGTACACAATGCACTTTCAGTAACAGCATAAAGGCATTCTGGTGATGCTGTGATTTCGTTTGGGCCACTGCCGCTATTTAGAATCACCTTTCGCTCAGTTTGTTGTGTTTTGATTGTGCAAGTCGTCTACGAGCCTTCGATTTTCCTCATATCTGCATTTTCTACAACTTCTCTGCCAGTCTGAAGACCATTCTCCAAATATTGCAAGTCAAAATGACAGGAGGCAGTGACATAGAAGTTGCATCGAATCCCTACAATGCAGAAGGAGGCCATTCGGCCCATCAAGCCTGCACTGACAACAATCCCACCCAGGCCCTATCCCTGTAACCCCGTTTATTTACCCTACCAATCCCAGCCCATCAAGCTTGAAATGACAACAAGCCCACCCCACCACCATAATCCCATGCATTTACCTTGCTAATCCCCTGACACTAAGGGACAATTTAGCATGGCCATTCCACCTAACCTGCACATCTTTGGAGTGTGGGAGGAAACCGGCGCACCCAGAGGAAACCCACACAAATACGGGGAGAATGTGCCAACTCCACAGTTACATGAGGCTGGAATTGAATCTGGGTCCCTGGCGCTGTGAGGCAGCAGCGTTAACCACTGTGCCACCGTGCTGCCCCAAAGTAGTGATATTGTCACTGGACCAGTAATCCAGAGACCCAGGGTAATGTTGGGTGTGAACCCCACCGCAGAATATGGTGAAATTTGAATTCCATAAAAATCTGGGATTAAAAAGCCGAATGATGACCATTGTTGTACAAACCTATAATTTTTTGGGGGGGAAGGAAATCTGCCATCCTTACCCAGTCCAGCCAATATGTGACTCCAGATCCACAGCAATGTGATTGACTCTGCCATGGCCTAGCAAGCCACGCATTTCAAGGGCAATTAAGGGTTGGCAATAAATGCTGACACAACCAATGATTCCCACATCCCATGAATTAATTTTTTAAAATGTCTGTTATGATGTAAGGAAGACTAACCTTCAGGTTGAAGTTGGGGATGAGGAGGGAATCGAAGCGCTTCTTTCTCTTTTTACAAGTTTGCCTGCCTGATTACACATTTTTATCGAATCATAGGGCGGCCTCGTTCGCCTCAAAATTGTAAAATCCCACCAGAGTTCAACAAACCTTTCCATGGTCCACCCCTTGCACGCTCCAATTCCCGTGGCGAGCGGGGCAGTAAAATTCCAGAAATAGAATCCCAACAGTGCAGAAGGAGACCATTTGGCCCATCGAGCCTGCACTGACCACAATCCCACCCATGCCCTATTCTCATAACCATACGTATTTACCCTACTAATCCCCCTAACACTAGGGTCAATTTATCATGGCCAATCCACCTAATCCGCACATCTTTGGACTGTGAGAGGAAACTGAAGCACCCGGAGGAAACCCACACAGACATAGGGAGAACATGCAGACTCCGTACAGACAGGCACCCAAGGCTGGAATTAAACCCAGGTTCCTGGCGCTGTGAGGCTGCAGTGCTAACCACTGTGCCACCATGCTACCCTGGCCTAAATTACCATGCTTTCATGCTCATTAATATTGCTCTCTCCACTATCCTTTTCATCTCAGCTTCCAGGCATATGACCCCAGGGATTCCTGGTACCCTCCAAACCAAAAGTTCCTCTGTTCTGTTACTCAGTTTTGTACAGAGCAAATTCATCTTGCAGCTGAACTCAAAATGTCCCACCTGTTTCTCTGATCGTCCTCATCCTTATCCCTTCATCCATACAAATGCATCCAATTTTGTACATATTAGGTCATCATGATTACAATGTCACCTCCCTCTCCCTCAATCCTCCTTCACCCCATATCAGGTCAGTGAAACATTGCCGCAGTCTCTCCCCAGCAAACACCAATCCCTCAGCAGGCTGATTGATTTATTCATCGAATTGCACCGTCTGATCCTTTTGAATCCAATTCCTCTAATCTCTCCTGTCAAATCCATATCATTAATCCTTTCAAATCCATATCATTAATATTATCAAATTCTCCTTTCTTTTATTTATACCTCTGAGCCCTTTTGGCATCATCGTCAACTTCCTCAAAAAATAGTCACCCTTTTGGTGGCACAGTGGTTAGCACTGCTGCCGACAGCTCCAGGGACCTGGGGTCACTTTCCGATTTGGGTGACTGTGTGGAGTTTGCACCTTCTCCCAATGTCTGCGTGGGTTTCCTCCAGGTGCTCCAGTTTCCTCCCACAGTCCAAAGATGTGCAGGTTAGGTGCATTGGCCATGCTAAATTGCCCCTTAGTGCCCACGATGCGTAGATTAGGGGGATTAGTGGGGTAAATTTGTGGAGTTACAGGGATAGGGCCTAGTTGGGATCGTGGTCGGTGCAAACTCAATGGACCAAATGGCCTCCTTCTGCACTGTCGGGATTCTATGATTCCATGATTCTTTAACCCTCCACTTTTATAGATTGTTACCCTATCCTGTCCTTGATTTTATCCCTTCCATCCAAGTATAAGCTTATCCGTATTCTTGACTCCTGCCAATCCAGTTTTGCCACAATCTCTCCAAAAGCTGTACCCACCCTCATTCAATTGACTAATGATTTCCTGCATCTTTAACTGTAGCTTGCTGCCCCTAATTTTTTCCTTGTAAGTTTTTCCACACAGAGGGTGGTGAATGCCTGGAATGCACTGGCGAAGGAGGTGGTGGAAGCAGATTCTATAACAACGTTCAAGAGGCATCTCGATAGTTACATGAATAGGCGGGAATAGAGGAATATGGACTATGTAGAGGCACGAAAATATTAGATTAGAGAGGCATCTGTGTTGGCACAGACCTGGTGGTCTGAGGGCTTGTTCCTGTGCTGTACTGTTCTTTAATGTTCCTCATTGCCTCTGGCACTGTTGATCAATCTAACCTAACCTGCACATCTTTGATAAACCAGCCTCCCATCCATTGACTATCTACACTTCCCGCTGCCTTGGCAAAGTAGCCAGCATAATTAAGGACTCCACGCACTCCGGATATTCACTCTTCCACCTTCTTCCTTCGGGAAAAAGATACAAAAGTCTGAGGTCACGTACCAACCGACTCAAGAATAGCTTCTTCCCTGTTGCTGTCAGACTTTTCAATGGACTTACCTTGCATTATATTAAGTTGATCTTTCTCTACACCCTAACTATGACTGTAACACTACATTCTGCACTCTCTCCTTTCCTTCTCTATGAATGGTATGCTTTGTCTTTATAGCGTTCAAGAAACTATACTTTTCACTGTATGCTAATACATGTGACAATAATAAATCAAATCAAATCAAATCCCTTTACCGCCTCTCCTCCATGGTAAACTGATCCCATTCCATGCAATCCTACCCACTGTGACTGGATTGGGGCATCTTTTCTCCCAGTTTCACAAGGACACAAGAAATAGGAGCAGGAGTAGATTATAAGCCTAGTTCCACCATTCAATATGATGATGGCTAATATTGGGCTTCAATTCCATTTTCCTATCTGCTCCTCAGTATCCTACAATTCCCTGAGAGACGGAATATCTGTCAATGCAGGCTGAAATGTATTCAACAAAGAAACACTCACAACCCGCCACGATAGAGAATTCCAAAGATTCATAACCCATTGATTGAAGCAATTTCTCCTCATCTCAATGCTTGGCCCATTATCATGAGACTGTGTCCCCATGTTTTAGACTCCCCAACCAGCAGAAACAATCTCACTGTCTATCCTATCAAGCCACCTCAGAATTTTATAGGTTTCAATGAGATCATTTCTCATTCGTCAAATCACAAGAGAATATAATCTGAGCCTTCCTTCTTTCTTTGTTCCAGTTCACTGTCATCCTTGGTGAATTTTACAGTTTTCTCCAATTCATAGAATCCCTACAGTGCAGAAAGAGGCCGTTCAGCCCATCGAGCCTGCATTGACAACAATCCCACCTAGGCCCTACCCCCATAACTCCATGTATTTACCCTGCTAAACCCCCTGACACTAAGGGGCAATTGAGCATGGCCAATCCACCTAACCCGCACGTCTTCCGGACTGCAGGAGGAAATCGGAGTACCCCACGGAAACCCACGCAGACACGGGGAGAATGTATGAACTGCACACAGTTACCTGAGGCTGGAATTGAACCCAGGTCCCTGGCACTGTGAGGCAGCAGTGCTAACCACTGTGCCACTCATCTAGAATCAGTCTCATCCTGATGAAACTCAACTGCCTTTCTATACCATCACCACTTGATCCTGATAGTTCTGCCGTATAATCCTACTGTACAATCTGGCTGCCTTTTTGACATCAAGTTCAGGCCAAAGTATAATTTTACAACTTATCATCAAAACTGAATCTATCTTGTTGTGCTCTCCCTAGTATCAATGGGCTTCAAGTACCAAGCTCATCAGTATGCCACCCTGAGCTTCACATCAGTCAATCTCCACATTGTCTTCAATCATGAGTTGAGATTCCTATTCTGCAGCCAAGACTCTTCTTTTGCCTCCCAAACATTGCTAACCTATGTTGTCAACTCATCCCCCCACTGCTGATTCCTTTAACTGCATTCTTGGAATCATTTTCTTTTCCCGCTGGACTCCCCAGCACCACAGGTTCCACCTTTCACACACTTTGATCAATCTGTCAAGATGTGGTTTGAAACTTCACTCACAAATAAGACCATAAGACCATAAGACCATAGGACACAGGAGCAGGATTAAGCCACTCGGCACATTGAGTCTGCTCCACCATTCAATCATGGCTGATTTTTTTTCTCATCCCCATTCTCCGCCTTTCCCCCATAACCTAATCTGACAATCCTTTTCATTCAGTCTACCACACTGTTCAAAACAGCTTGATGAATCTGCTTCCCACCACCACCTTCCTTCATCCTCTTTGGGAAATGTTCACCAAGTTATATAAAAACATAAGAACATAAGAACTCGGAGCAGGAGTAGGCCATCTAGCCCTTGAGCCTGCTCCGCCATTCAATAAGATAATGGCTGATTTTTTAGTGGCCTCAGCTCCACTTACCTGCCCGCTCACCATAACCCTTAATTCCTTTACTGTTCAAAAATTTATCTACCCTTGCCTTAAAAACATTCAATGAGGTAGCCTCAACTGCTTCACTGGGCAGGGAATTCCACAGATTCACAACCCTTTGGGTGAAGAAGTTTCTCCTCAACTCAGACCTAAATCTGCTGCCCATATTTTGAGGCAATGCCCCCTAGTCCAAGTTTGACCCGCCAGTGGAAACAACCTCCCTGCTTCTATCTTATCTATTCCCTTCATAATTTTATATGTTTCTGTAAGATCTCCCCTCATTCTTACGAGTACCAATGAGTATAGTCCCAGTCTACTCAGTCTCTCCTCATAAGACAACCCTCTCAATTCCAGAATCAACCTGGTGAATCTCCTCTACTCCCCCTCCAGAGCCAGTACATTCTTTCTCAAGTAAAGAGAGCATATAACTCTATATCTAAGTATAGAACATATATAGGGTTGGAGTAGTTCCAGTAACTCCTGAAGACAGACAGCTGCAAACACACTGGGCGGGATTTTCCGGCCACGCTCGCCCCAAAACCGGAAAATCTTGCCCGAAGTCAACAGACCCCTTCATGGTCTGTCCCTCGCCCACCTATGGCAGGCAAGCAGAACAGGAAAATTCACCCTACTGGGTTTTAAAAAAATTTGTTTGTGGTACATGGGCGTTGTTGGTTGGGCCAGCATTTATTGCCCATCCCTGGTTGTCCTTGAAATAAGTAACTTGCTAGGCCATTTCAGAGGGCAGTTGAGAGTCAACCACATTGCTGTGGCTCTGGAGTCACATATAGGCCAGACCAGGTAAGGACGCCAGATTTCCCTCCCTAAAGGACATTCGTGAAGCAGATGGACTTTTCCGATAATCGACAACGGCTTCATGGTCATCAGTAGATTCTTAATTCCAGATATATTTTTTAATTAAATTCAAATTTCACCATCTACCGTGGCGGGATTCGAACCTGGGTCCCCAGAACATTAGCTGAGTTTCTGGATTAATAGCCTAGTGACAATATCACTAGACCATTGCCCGCCGACAGTGAGCGCACCCCCCCCCCCCACCCCCCATGGATTCCCTGGTGGTGGACGATGCAAACATCGGGAATCCCCATTGACGGGGCGGGACTGGAAGATCCTGCCAGCAGCCAATGGTGGACCATCTCTGCCGCCGCAGCACTTGCCGTGGGGCAGTGGAGGGGTGGAAAATCTTGCCCATTAATGTAATTGGAAAATGTTCACAATTATGTGAACATTCCCTTGCACTAGCTTCTTTCCATGCTGTTTTCTCCTTGACTCTCCAATCATGAGGTATATCACTTCCTTCCCTGATATCGGATGATTACAGTTAACTCTTTATGGGGCTTAGTCTAACATTATACTACATTTTCCAGCCATACAAAATGGCCCGCACTACCCAAACTGCTTCAGTAATGTTGTGACTTGTATTCTCCCCTGCGAAACACTGAAGATGCCTTTGTTTTCCCTAAATCCCTGGACTTGTTACTCAGCATCTGTTAGCCTCCCAGCACCCTAAACTGCCTGGCCTTCAGTGGCATTTAAATATGCAATTTCAGCTCTTGATGGAGTTGGTACAAACCATTTATTTCATCATAAATCTGCAATGATGAGTGATCTTTTATACAGTTACGGTGATTTCTGAGACGTATGCGAGAGAGCTGTATCTCTGTCAGATTTGAATCAGCGGCTTAATAGGACTCTGAATTTTACACTTGAAGTCCACTTTGCAGATAGATTGGTCTCACAGAGATGAAACAGCTTAAAAATCAACTCAGTTGATTAGATTGATAAATCAAATCAAATGTAGCATGTGAAGTTTCTGCTCTGGATAACGATACCAACCTCCTGTAGCAAATCCTCTAATATGCTAACAGCATTCTCCTTCTCATTAAAAATGGCACTTAATGCAAGGCAGTTGTAGAGCGGGTTTGTATAATGACTTGCTGTCCTGTAGATTAATTAAACTAGAAACATTGCATGGGGAAAAGATAAGAAAAAGAGTAACTTCCATTCCCCTAATAAATGAACATTCTCTCTCTGTCTGTGTGGGTTTCTTCCCACAGTCCAAAAATGTGTGGGTTAGGTTGACTGGCGATGGTAAATTGCCCCTAGTGTCAGGGGGACTAGCTAGGGTAAATGCGTAGGGTGACGGATGGGATTGTGGTCGGTACAGACTTGATGGCCTCCTTCTGTACTGTAGGGATTCAATAATTCTATGAGGAGGGAGATGATGAAATGACCTATCCCTTAAAGACATTTGCCCAATTATTATTGCATTTTCATGTTAGGATATCTATTACTTAAATGATCCCTCAGTTAATCAATGGTGGAGCAATTTGTATAATTTGCTGTTTTTTTAATTAAAGAATGTAGTTTTCATTCTCAATGCTTGGATGTTTGGCAAATGCGTCTTTCTGCAATCACTTACCTCCCATATACTACACTATTAATTTAGGTCAACATTCCACCTTAACCTGAAAGTTAATCACTATATGTACTCTCAAACATTCTGAATTCACAATGCAGTCAGTCTGTGACCAGGCCCCCGCCACAGTCAAGTGCATCTTTCCTCTGTCTTTAGTTAGTTCTTTCACTGCATAGTCACCAGCCTCGCGGAGAATTAAAAGCAGATCAAAGTCTTCAAAGGTAAAGAAAATTGGGTTTGTCTGAAGGGGAGGTCTAACAATAATACAGTCGGTGCACATTGCCAAGAATACAGGAACACAGAGCGACACGGTAGGAGTGGGCTCAGTAGTGAGGCACCTGAGAAAGGAGATACAAAACGTGCATTGTTATTTTATTTTGGTTCCCAGAAGTTCAAAATAATCACATTTTAGACTCAAAATGCAGGATCTTTATCGAGTGTAGAGAACTTCATGTGGCTGGGGGATTGATTACGTAGTATTTTATTCTCTCCCCTCTTGTGAGTTTGGAGATGGGGAGAGCAATTAAGTGGCAGATACAGACCCTGTCACCTCTACCATGATCACATCTGTGGTGGACAGGCCCGTGGGCAACCTTCCCATTCCACTGCCATTTGATGTTGTTGAGGGGCAATTTGTTTTTTTTTATTTGTTCATGGAATGTGGGTGTCGCTGGCTCGGCCAGCATTTATTGCCCACCCCTCAGGGCATTAAGAATCAACCACGCATTGCTGTAGTTCTGGAGTCACATGTAGGCCAGACCAGATGAGGATGACAGATTTCCTTCCCAAAAGGACATCTTTGGGTTTTTACAACAATCGACAGTTGTTTCATGGTCATCATTAGACTATGATGTGGCGTTGCTGGCGTTGGACTGGGGTAGGCACAGTAAGTAGTCTCACAACACCAGGTTAAAGTCAGGCACTCACCTGATGAAGGGGCAGCGCTCCGAAAGCTTGTGCTACCAAATAAACCTGTTGGACTTTAATCTGGTGTTGTGAGACTACTTATCATTAGGCTATTAATTCCAGATTTTAATCGAATTCAAGTTTGACCTCTGCCATGGTGGGATTTGAACCTAGGTCCCCAGAGCATTGCCCTGAGTCTCTAGATTATTAGTCAAGTGATAATACCACTATGCTACTGACTCCCCATGTTAAGTGCCCAAATAAAGATGTCTTCCTGCCACCATTGGTATTTATACAGCAGTGGACAGGCCTGTTGACAAGTGGGGAGCATGACAAACAAAGTGGCTTGGTTGTGGTCTCCGGGAGGTTGGGAGTGGGGGGAGGGAGGGGAAGCGGCAGGGTTGGTGGGGGGGAGGGGGGGGTCATTTCAAAAGCACTGATCTAGGGACCTGACGGGAAGGGGAGGACCCTGCTGAGAAACATTTCCCTGCCCTCATTTGAACAACCCCCCTCCCACACCACCCCCTTCTCTTGACACCATCCTGACATCACCTGGCATGGGTCACTGGCAATCCTGAGCCTTCGTGTCGTGTTAAGAGCAGCCACTAGCTCCCTGACTGCGCACCTGAGCAAACGAGCTGCTGGCCTCTGTTTGGCTGTCAGCTCTCGGCTGGCAGGACTTCCTGCCCCAGGGTCCTGAACCTGTCTGCTGGTGACTTGTCAGCTGCCTGACTGGCACATAATACCAGCAGATAAGGCCCCCGTTGCCTCCATAATTTTTTAAAAATTCATTTGTGGGACACTGAGGGGAGGCGACAGCCTAGTGGTATTGTTGCCAGACTATTAATCCAGAAAATCAGCTAATACTCTGGGGATCTGATGCACTATCAATCACAATACGAGGACTCCAGTGAGTGAGTGAAATACCAGGCTTTTATTCGCAAAGAACAGGAGCACACCCTTGTAGCTGACCTGGCCCAGACTGAGGCGAGGAGGAGGAACCATCACGTTTATACCTCGCTCTGGTGGAAAGGGAGGAGTCTCGGGCCAGGTGCAGCATGGGTGTGTCCAGGCATACACATGTAGTTACAGTGGTTCACCACAGGATCCATGTTCAAATCCTGCCGCGGCAGATAGCGGAATTTGAATTCAATGAAAAGAAATCTGGAATTAGGAATTTACTGATGACCATGAAACTATTGTCGATTGTTGGAAAAAGCCCATCTGGTTCATTAATGTCCTTTAGGGAAGGAAATCTGCCGTCCTTACCTGGTCTGGCCTACATGTGACTCCAGATCCACAGCAATGTGGTTGACTCTCAACTGCCCTCAGGCAACTAGGGATGGGCAATATTTATTATTTATTAAAAGTTTATTTATTAGTGTCACAAGTAGGCTTACATTAACACTGCAATGAAGTTATTGTGAAAATCCTAAATGCCGACCACCCAGCGATGCCCATGTCCCATGACTGATTTTTTTTTTAATGGGCGCCGCTAACTGACCAGCATTTATTGCCCATCCTTAATTGGCATTATTCAGAAGACAGTTGAGAGTCAACCACAAAGTTTTCTTGGTCATCAATAGATTTTTCATTCCAAATGTTTTTTATGGAATTCAAATTTCACCATCTGCTGTGGCAGGATTTGAACCCAGGTCCCCAGAACATTAGTTGAGTTTTGGGAGTCTAGAGATAATACCATGAGGCCAACACCTCCCCCATGATCCTCCTGTCCCCATTGTTACCTGGCACATGACTGCAGTGCAGCAGTAAAATGTGGCACCTGCGATGTACATTCTCATAACAATTAGTTCCTATTTCATTACGAGTAATTTAACCATACAACATACAGATGGTAATGCACCCTGACTGCTGAAAGAAATAGCTTTTCTAATGCAGAGAAAACACACTGTGTTGCTTAATAGATTATTTACATTTATTTAAATTCGGATGATGTATTTCCTACTTTTGAGGCCTGTGTTTGCTTTGTCCTTCATTAATGTCACTTTAAAATTTGTTCCTTTTCAACAAACCTGCCGCGATATGTTAAATTAACAATATGAACACAGCATGGTTCACCAAGGAGGTGACATCCACGAGGATCTTGAGGGACGGTATTGCCCATTCAATGGACAAACAAGGCCACCCTCAGCAGATGGTATCACAACACTCTGCTCGGTGTCCTGTGCCCTGCCATTCAGTCGGTCACGACAATCAGCTGGATAGTTGCAGAATGTGATTTTACATCCAGCTACACGCACAAAATTATTTCCTTTTATTCTCCCAACTGCAAAATACACGACAAAATGTTCAAAAAGCAATCTCTATGGTCCTTGGAAACCAGAACCACTTCATGAGGTCGTCACGCAAAATGAATACATCATTAAGCATCTCCTATTATTTCCTGTACATAAATTACGAGTAGTAAATTGCTAGATATAATTAATCCTCGAATGTTATGATACATTAAGCTATGAGAATAATTCCCTTATTAGTTAAGTGCTGTATCGATGTTGCAATTGACTAAGCAGATAGATCCAGATTAAAGTTTCAAGTAGGAATGCAGAGTTTGCAAGCTTTCAGTGAGCTGTGGTTATCACGTTCTTTGAAGCCAGAATACATTTAGTCGGGTAAATGTATTCCTTCAGTGTTTGATAATATGATGGTTGGAATACTCAAAACCCTCAACCCTAGAACAACAGTAATTGATGGTTAAATGTATGGATGGAAGTAGCAGCACTGCTTGTTAGTTCAACCAACTAATTTAAATGCTAGCATTCATCTCCATTCCAATGGTTGCTACCCAAGTTAAAGTCTGCTCTCAATTATGCACTTCACAAAATATCTGGACAAGACCTAAGGGAATAGATGGAAAAAACTTCTGGCAGAATAATAGCCGTCGCAGGTCACTTCATGTTCCAAATTTTCCCCAAAGGAAAACTCAATTTCCAGCACATTTAATGCAGGGATTTACTTTAAAACTTTTCTTTGGATCAAAAGTTTCCCTGGTTTCTATCGCCATCCCTTCCAGCTTCTGTCTGTCCGTTCTTCTTCATTTCCATAAATCAGTCCATGCCAAACAAGCGTCTTGTTAATTGATCAAGTTATGTCCATCAGTCATATTTCAAAACTCAGCATTCTCATTTTTTTGCCGCTGAAACTCCTTTTTTAGTTGTAATTCTCAGTTGCTACGGTGAATAAAATTGAAAAACTGCTCCAAGCTACCTATTAAGCATTCTAAAGCAGAAACCTTCCTCAAATTGAGCTGAGCTTATCAAACACCTATACGATTCTGTCACGTACTGTCGCTTGGTTGTAGAAAACTTGAATATTGCTGTAAAGTAAGATATTTTGTCAAAGCCTTTCATCTTGCATAGAATCATAGAATAGAATCACAGAATCCCTAGTGTAGAAGGAGGCCATTTGGCCTATCAAGCATCAACAACAATCCCACACTAGCCCTATCCTTGTAACTCCACATGTTTACCCCACTAGTCCCCCCGACACTAAGAAGCAATTTAGCATGGCCAATCAACCTAACCCGCACATCTTTGGACTGTGTGAGGAAACCAGAGCACTCGGAGGAAACCCACACAGACATGGGGAGAACGTGCAGACTCCACACAGACAGTCACCCAAGGCCTGGCGCTGTGAGGCAGCAGTGCCAACCAACTGTGTCATTATGCAAGCATCAGGACAAGTGCAAGAATCCCAAATTTCAAATGATCACATCAATTTATACCACAGGAGATATGGGTGCTGATTAGATGGCAGGTTGCCATAGAGAAAGCAACAGGGAACTATAGATTCCCCAAAGTTCCTGTTTAATTCAAAAACACACCAAGCTTGAACATATTCCTTTTGTTTGTAGAGAATGTGTTCCAATGTATGGATGTATGTTGCCCCTAGCAAGCATTAAGGAGCCACATTACGAGGTCAGCTCATTATTTTAAACTGGTAGTTTAGTGTAGTTAGGGTTAGGGTTAGGGTTAAGGTTAGCACACTCCAAAGTGTTCAGCAAGTGCTGTCCAATTGCAGAAGAACATCTAACAGTAGATATTTTGTTCTGGGTTTTACAACCACGGGATGGTTACATATGTTCCAAACTCCTTAACTAACAATGAAGGAACATGTTGTTTGATTGATGATCCATCCGTTTGCTTAGATATGCAGTTTATGTATCTCGGCATCTGGTATAAATTGCTGTGATCACTTGAAATTTGGCACTCTTGCTTTTGTCCTGATGAATGTAAGATGAAAAACTTGGGCAACATGTCTCTTTTCAGCAATATTCCATCACATTAAATAAAGTTTATATGAGTCCACTATTTCAACACAGAATTTATAAGTTTTAAAGACACCACAGCTGAGTGAAAATGCTCAGATAGTGCCTGATGATAAACTTGTGTTTCACAATTAGCTCTCCACCATTGTGAGTTGCAAGAAAATTACCATGTGTTGGCAGTGTTCATTCTAATGTTGATGAACCTGGCAACCCACCCCAAGTGTAGAAGTTACAATGGTTACAACCATTCCTGACAAGCCTATAAAACAACTTTAACAACAATCCGATAAGATATTTACTTGGGCAATTTGATTTGATTTGATTTATTATTGTCATATATATTGGGATACAGTGAAAAGCATTGTTTCTTGCGCTCTATACAGACAAGGCATACCATTCATAGGGCCCGATTTTACCATTTTCATTCTAAGTGCTGAATCTGGGTGCAATTCAGATCTGACTTGGAAATCTGTTCTCAGGCGCCCCCACGCGCACTTACCCCGGAAAAAAAATCGCGAGTTTGAATTGTGCTGTGGGCGGGGCTTATCACGCCCGAAACGCTGCAGCTCCAATCAGAGCTCTGAACTGCGCATGCGCAGTGAGAAAAAAAAATAGAAAAACGTACCCTTGTCACATACCCCTGGACCGCAAAAAGCAGATAAAATGGCTCGGGAGTGAAAAGTGGGAGTGATGGCCCCACAGACATCGTTCCCCCCCCACAACATAACTATCCCCCTTATCCATCCACCACCACCCCCCCGACTACCCAGACCGATCTTGACCCCCTGCCCCACTTCCCCCCCACCGATCGTCCGCAGAGTGGCAGAGGTCCCCGCAGCCTCCCCCCCGCCCCCCCGACCCACCACGGATCCATCTGGCCTCCCTCCCAGTATATTTCACATACTCACAGCCGAATATTTTGACAGTTTCACTCATTAAGTACACGTGCACTATTATAGCTGTGGAATCCCTTCTCTCTGCTGCCTGTACTTGCAAAATCCACTGAGGTACATATCCAGGCCTTTATTGAAGTTGTGTAATGAAACATATAGGCGCGTGCACAAATAACCGTTGCTTGATTCAACCACCTTTGCAATTGTGTTCAGCAACAGCCAATGTTTAGCAACAGCCAACTTGCAGTAAATTCTAAGAGCTGCATTTCCAAGTTTTGAAGAAATGGTAATAAGATAATTTCCACTTCTTCTGAACTTGCTGGTGTAGGGGAAAAAAAACAATATTCATGGCAAGTGAAATATAATCTAAGCAGCATTTATGACAGGAATGTTCAGAATTAGAAATGTGATGGGATAGAATTGACTCCCCCCCCACCCCCGAGATAATGATCGGGCCTCCGCCCCGCCTCCCCGCAAGAATGATTGGGCCTCCCCCCACCCCTGAGAATGATCAGGCCTCCCACCCTCCCCGAGAATGATCGGGCCTCTCCCCCCCTCCCCTGAGAATGACTGCCCCCCCCCCCCCCCAAAATGATCAGCCCCCACCCCCCCCATGAGAATGATCTGGCCTCCCTCCTCCCCCCCCCCCACCACCAGAGAATGATCTGGCCCGCCTCCCCCCCTCCCCACACTGATCTGAGTCAGAGAGCCGTTGGAAGCTCTGAACTTACCTCTTCAGAAGCTGGAGCGCCCGAAAAAAGATCTTTGCTGAGCATGTCTGTTTTGCGCCGAATCTGGATGGGCGAACGCGATGGTAAAGGGGGAAATGCTGGTAAAGTTGGGCAGGCAGTTCATTCATTCAATTCAAATGCATGCAAATGCATTTAAATCGCCGTTGTGCCCGTTTCGGGCACGATTCAGATTTCAGCCATTTTCGGGCCTTGGTAAAGTGGGTATCTGCGCGGACGTGGGCACGGATCGCGTTAATGGCCTCACGCCCGACTTTACCAAGTTTCACGAAGCAATGGTAAAATCGGGCCCATAGAGTACAGAGGGAAAAGGAAAGGAGAGGGTGCAGAATGTAGCGTTACAGTCATAGCGAGGATGTAGAGAAAGATCAACTTAATAAAAGGTAAGTCCATTCAAAAGTCTGATGACAGCAGGAAAGAGGTTGTTCTTGTGTCAGTTGGTAGGTGCCCTCAAACTTTTGTATTTTTTCCCCGATGGAAGAAGGTGGAAGAGATTTGGTTTAGCTCAATAAGTTTTTTTTTTCAAGTAATAAAACTTGATTCATCATCCTGTAAACTCGGGCAAGCTTTGCCTCTGAATAAGATTGCTATTGAGTGCTGAATTAGGCATAGCTCTGTGCATCACGTCCATTAGCAACTCAAATGAGACTTCCTCAATATAACTACATATGTGGTGGGATTTTCTGTGCCTCCTATCACCTGTCTCATGGCAGCGGAGGTGGGTGACCATTGGCCAGTGGTGGGACCTTCTTAAATAGATGTTGATGGACGGTGGTCCATCAACAATGTGAAGTGATGACCATATCAATGTGAAGTGAAATTTCCACACTCCAAAGACAATGCTTAGTGCCTCTTTCTCCCAATGGGCATAACATGATTCAGCACTTGTTAAGATATACAATAAAAAAGCTGTTGGTCTTTCTTTCTCTGATGATAGCATGTGTGGAAAGGTAAGGGTGGAATGGAGGAAGAGTTCTTAGAATGCTGTCGGGATAGTTTCCTTGAACAGCATGTTACGGAACCGACGAGGGAACGAGCTATTTTGGATCTGGTATTGTGCAACGAGGTAGGTAGAATTAAGGATCTTATTGTGAAGGACCCTCTTGGGTCTAGTGACCACAATATGGTCGAATTTCTGATTCAGATGGAAGAGGAGAAAGTTTGGTCCCAAACCAGTGTCCTCTGTTTGAACAGAGGGAAATATGATAGGATGAGGGATGAATTGGCTAAGGTAGACTGGGAGAGCAGGCTGGCAGGTAGGATAGCTGAGGAACAGTGGAGGATTTTTAAGGAGATCCTTTTCAGTTCTCAGCAAAAATATATTCCAGCAAAAAACAAGGATTGTAAGAAAAGGGAGAACCAGCCGTGGATAACGAAGGAAATAAAGGAGAGTATTAAAATAAAAACAGCTGCGTACAGAGTGGCCAAAAATAGTGGAGAAACAAGTGATTGGGAAAAATTTAAGAAACAACAAAGAGAGACTAAGAAAGCGATAAAGAAAGGAAGGATAGACTATGAAGCTCGGCTAGCAATTAATATAAAAAATGATAGTAAAAGTTTTTATAAATATATAAAAAGGAATAGAGTGGCTAGAGTGAATGTTGGACCCTTGGAGGACGAGAGGGGGGAGTTAATAGTGGGAAATGAGGATATGGCTGAGTCTTTAAATAAGTTTTTTGTGTCGGTCTTCACGGTGGAGGACACAAATAGTTTGCCAAATATTAACGATAGAGGGTTGGCAGCAGGAGAAATACTTAATACCATTAATGTTACCAGAGAGGCAGTGCTGGGTAGACTAATGGGACTGAAGGTGGATAAGTCCCCGGGTCCGGATGGAATGCATCCCAGGGTATTGAAAGAAATGTCAGAGGTAATAGTGGATGCGTTAGTGATTATTTATCAAAACTCGTTGCATTCTGGGGTAGTGCCGGTTGATTGGAAAACGGCTAATGTTACGCCGCTGTTTAAAAAAGGAAGGAGACAAAAGGCGGGTAACTATAGGCCGGTCAGCTTAACGTCTGTAGTAGGGAAAATGCTGGAATCCATTATTAAAGAGGAGATAGCAGGGCATCTGGATAGAAATGGTTCGATCAATCAGACGCAGCATGGATTCATGAGGGGAAAGTCGTGCTTGACGAACATGTTGGATTTTTATGAAGATGTGACTAGGGCGGTTGATGGAGGAGAACCGGTGGATGCGGTGTTTTTGGATTTCCAAAAGGCGTTTGATAAGGTGCCCCATAAAAGGCTACTGAAGAAGATTAGGGCACACGGAGTTGGGGGTAGTGTGTTAAAGTGGATTGGGGACTGGCTATCCGACAGGAAGCAAAGAGTCGGAATAAATGGGTGTTTTTCCAGTTGGAGGAAGGTAACTAGTGGCGTGCCGCAGGGATCGGTACTCGGGCCGCAACTATTTACCATTTATATAGATGATCTGGAGGAGGGGACGGAGTGTAGGGTAACGAAGTTTGCAGACGACACAAAGATAAGTGGAAAAGTGAATCGTGTGGAGGACGGAGAAGATCTGCAGAGAGATTTGGACAGGCTGAGTGAGTGGGCGAGGATATGGCAAATGGAGTATAACGTTGAGAAATGCGAGGTTATACACTTTGGAGGAAATAATAACAAATGGGATTACTATCTCAATGGAAACAAATTAAAACATGCTACCGTGCAAAGCGACCTGGGGGTCCTTGTGCATGAGACGCAAAAGCCCAGTCTGCAGGTACAACAGGTGATCAAGAAGGCAAATGGGATGTTGGCCTATATTGCGAAGGGGATAGAATATAAAAGCAGGGATGTCTTGATGCACCTGTACAGGGCATTGGTGAGGCCGCAGCTGGAATACTGTGTGCAGTATTGGTCCCCTTATATGAGGAAGGATATATTGGCATTGGAGGGAGTGCAGAGAAGGTTCACCAGGTTGATACCGGAGATGAGGGGTTTGGATTATGAGGAGAGGCTGAGGAGATTGGGTTTGTACTCGTTGGAGTTTAGAAGGATGAGGGGGGATCTTATGGAGACTTATAAGATAATGCGGGGGCTGGATAGGGTGGAGGCGGAGAGATTCTTTCCACTTAGTAAGGAAGTTAAAACTAGAGGACACAGCCTCAAAATAAAGGGGGGTCGGTTTAAGACAGAGTTGAGGAGGAACTTCTTCTCCCAGAGGGTGGTGAATCTCTGGAATTCTCTGCCCACTGAGGTGGTGGAGGCTACCTCGCTGAATATGTTTAAAGCGCGGATGGATGGATTCCTGAGCGGTAAGGGAATTAAGGGTTATGGGGATCAGGCGGGTAAGTGGTACTGATCCACGTCAGATCAGCCATGATCTTATTGAATGGCGGGGCAGGCTCGAGGGGCTAGATGGCCTACTCCTGCTCCTATTTCTTATGTTCTTATGTTCTTATGTGTGACACCACTGCTCCAACTCCATGTGGTGATGCATCACAAGCAAGTGGTAACTTCAGGTTGAAATGTACCAACACTTCTGACTTCTTCACGGCTTCTTTAACTGACTGATAGGCTTTTTCACAATCTGGTGTCCATTGCCATGCTTGTTTCATGCATATCAAATTTTGCAATGGATTAAGCAGAATTGCTAGATTCAAAACAAATTTGTCATAATATTTAACTAACTCGAGGAATGATCTTAACTGTGTTACGTTCGTTGGTTGTGGGGCTGCCATGTCAACCTTCATGTTCTTAGGTGCCTTGTGTAAACCCTTGCTATTCATCACCCGGCCTAAATATTGCATTGACGTTTGAAAGAAGTCACACATATCTTTCCTGACATGAAGATAATACATCTGAAAACATTTCAATGTGACTGCTGGGTGAAGTAAATGTTCTTGTTCATTTGTACCAGTAAGCAATATATCGTCAAGGTAACATTGTACCCTTGTATCTTAAGCAGATCGCTTAAGATTTGGTCCATGGACAAAATAAAGTGGGTGCTGAAGTTATCCCAAAAGGTAACCTCTTCTAGTATGAATCATAGAATCACAGAATCCCTACAATGCAGAAGGAGGTCTTTGGGCCCATGAGTCTGCACTGACCACAATCCCACCCAGGCCCTATTCCAGCAACCCGGAATTGAACCTGGGTCCCTGGCGCTGTGAGGCAGCAGTGCTAACCACCGTGCCACCGTTCCACCCGTGATCAATAATTCTCGAATTATTTAACTGATGTTAAACTGACTGGTCTATAATTGCTGGAGCTATACTGACAACATTTTTTGAATAACATTTGCAATTCTCCAGTCCTCTGGCACCTCCCCTGTGTCTGGAGATCACTGGAAGATTATGGACAGTGCCCCTACATTTTCCATTCTCACTTCCACCAATATCTATGGATACACGGGGACTGCCATCTCCCTAATTCCCAACTGGAGTATTGCGTAGAGTTCTGGGTGCCACATTATAAGGATGAGAATGCATCGGAGAGAGTGCAGAAGAGGTTTACAAGAATGGTTCCAAGGATGAGAAACTTCAGTTTTGAGGATAGATCAGAGAGATTGGGACTATTTTTCTTGGAAAGAAGACAGCTGAGAGGAGATTTGATAGAGATGTTCAAAATTATGACTGGGCTGGACATCATAGATAGCGAGAAACTGTCCCTGCTCAAAAAAGGATCATCAATGAGAGGGCACAGATTTAAAGAGATTTGCAAAGAAATAAGTATTGTGAGAATACTCCTTTTCGCATAACGAGTGGTTTGTGTCTGGGATGTACTGCCTGGAATTGTGGTGAGGCAGGTTCAATCGAGGCATTCAAGAGGGTATTGGATGATTATTTGAATAGAACTAATGTGCAAGGTCATGGGGAAAGGGCAGGGGAATGGCTTTAAGTCATAATGCTTGTTTGAAGAGCAGAGCAGACACAATGAACTGAATGCTTTCCTTCTGCGTCATAACAATTCTGTGATTCTGTGAAGAGCAGTGGGGCCTTTTTGTAGCAAAATTGTTTACAATGAAAGTCACCATTTCCCTTTTCCCAATCCCTTTTTTGGGTGCCGTGTTTCTCCTGTTTTCAAGATATTACAACTGGCTTACAGTCATGATCTGAGTTACCATTTAGTCCAACATGAAAAATAGTACTTGCTCATGTCAATTGACATAGATTGTTGCTGTACTGTTAGTAACAGTGAGAGTCGAGGAATGTTTTTATTCACCATGGATATGGTTCCTTAAAGGATAATCCATTGATGTAACAGGACAATGAAAAGGTTGCTTAATATTTGCAAGGAAAAAATTGCAGCGTCTTCCATGCTCAAAGCAATGAGGTTATTGGATAATTTACATATTATACAATGTGTACGTGTGTGTGTGTGTGTGTATAGGTAGGTCTTTTCCTGTGAACAGTAAAAACTCTCACAACACCAGGTTAAAATCCAACAGGTTCATTTGGAATCACGAGCTTTCGGAGCACTGCTCCTCCATCAGGTGAGTGGAGAGGTAGGTTCACAAACACGGCACACGTCGGTAAAGACACAATTGCAAGATAATGGTTGGAATGCGAGTCTTTACAGGACTTCCACATCATGGTTTTTCTTGTGAAAATTAAATACATTAAAATACCTCAAATGTACTTCAAGCATGCAAAAGAACAAAAAGCAGAAAATAGTTTCAAGTTTTAAATGGGACGCTTCACCAGCACTGAAGAATTATTGCAATCCCTTAAAATGATAAAATGTCAAGATTGCTACAAAGAGAGAAAAGTACAATCAGCGTTTACTCTGATGAAAGTTGGCCGGTCCAGTCTCTTTCGGGATTTGGCCTCTGTTACTGTTGGATTGTCTCTGGCGACATTCGTCAAAATCTTCCTGCGGTGGATGCCGGCGGAATCTTACGGTCCCGCCGATGGTGCATCCCTACTGCAGATTTCCCAGCGGCAAGGGGTGCGTTCGATGGGAAAACCTGTTTACAATGTTGGGACCGTAAGATCCCACCACCAGCAAGCAACACACTGCCTCCAGCCGCTGCCAAACACACAGTGGAAAGGGAGGAAAATCCCACCCTTTGGATTTTTATTCTTACAGGGGATAAAGGTCTTTCCTTCAAAGTACTTTAATTTACCCAACTGACTATTGACAAAGTTATAGAACATCAGGATATAGATACAATGGGGAATTCTCCGGCCAATCATGTTGGTGGGATTCTCTGGTCCTGAGGGCAGCGCACCTCCTCCTATGGGTTTCGTGGTGGCATGGGGTGACACCAATGGGAAATCCCATTGACAGCGGGGGGACCAGAGAATCCTGCCACTAGCGAACAATGCGTCACCTCCCACCATTGAGAAACACGCGGCTGGGAGGCTGGAGAATTCCCCCCACAGTTCTTTCCTGAGGCCTTTCTCACTCATCTCTCTCAATGAATGGCATCACTGACAAATGCACTGCTCAGTAGCTATTACTGTTAGAGTTAACCTTTTCTCTACATCTCCATGATCTTATAAAATAATGAGGGGCACAGTTCAGCTAGATAGTCAACATCTTTTCACAAAAGTAGGGGAGTCTAAAACTAGAGGGCATAGGTTTAAGTTGAGAGATACAAAAGGGTCCAGAAAGGCAATTATTTCACACAGAGGGTGGTGAGTGTCTGGAACGAGCTGCCAGAGGTGGTAGTAGTAGAGGCGGGTACAATTTTGTCTTTTAAAAAGCATTTAGACAATTACATGGGTAAGATGGGTATAGAGGTAGATGGGCCAACTGAGACTTGCTTAGTGGTTTAAAAAAAAGATGGCATGGACAAGTTGGGCCGAAAGGCCTGTTTCCATGCTGTAAATTTCTATGACTCTTCGCCCCCGCCCCCCACCCCCCCCCCCCCCACCCAACCCCCTCCCACCGCCAACCCTGCCCATCAGTCTTTATCCCTACATTATTATATACACATCTCCTGCACCTCTCCTCAAATTCTCTACCTTTAAAGGGACAGTCTCCTTAGTGGTTCCACCAGTTTGAAGGAACTCTGTACAGAGTTCTGTTTGAGGCTGTT
Organism: Mustelus asterias; assembly: GCF_964213995.1. Taxonomy (NCBI): domain Eukaryota; kingdom Metazoa; phylum Chordata; class Chondrichthyes; order Carcharhiniformes; family Triakidae; genus Mustelus; species Mustelus asterias. The sequence goes on from NC_135813.1 coordinate 37,346,450, forward strand.
GCCTATCTGTGTGCTCCAAACCTATTCCCCAATGGGATGACACTCTTGGTTTCTCCTGTTAGTGTGTTTTGCAGGTGTGACATTCTTCTAAGGATCAGGATATGCAGCCCATCATGCTAAACGTGTCCTCTTCTTAAAGATCAAGGTACTCCTGCTTCTTTTTAGCCGCTGCTCTCTGCCATTGCTGGACTTCTCTTCAGACTGTTTCCTGCCCTTTATTTTACCATTCTTTCATGGGTGTAGTCACTGCTGCCATCACCTGTTATTGTAAGCTTGTCTCAGAAGACATTGGGAGGTGATGGCTGAGTGGAATTATCGCTAGACTACTAATTCAGAAACTCAGCTAATGTCCTGGGGACTTGGGTTCAAATCCCTCCATGGCAGACGGTGGAATTTGAATTCAATAAAAAAAATCTGGAACTAAAAGTCTACTGATGACCATGAAACCATTGCCGATTGTCAGAAAAACCCATCTGGTTCACTAATGTCCTTTAGGGGAGGGAATCTGCTGCCCTCACCTGGTCTGGCCTACACCTGCTCCCAGAGCCACAGCAATGTGGTTGATTCTCAACTGTCCTCTGAAATGGCCTAGCAAGCCACTCAGTTCAAGGGCAACTAGGGATGGGCAATAAATGTTGGCCAGCCAGCGATGCCCATGTCCCACAAAGGAATATATAAAAAATTAGCATCTTAATCTGGTTAAGGTATCCAGCTGAAGGCAAACATGGTACATAGCTGACCATAGCCAAGACAATTCTTAAACTCACCTTGCTCATTTCCCTTGTTGGGTGACATCAAAGTGACACAAGCACATACTCAGTGGATATAATTAGGATAGTATTAGCATTAATCCTTTACAGATCATGGTGTGTATTCTAATTCTCCGTGGATTTCAAGCACGCTGCTTTCTTTATCTCTCTCAGTCAGTGTAAGTGATTATGGCTCAGCAATCGGGTTATAATAGCAACGACTGTATCAAACAGATGCCTCCAGAGACAAGGCTCACAATATTGAGAGCAACACCCACTAACTTGATTCAGTGTCTGTCAAAATGCTGACTTCAGCAATTGCCATCTAAATAAATGATCACATTGCGACCCCTCACTTACTGACTGCAATTGTGCAGCCATTTAATGAAGAAAGCTTTCAACCTCACGTTTGTGCAGAACTTCTTGGAAATCACACGCCTTGCTGGATAATTAGTTAACTGTTAAACCTGTTGCATAGCACTCAAAGCTTTGTTGACATGCACAATGCTTCAGACGATAGCTGCTGCTGGGAATAAGATTGTGCCTAATAAGGACTTTCATTCAATCAAATACTTCTGTGGAAATAGAAACTCACCATGAACTGTAATCTAAATGGATACCTCATTATTCAGGATATGTTTTGCCGATGCTTATTTTTCATCTTCCCGCCATCAGAAAGCAAGCAGTTTTGTGCAAGGTAAGGTGAATTTGAGTCCAGTGCTTTTTCCGGTTTGGCATCTGAGAAGGAAATAACTTGCATTTATATAGCAATGTAGCAAGCCTTCAGGGCATCCCAGGATGATGCGCAATCAATGAATTACTCTTGAGTCACTATTGTTAGTTAGGCAAAGACAGGAGCCAATGTGCACATGGCAAATCTCACAGCCTGAAAAAAAATGAACAGATAATGGAGAAACATTCACTCATGTGGTGTTGCTTCTAGCAGTGCTGAACAGACCAAATTGATTCATAAGTAGTGCTGTAGGGTGTGACTTGCACAGTCCTTGCAGGTTAGGCAGGGATCAGCTCCTGGTGCTGCCTGGGGAATTGACGTAAGATTATCTAATGCCACTCAAACCGGCACAAAATAATCTTTCCCCCAATCATTTTATTTTGTTGGCATTGGCGGAGGAAGAAATGAGATCAAAGAGACTAAAAGATCTGACTGCAGTTTCTTCAGACAATGCTGTACATTTTTTTACATCCATGTGAGAAATGGATTAGGCCTCAATTTAATATTTCATTCTCAGGCAGTGCAGCACTCCTTCAGTACTAAAGCATCAGCCATGATTATATGCAATACTTGGAATGATAACTTCCCACCTCAAATTCAAGAGTGCTAGATTATTACACAACTGGGTGTCATTGATAAAAGAGAGCTGGAAGCCATGTTGTTACAAACTAGTGAACATTTATTGACTATTTACAAAACCAGACCATAACATTCAAATATTCATCCCTCAAGTTCCATCTATAATTCTATAGATAAGAAAGCCCACCAACATTCCTACTTTCTCAGGGAAATTTGATTTGATTTATTGTTGTCACAAATATTAGTATACAGTGAAAAATATTGTTTCTTGCGCACTATTTGGCAATTTGGAAATTTGGCATGTCCACCAATCTCTCACCAATTTTTATAGATTCACGACAGATAGTATCCTTTCCCAACATATCACAACATGGTATGGCTCCTGCTCTGACCAAGACCGCAAGAAACGACAAAGAGTTGTGAACGTAGCCCGATCCATCACACAAACCAGCCTCCCATCCATTGACTCTGTCTACACTTTCCGTTGCCTCAGAAAAGCAACCAGCATAATCAAGGACCCCATTCACCCCGGACATTCTCTCTTTCACCTTCTTCTATAGGGAAAAAGATACAAAAGTCTGAGGACACGTACCAACTGACTCAAGAACAGCTTCTTTCCTGCTACCATCAGACTTTTGAATGGATCTATGTTATATTAGGTTGATCTTTCTCTACACCCTATCTGTAACTGTAACACTGAATTCTGCACTATCCCCTTTCCTTCTCCTTATGTACTCCATGAATTGTATGCTTTATCTGTATAGCTGCATAAGAAACAATACTTTTCATTGTATCCCAATACATGTGACAATAATAAATCAAATCAAGATATCTCATAAGAAACAATACTTTATCCCAATACATGTGACAATAATAAATCAAATAAATTAATTGTGATGTGACATCTTCTAACATTACTGATGATGCACTCTAGCTATTAACATAATAATTGTTAACCCTTTATACGACCAACTTAGTCAAGTCTAATGGCAGGTATGCATCATTGTATTTAATAGGAAGCAAGAGTAATGAACCAAGTCCATGATGTAGGACACCACCAAAATATAAAAGAATAGGAGTTACTGCAGTTAGATAACACACTATGCATGAGGTCCCCACACCAGTAGTTGTTAGAAAGAAGTGACAGGTAGGGGTTTCACACTTTCAAGACTAGAAAACAAAAGAGAGTCTCAGTGGAAAACAGTTTAAATAGTCTTCATTTCAGCACAATGAAGATGCCAGGACAATGGTTGAGAATAGCATATGTGGAGCTGGGTCCCAACAGTTTCTGATCAACAGCAATAACTTGAGTCAGGAACCAGGGAAGGCAATCAAAGAACAAAGAACAAAGAAAATTACAGCTGAGGAACAGGCCCTTCAGCCCTCCAAGCCTACACCAACCATACTACCCGTCTGAACTAAAACCCCTTACCCTTCCAGGGACCGTATCCCTCTATTTCCATCCGAATCATGTATTTGGCAAGACACCCCTTAAAAGTCACGATCGTATCTGCTTCCACTACCTCGCCCGGCAGCGAGTTCCAGGCATCCACCACCCTCTGTGTAAAAAACTTGCCTTCTACATCTCCTTTAAACCTTGCGCCTCGCACCTTAAACCTATGCCTCCTAGTAATTGACTCTTCCGCTCTGGGAAAAAGCTTCTGACTATCCACTCTGTCCATGTCCCTTATAATCTTGTGGACTCCTATCAGGTCACCCCTCAACCTCCATCATTCCTGTGAGAACAAACAAAGTTTCTCCAACCTCTCCTCATAGCTAATGCTCTCCATACCAGGCAACATCCTGGTATGGAAGGCATTAGCCAATCAGGTGTGAGAAAACAGCTGTAGACCTGCGAAAGGAAGGAGGTAAAATCTGTAAATGGGCAAAGCAGTCACAGAGGTAAGGTAATATAAATCAGAGTAAAGAACTAGACATTAGAAGGAAAATGGTTGAGTTGGGTGCAGTATATATGTATATATTAAGTAGGCATGAAGTCATTTCAAAATTGATTTGAGTTGATAGCATTAATCACATCAGACCAATGCGAAGCAGCAATGAAGTAAAAATGTTGAACGGTATTGCAAGTACAGTGTAAATCATGTTAAGATTATGCAGTTGTGGTCAGACCACATCTTTGGGCCCAGGAGATTAATAAAGAAAAAAACCACAGGAGGAATTGAGAATCTTAACCTTGAAGGAGATGGTAAGAGGTGATTTTTATAAAGGTGATTAAAAATTATACAGAAGGATAAATCCAGAGAACCACTTGAAGGAAGCCACAGCATTCAGTCAAATGTCCTTAGGTGCAAACAAGATAATGAAACAAGAGAGAACCTGTCTTAATATAGCACCGTTCACATCCACAGAAAATTCCAAAATACCAAATATTCAGTGAATTACTTGTGAAATGTAATGGTTGGTGTGATAGGCCAAAGATGACAGCTAATTTGTGCATGGTAAGATCTCATGACTAGGAATCAGCTGAACGACCAGTTAACCTGTTTTGGCGATATTGACTAAAGAATTAATGTTAACCAGGGCACCAGAAATGTTCTCTGCTCTTCTCTGAGAATACATTACGAGATTACATCTACCTAAACCGATAGAAGCGGTCTTGGGTTTAACAAGCTAATTAAAAAACAGAACATCTGAACAAATGTAGCGCTCTCTCAGAACTGCCCTGAAGCGTCAGCCTCAATTTCCTGGCAGAGGTGAAACCATGATCAGGCAGGGGACAGGGCTGGCCCATTGCACTGGGGGGTGTGCTGACGCCTGCGATCGTGGTTTGCCTCAGCTCGGGTAGAGTAAAGGATCAGCGGAGCCAATGAGGTTAAACCGGGGCTTTACCTGATGCAATCTTTCAAAGCCATCTTGGACTTTGGGCTAAGATGAAGCATTGGATCAAGCCCGGGAGGGGGTGCAATGCCTCATCTTGTCAGCTTGGATCTTTGATCAATCCCAAGATGGGATGCAATGTCTTGACATGTCAGCTTGGATCTTGTTTGCCCCTCATGTGGAGATCATGGTTGGACATGATTTGAATTGGCTTTTTTGATTTGAATGAAAATACCGAAAGGTGCCAATAATAACCAAAAAATGTTGAACCCATAACCTTCGATAAGAGGACCACCAACAAACCAAGCTCAAGGTAAGGACAACCTGAAAGTAATGTAAGGTGAACATCATCCTGCAAAATGGTAACCAAGATGTGGAAGCATCTTCTGAGAGAGGATGCCTGTAAACATCTTTCGTTGCCTTCAAGATTCAAATATCATGCTAGGCAGGTTTTCTCTTAGGTAGCTGAGCCATTAGGTGTCCTTCACCTGTTTTGGTCTTGTGGGTTACCACCAGAGGAGTTTGGGAAATTTGCATTTGAATCAGTAATGTAGCAATTGAACCCCTGTGCAAAGGGGAATTATGTCCCAAAATATAGTAACAATGGCACTGGAGGAATATGACCAGCTGACAGAAGGCAAGATGAAGTTTCTCGTGAAACAAAACTGTTCTTTTAAACTAGTAAATTAATTCCTTTTATTGATTGAGCAGCTGCTAAGCTCTGTTTCTGAGGGCCTATTAGTCTGCAAAGTATAATTGTAAAAGATCTTAACCACAACTGTCCACACAAAGCATTGTCTAATGATCTGTGAGCAGCATCACGACATTATGGAAATCTAAGTGCCATTACAGACACAATTATCGATGAAACATGACATTGAATATATTTCCAGAGATGGACTCAGAGGGGAAAAGTAGATTATAGTTCTATTTTCCTCTCCAGAAAGCCAGCATTTTTTTTTCTTACATATTCAAAACGCCACTAACACTATATTATAAATTAAGTCATACTGCATTACTGTTGACCCCTCTGTGCTCTTCATTCTTGGTTTGGCAGGATGAGAACATTAAAATTAAGGCACTGTCAGAACAGGAACCAATGTAGGTGAGCATACAAAGGAATAATGGGCGGACAGGATCTGTAAAGTTAAAACTAAAGTTGTCTTTTCGAGTAAAGGTATGCACTTAGTGTAGTAGAAACCTGAAGGGGAATGATCCCCATACTAATAATTATGGAGGAGAATAGTAACCATGCCATATTATTTATTATAAATAAAGTTTATTTATTAGGCACAAGTAAGCTTACATTAACACTGCAATTATAAAACATTCTTAATCATTTATATATTAATAGAACTATCAACTTCAAATGGCAAAACCAAAAGAAATATTTACACTTTGGACACAGAGGAAGCGCATGGCTCTATACAGTCTATGTCGTGAGCAATCAGTATGCACCTCCCTTCACTTGCCCTTGCTTTATGTGCTTATCACTTCAGTCATACCAGTAGAAAAATACGCAGATGGAAGTCAGCAGAATGTGCTAACGCTGCACGTGGGCGTCGGTCAACAAAATGTCTCGCGGACCACACTCGGAACCCAGATGGGCCACATGTGACCCCTGCTGCCCACCACTCCCCTACAAGCTCTGCTGGCCCTCTGCAGCCATGATAGTCAGAGCTTCCACCACAGCCCTCAGATGTTGGGTGCTGCTGTTATGAAAGCTTATCATGGCTGTGTCCACAATATGCAAATATTGTTGGCCATCACTTCCATGGTCAAAAGGATGAGCTTTGAATTCTGCACAAAACCCTTTGCCAATTTGGTGCCAGACTCTTCCATGCTTGTTGGCAGTGACTGCGGTCTTCGTGGCAGGCTTTCCAATGCACCAGGCACTTCATTCTGCAAGCTCATCAGTGCCTCTCTGTCGGCTGCCCCAAGACCTCACCTTCCTGGGTGTTGGCATCCAGGTTATCAATATGCCCTGCCCCACTGGTGTTGGGTGATTTAAAACGTGCAGATCCTGCCTCCAATATTGTAATAATTCAGGAGTCAGCTGTAAAGGAATGGTGTTTTATTGTACAAAGGAAAAGTAAAGCAAAACCACAAGCCTGTGGTGAACGTTTACAGGTCCCAACCGGGACATTACAATAATAGACCCGGTTTTCAGGGGCCTGCTTTATAAGGGGCTCGGGATAGAGGTTCCACTTGGTAAGGAAATTACCAACCACCTGGGAACTCATAAGGGGCGGTCAATCAGAGATCCCCCCATGTAATATCACAAATGTATTACAGGAAAGATCTGCATTAATATAGCAGCATTCACAGCTAGTAGACATCCAAAATTTCTTTACAATCAATGAAATATTTTTGAGGTGAACTCATTGTTGGAATGGAGGAACTATGCCAGCCAATTTGCACACAGCAAATTTCTCACAAACAGAGGATTCCCAGATAATCTGTCTTGGTGACATGGATTGAGAGACAAATATTGGCCAGGATAAATATCCCACCCTTCTTTAAAATAGTGCCATGAGATCTTTCACTCCTCTACTTTTAGAGGAGTAGGCTAGCTTCAAGCAAGACATCCTTGCTTTAAGGGTTTTGGGAAGTTACGGTGTTGGGAGCCCTGTCGATATGTGCAGTCAATGGGCGGTGCAGTTAGTACTGGCCACCTGCAGCCAATCGGAAAAGTGCTGCGCTGCCTGCATGTCGATCAACAGCTGTGGGTGAATTGTGCACCTTGATGCCTGTGTCTTTGCCAGGGTTGGTTCATTCAGCCCCCAATATCTGCAGAGCACTCTGGGATGGTTACCAATCTGTCCTGTCAATCAGGAATGGTACTTGTTATGACGATAGGGAAATAGCAGAGAAACATATAAATGAATGCATTTAAAAGCCACCCTCTTCGATTTCTTCCACTTTTACTTCTGTTAAAAAGTAATTATAATTTTCACTCCTCGCTGTCAAGAGAAGACACTCTGTAGATCAAAATTTAATTCGTAATGGTAAAGAGACAAATCATTTCTTTGTAAGTGATATCAGTAAGCGCAAAAAATTTACTAAATCTCTCCAGAACCCAGAAGAAATGTTGATGATAGATGACCTGAGCAATTAGTTCTAATCACCAAAGATAAATTCAAGTCCTTTAAGACTTTCTGTTCTGTAGAGCGAAGCGGCATTCATTTCTAAATTATGAATTGCTAGAGCATGTCCAAGATTAAGCAATATCTCTTGCAAATAAACAGGTTGATTCGGGCTCTGTCACTTAGTTTGTACCCTGCACATATTTTAGATTCTGCATCGCTGAGACAAATGTCGTCAAGACTAAAGAGTGAAGCTTGCCCACTTTTCAGCTCAGCGTGGAGTTTGCCCTGATCATATGATATTCAAGTACAGAAGGGTGCCATTCATCCCACGGTGTCTGTGCCAGCTTTTTCAGAGAGCTACTCAAACAGGCCGACTCCCCTGCTCTTTCCCCATGGCACAGAAAGTTTTCCTTTTCATGTATATCTCAATCTCTCTTTCATTGTTGCTGAATTTGCTTCCTCCGCAATATAAAGGAGTTCTGATATAAAGGGGTTCTGATATGCTGTGTGGGATTTTACGACCTCGCTCGGACAAGGCTCGTAAAATCCCACCCGAGGCCAAAGGAGAATTCCGTTCTGTGGGGCAGGTGAGGTGGCAATATTCCAGCCATTGTTCGGGATTTTCCGGCCCTCTTCACCAGCGGGATCTTATGGCTTCGGCGACAAGACGGGGCGAGCCACGCAAAATGCCCTGAACGCCAGTGGGACTGGAAGATCCCAGCAGAGGCCAATGGTGAGATGCCTCCACCACTGGAAAACACACAGCTGTGGGGAGGGGTTCTGGCAAATCCTGCCCATTGTGTAAAAAACATTTTGGGAGTGATCTTACTGGCTCGTCACGTCAGTTGATCAGGGTGCGAGCCGGTAAGATCAGGGAAGGTGTGAAAAATTGGGTTTTGCATAAGATTTTTCACCTCTTGCGATGTTACTGGCCCTGCTCTGCCGGAGAAATTGGCTTACGACCATAAGACCATAAGACATAGGAGCAGAATTAGGCCACTTGTCCCATCGAGTCTGCTCCTCCATTCAATCATGGCTGATATTTTTCTCAAGCCCATTCTCTGGGCTTCATGCCCAGAAAGGTCACAACGCTGATTTCAATATTCAAAAGCTAATTTAGATGTAAATTAGTGAGCCCTGGACGCTATTGTACAGGTTCACTTGCACTTACCTGCTCACGAGCCGAGGTCCTCACCTCCCAATGCACTGAGAGATTGGGTTACCTGCGCAACAGTGTCCCTGGAGCTCAGCAGTCAACATCTACACATAGGCTCTGCCTCCTCCCCCTACACATCTGGGCTCTTTTTTTCAACTAAGTGCGTACAATTGTGAGATCTCCAAAAAATTGGGTGTGATTCTTTCTTTTTTTATTGCTTGTTCAGCACTTAGAATTTGTTTTGGAAAGGTCGCCCCGTTTAATTATGCTGCTCGTAATTTCTTCACCAATTAAGATTTAGCAAGGCCTGGGAGGGGTAGAATTGAGCTTACATTGCCCCAACATTTAGAATGGCTACATCATGAAGTAGTTAGAGGTGAACTTCCCTCTCTCCAGTCCAGATTAAGAATTCCAGGTCAAATATAGCACCAAATCTGTGCATTCGTCTGAAGTACAGTTTATTTATTAGTCAAAGTGAGGCTTACATTAACGCTGCAATCATGTAACTGTGAAGTTCTCCTAGTTGCTACATTCTGGTGCCTGTTCGGGTCACTGCACCTAACCAGCACATCTATCAGACTGTGGGAGGAAACCGGAGCACCCGGAGGAAACCCACACAGACACGGGAAGAACGGACAGTGACCCAAGCCAGGAATCGAACCCGAGTCCCTGGCGCTCTCAATGAGGTTTACAGCATGGAAACAGGTCCTTAGACTCAACTTGTCCATGCTGCCCAGTTTTTACCACTAAGCTAGTCCCAATTGCCTGCATTTGGCCCATATCTCTCTATGCCCATCTTACCCATGTAACTGTCGAAATGATTTTTAAAAAACAAGATTGTACCCCCTCTACTACTACCTCAGGCAACTTGTTCCAGACACTCACCATCCTCTGAGTGAAAAGAATTGCCCCTCTGGACTCTTTTATCTCTCACCTTAAACCTATGCCCTCTAACTTTAGACTCCTCTACCTTTGGGAAAAGATGTACCTTATCTATGCCCCTCATTATTTTATAGATCTCTATAAATTCACTCCTAAGCCTCCTACACTCCAGGGAACAAAGTCCCAGCCTATCCAGCCACTCCTTATAACTCAAATCATCAAGTCCCAGTAGCATCCTAGTAAATCTTTTCTACACTCTTTCTGGTTTAATAATATCCTTTCTATAACAGGGTGACCAGAACTGTATACACACTCTATTAAATGATATCCAGAGAATTAATTTCCATTCTCCCTTCATGAATTAATTTTAAGAGACAATTAAGACAAAGAGAAAGAACGCAGCTGAATGGTCCAAAATGTTTCTCTGTCCTGACCGAAGTAATAAACAACGTATTGTCAACAGTTATTGTTCTGCTGTAGAAATCCTTCCTCTGTATTGAATTATTGAATGAACAATCCCTCTCTCAAAGGATTAGGACATAATGAAACTGGAAAGAAATCTGACAAGCTCAATGATGTGTTGCTAGGAAATCTGAAGTTCTGGTAATAAAATGATATATGAAAAGAACACACAAACCTTATTACACAAAGCAGGTTGTCCCCTAAGTGAGGCAGCTAATACAGTGAGCATTCACAACACTGTGGTATAAAAATACTCCACACAAAACGTTACTGATTTTATGGGTGGGGCTTTTGACCCGATGTGGAGGTGAAAATGGAGGTGGGTGGGGGCATGATTTCAAGCTGGCAGTCTGCACCATGCAGCTCACAGGCTGTTTTAGAAAGGCTGGATTGGGGACAGAATGGCAGAGCAGGCTCGATGCGCCAAAGTGGTGAATAGCTTACAAGGGTATCCAAAAGGACAATTGAGACCATTGACCAGAGGTGGACTGAGATTTTCCAGTCAGCCTGTAGGCCCAGAGCAATGTACAGAAATGGTCAGTTACCTGGAGCTGGTCTCCAGGCCGCACGCCATGGTGGGAGAATCAGTGTCCAAGGTGACTCGAAGGATCCCTGCTGTCTTATCTGGCTGCAGCTCGACCGGCACAGTGATGAGCACTACTGCCTCACAGCGCCAGGGACCCAAGGTTCGATTCCCGGCTTGGTCACTGTCTGTGTGGAGTTTGCACATTTTCCCCGTGTCTGTGTGGGTTTCCTCCGGGTACTCTGGTTTCCTCCCACAGTCCAAAGATGTGCAAATTAAGTGAATTGGCCATGCTAAATTTTCCCTCAGTGTACCCGAACAAGTGGCAATTCGGGGATTTTCACAATAACTTCATTGCAGTGTTAATGTAAGCATACTTGTGACTAATAATTAAATAAACTTTTCAAAATAAAAGCTGTAGCTTCAAGACAGCCTTTGGAGGGGTTTTCTTTCTCTCTCTCGCGCGTGCAATGGCAAGCTGCATCTCCTTCCATGCTGGAGGGATTCCTTTTGACCTTTCAGCTACAAGAGCTTGCCTGCCATCCTCGATTGGATGGTGAGTGTATCCTCTGGCCACCAATTCAGGCAAAGTCAATGTTGGATAGCTGCTCCTGATAGGCTCATTGGTCAAGGCCTACACTTCACCCCAATGTCAGAGTCCCAACCAAAAATAGAAAATCCTGCCTCACGTTTACAACATGATTTGCGGTGGCCAGAGAAAGGACTTGCGTACCCAATTGCAGAGGAGGAGCAGAAGTAGGCCATTCAGCCCATCGACTCTGCTTCACCATTCAATGGGATCATGACCGATCTGGTATGATATTCCTCAACCCCACTTCCTCAGAAAGAATGATGCGTGCCGAGCCTTGTTGACCCAGACATAAGGTGCTGCCGCCGGTAGTTCAGGTGGAGGAAAGGCCACTTGATTTAATGGCAGCCAAGCCAGGTGGGTGCAGAACCTGCTCCGTGAGCACCTTGCAGGATTCACCTCAGGCAGGTCGCTCTTCGAGAGCGAGCCTGTTTTCCTGCTGTCCCATTTGGACTGAAAAGATGAAAAGATGATGGCAAACACTAAGAAGGCAATTAGAAATGTTGCCTTGCAGCTGAGTTCATTCTAATTCTTTCAGCAAGCTACAGCCAGGTTGTCAGAACTCCTGCTGAAAACAGACAGGAACCGCATTAATGAACAGTGATTGTGGTCAACATGCATAATTATGATGCAGCACTCTTTGTGTGTCATTGTTTCTAACAAAATTCTAACAGGGAAGATTCAGAAAGAATGTTCCCAATGGTGGGGGAGTCCAGAACCAGGGGTCATTGTTTGAGGATTAGAACTGAGGTGAGGAGAAATTTCTTTTACCCAGAGGGTGGTGACTCTGTGGAAATCACTACGACCGAATATAGTTGAGACCAAAACGTTATCTGATTGCAAGAAGAAATTAGATATAGCTCTTGGGGCTAAAGGAATCAAGAGATATAGAAGGGGAGTGGGGGGGATCAGGATATTGAATCTGATGATCAGCCATGATCAAGATGAATGGCGGGAGCAGGCTTGAAGGGCCAACTGGCCTACTCCTATGTTTCCAGCATCTCCATATGTTCTCGCTTCCACACGATGAGTTCATGTCAAGTGGCGGCCATTTTGAGTGCCCACTAAATGGATCTTGGCTATAATAAGAGCTGGAAGTAGAGTTGGCACACTTATATTTTGAATGTAATTGAGTATTTTGAGACTCTAATGTAATGTCTTTGCTGCTATAATATTGCCTGCTGTTCTAAACCAAGACTTCCTTTTATGTGTTTTCCATCCATTCATTCAATGTGTCAACATTTATTGCCCATCTCTAATTGCCCTTGAACTGAGTGACTTTTAAGGCCGTTTCTGAGTCATTTACATTGCTGTGCGTCTGGAGTCACATGTGGAGCAGACCGGGTAAGAATGGCAGATTTTCCTTCCCTAAAGGGCAATAGTGAACTAGGTTAGTGGACAATTGATAAGGGTTCCATGGTCACCATTAGACTTCTAATTCTAGATTTTTATTGAATGCAAATTTTGTGATCTGCTGTGGTGGGATTCAAACCCGGGGAATTGCTTTGGATCTCTGGATTACTGGTCCAGTGGCAATCCCACTACACCACCCCCTCCCCTGCTGCTTCATATTCAGCCTCCACTTCACACTCCTGTATGTTTTAAGAGGCTAGTCACATGTGGGAAGCGACTCAGCCAGGCTGCACTCTGTCCTCAACTAGAATTCACAGTCACGCACTTTCCAGCCTTGGTCACTGTGTAACAATCTGATTTATTTTATTTTCTTCCTAGCTAAGGGAACACACAACTCTGGCTGAAATCAATTACTGAGCAGACACTGACAGACAGGTTTCTTCTGTGATGCTGCGTGTGGCAACATCATTGACACAGACTTTCTAACCATTCTCTGACCTAGCAAGATCTGGTCTCAGGAATAAAAATTGGGATTCCATATCTATTTTTTAAATAAGAAGTCAATGAGAATGAAGGAATATCATTAATAAAAAACATGTGAACAATAATAGTTTCAATAATAAATTAATGTCACTCCCAATCAGACGCCAAGCCAGAAGTTCCTCAATGTCTTAGCCCACGACATAGAAAGACCCCCATCCCATTCACCTCC